>NW_023416306.1:58879869-59479869 GCF_014176215.1 Rousettus aegyptiacus | reverse complement strand
GAAAAAATCGATTTCAGGAAAGACCTGCACAATTTTTGACAAAGGCCTTAATGTAATTCAGTAAGAGATTAGATCATCTTTTCAATAAGTCCAGTAAAAACTGGATATCAATCTAGAGAAAAAAATAAACCTTGACCTTTACGTCATATACAAAAATTAATTCAAAATGGATTACAGACATAAATCTAAAAACTAAAACTATAAAACTTCTGGGAAAAGTATAAGAGAAATTCTTTGCCATCTTGAAAGTATGCAGAGATTACACAATACACAAAAAAAGTACTAATCAGAAAAGGAAAAATTGATAAATTTTAAAATCTATTTGATGAAGGACTTATATTCAGTATATGTTATGAATTCTTACAACTTAGTAAAAGGAAAACAACTAAACTTTAAAAATCTGTAAAAGACTCACAAAAGAAGATATATGAATGGCAAATACTCGTGTGAAAAGATGCTCAACATTATTAATCAGTGAAATACCAACTAAAACCACAATGAGATACTACAATACACCCCCTAGATTGACTTTATATAGTCGAATTCAAGTCCATATGGAAAGACTAACCATATAAAGTGTAAGTAAGGATGTAGAGCAATCAAACTTTTATATATTTCTGATAGGAGTATAAAATAAAACAATCACTTTGAAAAGTAGTCTAGAAGTTTCTTCTAAAGTTAAACACACAGTTATCATATATCCCAACAATTTTATTCCTATTTACCCAAGATAACTGAAATACGTAACTACCAAAATATTATAAAGTTCATAGCAGTGTTACTCATAGTAGTCAAAAACTAGAAAAAATACAAATATCTATGAACAGGTAAACCGATCAACAAATTGCAATATATGCCTACAATGGAACACTACGTAGCAATACTGATATAAATAATCTTCAAAAATGTTATGCTGTGCCAAAGAAATCAGATCCAAAAAAATTCATATCATAATTCCATTTTATGGAACTCTAGAGAAGACAAATCTAGAGTGGTGCAGCATATCGCTGTTTGCTTTGGGTTGGGACAGGTAACTGACTAGGAAGATGAAGAAGCAAATATTTTTTGATAATGGATATGCTGTATATCTTGATAGTATTTCTGATATACAGGGGGATAAATCTGTCAAAACTCATCACAATGTATACTTAAAATGGGTGTCTTTATTATATATACAATGAGGTTGATTTGTAAACATACTAAGTAAAAGAAGCTGACACAAAATAAGTACATATATTATTTCATTTATGCATAGTTCTAGAACTGGTAAAACGAATCCATATTGATAGAAATCTGATTCGTGGTTATTTGTAGTAAAGGATAAAGAAAAATTAATTGGGTAGGGGCACTTGGGAGATTTCTGGAGTGACAAAACTGTTCTTACCTTGATTTGGTGACGATAATACAATATATATATTTGTCAAAATCCAAAAGTGAATTTTTAATGTGACATTTTATGTAAATTACACTTCAGAAAAAAAGATGATTTTTAAAGAAAATTTATAAACTACTGATCTCATGAGTAAGAGAGAAGGCTCAAATAAATACTGTCAGAAATGAAAGAAGAAACAATACATCTGATACCACAGAAATACAAAGGATCAGAAGAGACTACTTTGAATAATTAAACTCCGAAAAATTAGATAACCTAAGAAATAAGTAAATTCCTTGAAATATGCAACCAAACAAGACTAAATCATGAAGAAATAGAAAGACTGAATTGACCAATAATAAATGAGATTGAATCAGTAATTAAACCTTCCCAAGAAAGAAAAACCCCTGGACCTGATGGTTTCACTGATACGTTGTACCAAACATTAAAGAAGAATTAATGACAATCATTCTGAAACTGTTCCCCAAAATTTAAGAAAACAGAACACTCCAAAACTCATTTTACAAGGCCAGCGTTACCATCATACCAAAGCCAGGTAAAGATACTACAAGACAACTATAAGCCAACATTCCTGATACATTTGGATGAAAAAATTCTCAACAAAAGGCTTAAAACAAAACCACACACATTAAAAGGATTAAGCAGTATGATCAAGTGGGATTTATCCCTGGGATCAAAAATGATTCAACATGCACGAATCAATAAATGTGATATGTCACATTAATAAAATGAAAGATAAAAACCATATGATCATCTCAATAGGTGAAGAAAAAGCATTTGACAAATTCGTCATCCTTTCATGATCACAAACTCTCGACAAAATGGGTATAGAAGGAATGTACCTCATCATAATAAAAGCCATGAAAAATCCACAGCTAATATCATTTTCAATAGTAAAATTGAACGTTTTTCTTCTCAGATCAGGAACAAGACAAGGATGGCCACTCTTGCCACTTTTATTCAACATAGTATTGGCAGTTTTAGCTAGAGAAGTTAGGCAAGAAAAAGAATTACAAGGCATGCAAATCAGAAAGAAAGAAGTGAAACTGTTACTATTTTCAGATGGCATGATGTTATATACAGAAAACCCTCAAGACTCCACCAAAAACAGAACTAATCAACAAATTCAGTAAAGAAGATAAAAAAATCAATATTCAAAAATTAGTTGTGTTTCTATGTGCTAATAATGAACTATCTAACAAATTAAGAAAATGATCCCATTTATAATAGCACCAAAAAGAATAAAACACCTAGGAATAAATTTAACTAAGGAGGTGAAAGGCCTGTATGCTGAAAACTACATTACATTCATAAAAGAAATGGAAAAAGACATAAATAAGAAGAAAAATACTCTGTACTCATACGCTGAAGAATTAATATTGTTAAAATGCCTATACTACCCAAAGCCATTTATAGATTCAATGTAATCTTTCTCTGGAATTTTTCAAAGAGAAGAATAATCCGAAAGTTCACATGGAACCAAAGTAGATCCTAAATAGCCAAAGCCATCCTGAGAAAGAAAAACAAAGCTGAAGGTATCACACTTCCTGATTTCAAAATATATTACAAGGCTATAGTAATCAAAACAGTATGCAACTGGCATAAAAATAGACACACTGACCAATGGAACAGAATTGAGAGCCCAGGAATAAACCCCAGAATATACACGGTCCACTAATATTTGATAAGGGAGCCAAGAATACTCAATGGGAAAACTGTATATTCACATGCAAAAAGATGAAATTTGACCCCTAACTTACACCACTCACAAAAATTAACTCAAAATGAATTAAAGGCTTACATGTAATATATGAAATCCTAAAGACCTAGAAGAAAATGTATGGGGAAAGCTCCTTGAGATTGGTCTTGGCAATGATTTTTTGGATATAATACTAAAAGCACAAGAAACACAAGCAAAAATAAGCATGTGGGACTACATCAAACTAAAAATACTTCTGCATATCAAAATAAACAATAAAATGAAAAGGCAACCTATGCAATGGGAAAAAATATCTGCCAACAACCTACCCAATAAGGGGTTAATAACCAAAATATATAAGGAATTCATACAACTAAACAGCAAAAATAAAATAAAATAACCAACTACAAAATGGGCAAGGGAATTGAACAGACATTTTTCCAAAGAAGACATACAAATGGCCAACAGGTACATGAAAAGGAACTCAATTCATCATCAAGGAAATGCAAATCAAAACCACAATGAGAGGTCACTTCTTGCCCATTAAAATGGCTATTATCGAAAAAACCCAGAGATAAGAAGTGATAGCAAGGATGTAGAGAAAAGAGATCCCTGTGCACTGCTGGGAATGTAAATTTGTACAGCTATTATGGAAAACCGTAGGAAGGTCCCTCAAAAAAATGACCTAGCAATTCCACTTCAGAATATATAATTTAAGGATATTAACTCACCAACTTGAAAGGATATCTGTACCCTCAAGGTCACTGCAGCATTATTTATAAAAGCTAAGACATGAAACAACCTAAGTGTCCATCAACAATAAATGAATAGGTGGTGTAAATACATACATATTATTATACATCATATACATTAATTTATATAATAAAATACTATTCAGCCATAAAAAGAAGGGAATTCTGTCATTTGCAACATATCTTTGAGGGCATTACGCTGAGTGCAATAAGTTAGAGAAAGACAAATACTGTATGTTTCACTTATATGTGGAATCTAAAAAAGCCAGACTCCTAGAAACAGAGAGTAAAATCCTGGTTGCCAGGGGCTGGGGAGTGTAGGAAATGAGAAGATATTGGTCAAACTCTATAAATTCCCAATTATAAGATAAGTTCTGGAGATGTAATGTATAGCAGGGAGAGCACATCTACCAATATGGGGTTATATATTTGAAAGTTACTAAGGGAGCAGGTCTTAAATGTTCTCACACACACACAAAAGGTAATTACATGAGGTGATAGAGGTGTGAACTAACCTTATTGTGGTAATGATTTCACTATATATATATATATGTATCCAATAATCATGTTGTACACCTTAACCTTACACAATGATAAATGATAAATGTCAATTATATCTCAATAAAGCTGGAAAAAATCAGGTGGACAAAAATAAAATAAAATTCATAGGTGAAAGGTGTATGGCAAAAGGAAGGGAATAGGCGGAGAACTATAATACCAAGCTCATAACTAAGCAGCCTTCATAGTGGCATATTCAGTAGCCAGGAGCATGCTGCTAAAGCTGTCTGGTCTCAGCCTGTTACCTACTGGCTGAGTGGCCATAGGTTAGATAGAGGTCTATTCTCTCTAGGCCTTAATGTCCTCATCTGTAAAATCAAAATAAATTCTTTAAAGGGTTTAAAAAGTACATCCAAATATTGTATCACAATGAGTGGTATTTAATAACCAAGCAAAAATAGTAGCTATTACTTTTGGGTTTCCTGGCCTCCCATCTCTAACTTCTGAAATTTACTGTGGGTATGTTATCCAATGAAAACTACACTCTCAATGATTCCCCAATCTTTATTTTGTATCTGACAATATAAAATACTTTATCGACTTCCAAACCTGAAATTCTATCTGGGGCTTTCTTACCTTTCCAACTCCCTGCAGGTCTTATAATTACCTATCTCTTTTTTTGTCATCTAGAGTTGCCGCATTACACAATGACCCCGAATTTCTCTCCCTAGTGAACCCCATCATCACTCAGCCCCAGCCTCCCTATTTAAAATCTGGTTCCAATAATACCTTCTTCGAGAAGCCCTCTGTGATCTCTTCCTCACTGAAAAGTAATTTCCTTCTATTCAAGACCAAAGCTCAAATACCAAATATACAGAACAAAAAAATACAAAGAAAATTTTCTGATTTTAAATCGGCTCCTTTGAAAAATACTACAGAATTTCTTCTTTACTATCTTTCTTCTAAATGGCATAATTTCTCCTTCGGCATTTACCAAGAAAAATCCATCATAGGAACTAATTTTTCTGTACTTGTCAGCTACTACCTGTGCAGTTCCATTATGAATGGTCATTAGCTGCCAATCTCGGCATCATTACCACAAGGACTCTGTAATCCCTGTCTTATTGGTCAGTCTTAAAAAATGGCACAGCTGCAAAACAATGTCAGTTATGATTCAACTCTAATTTTCCCTGTCAACAGCCTTGTTCAACTTCCCAGATATTCCTACTTGTTGCCAAGTCCATTTTGTAAACGAAATCTGCCTTTTGAAAATCACCATATGAATATGTCAACAGGTCATGAAATATTTTCATTACAAATCTTAAAGAAAAACTTAGCTCTAAAGAAACCATTTGGAAAACGTCTATTTCATTAAGTGCAAGTGTGAAATCTTGATGGAAAACATTTATTTTGGCAACTTGCTCTTCTGTTGGTGGCCCCAAAGTATCCTGACCAGACTATCTTTGTGGGAGGTGGAACTGGGTGATTCTAGAGCAAATGAAAAATTCCTCACTAGGAGCCCCTTGGATCATGAACATTAGGGAAAGACTGAGAAAATGTGAAGTGCAAATGCCAAGCATAAAAGATTATTCTAAAGGCTCCTATATCATTAGAATCATTTCTCAATGATCCACATTAAGAAAAAAGAAGTACTATGGACCATGGACAGCAGATAATACCCAAATTATTCATTTTTGACTTTGGAACAAATATGTGTGTGTGTGTGTGTGACCCACACATGTGCATACATGTGTGTAACACAAACACACATTTCCCTTACTCAACTCTTGTTTAAGCCATATTCTCTGTCTGGGAAGACAAGCCACTCTCTTGTCAGATACTGGGGAATCATTTGTCAGATACAGGGGAATCCCCACCTGTTCTGGGAGATCCATGGGGTAAAAGCCAATGTCTTACTCATGTCATGATTCCTAGAGCCAAGCCTCAAGCATAGACAATTCCCAGTAAACATTTTTGAATTATTATTTTCCTAGGTAATCCCAACCTGATTGGGGAATAGGTATCCTATAAATATATACAGATGAACAAAATGTCAGGCAAAGTATCAAATTGCAATTAGAAACTTATATAGATCATTCACAAAGAACTCAATCAGGAGATGACTTCATGAGATTTCTTAAAATAGAAAGCTTTTCTGGACTTTTACAATTTTCTTTGGACCTCTCCCACACTCACTCACACAACTCACAGTACTCTGTTTTATCACTTATCATTTTAGGCACAAGTACTGTCTCTGTATTAGACAGATGGGCTGTGCCTTAATAATTATAATGTTCTTTTACTTTTTTATAGCACATTGTGTATACAAATTACTGTTACCCACATTTTTCTATAAGCTTATTGTGACAGCTGTCCTCATTTGCAAATGAGAAAACAGAATCAAGAAAATTAAGTGACTTGAGCAAAGTTAAATAGCTAATAAATGGCAAAAATAAGATTATGACCAAAATATTTTTGACTCTCTAATGTCTTAAATAGGGCCCTAAACACTGTCTGATAATGCTATAACTTATTCTCATAGCATAAGGAAGATTCTGATTTCAGAGGGTAAACTTCAGGATGAGAGAAGTTAAATCGTGCAAAGATCTTAGAAAGGCACAAAGTCAGGGGTAGAATTAAAGGCTCAATCTAGGTTTATTAATGCAAAGACTAGCCTCCTTGATGCTTCTTTAAAAAAGAAAACATAAAAATGATAATTTACTATTATGGCACTATGGTATGACCCTTTGTAAACATAGATAATGCTAACAACAATAAGATAACACACCATTTAAATGTGATAGAAGCTACCATTTCAAAGTAAAAAATTAGATCCAATATCAAAGAATCTAAAAATGAAAACAGTACAGTGGGAAGAATGGTTGACAATTACATTCAACAACTCACAAGCTCTTTTCATTTAGGTAGATGTACAGAGTGCTATCTACTTAACAAGAGATTCTTACTGGTTGGAGAAAAGAGCTAAATGGAGAAAGTGCCATTAGGAGAAACTCGAAGGGTGGATAAGAGGGAGAAGTGACATAAAGGGCATTCCAGGTATGCACGAGCATAGGAGAAAGGTGGGGTGGTTATGAGGAACAACAGGAAACACATCTTTCCATCCCAGCAACATAAAGAATAAACATAGAGATAAAGTTGGACAGGGTTTTTAAAAGCCAAAGTGGAGTAGAGTGGAGTAGGCTTTATTTTACAAGATTTTTTTTAAATCATGGATAAATATACATAACCTATGGTTACCATTTTAACCATTTTTAGTATACAGTGTGGTGCCATTGAGTACCTTCATACTGTTAAACATCCATCACCACCATCCATCTCCAGAAGCTCTTTTCATCTTCCTCAATGGAAACTCTATACCCATTAAACACTAGCTCCCCATTCCCCATACACCCCAGACCCTATAAATCTGACTACTCTAGTACCTCATACAAGTGAAATCATACAGTATTTATCCTTTTGTGACTGGCTTATTTCTCTCAGCACAATGTCTTTAAGGTTCATCCATGTTGTAGCCTAAGCAAGAATTTCCTTCCTTTTTAAGGCTGAATAATATTCCATCATGTGTTGAACACATATGCATACACGCCATATTTTCTTTATCCATTAATCTGTTAATGAACACTGAGTTGATTCCACCTTTCGGCTATTGTGAATAACGCTGCCATGAACATGGACGTACAAATATTTATTTGAATTCTGCTTTCATTTAGGCATTTTGGTCCTATCTCATCTTTGTGGGTAACAGTAATTTGTAAACAAAATGTGCTATAAAAAAGTAAAGGAGCATTATAATTATTAAGGCATGGCTCATCCGTCTAATACAGAGATAGTAGCTCATCTACTCAGAAGTAGATTCCTAAATCCTATGGTAATTCTATGTTTAATTTTTTGATAAACTGCCATATCATTTTTCAAAGCAACTGGACCGTTACATTGCTTCAAATTTTCTATCATAAAATGCAAGTCTAAAACTACATAGCAATACAGTTCTAGATCTACTATTAAGAATGTATGTTTTATAAAGACATATGTAAAATTTTTTTAAACTTATGTGACTTTAGGCTGATTTGTAGAACTCACCACTTTCACATTATTCCATTTTAAATGAACCAGAATTTCTCATTAAAAACTAGCTAAACACATGGATACTTCCAATCTATCATTCATCAGTTTAAGAATTATCCATACACAACTGCTTTAAAATTTTTTAAGTTTAAAAAAAGTTTCCTTTTTTCTATATAAAATATGCTTCTTGTTAAACATATTTTGCTAAAATTTCCCTGACAATAGTGCCTTAGGATGAAACTAAGTATGAAAAATTCTGGCTGAAAGCCTTTTGTTTCCTTAAAAGTATTCAGGGAGTGGGTGAAGAGAGGGTTAAGCCTGAAATTAACTAGTATGTGATAAATGAGAATAAAACAAAAGCAAAAATATAAAGTTTATACAACAAAGTAGCTATCTAACCCAAATAAAACAAAGGAAGAATTAAATATCTAATAACGGTTAACTAGATGCCGTGAGAATTTTGATTATGAGATGGCTTTAGCAGAAAAAGAGTTGGTTATGGAGTTATGTAATGGGCCAGTGTTTGAGTTTTCTTAAAATTGCAAGCAATCAGCAATTGTAAGTCATCAAAATCTTAAGTCCTGAATACGAAAAACATAAATGCTCAGTTTTCAAAGTACCTGAAATCAAATAGAAAAGATACAGCTAACACATGAAAAATTAAAACATAATTTAGTCATCCCTAATCAAGGGCCAATGCCCAACTTCTTACAGAAAAGTGTCATAAGCGACATTTTAATCAACTATAGCTATCCTTATTGCATAAATTCCTTTAAAATCTTTCTAAAGTACATATAAACCAATTGACCAAAGCAACAGTTACCAATCACTTAAGATTGTATTTAATATGCTGTGTATCAGAGACCACAGTACAAGTTCTTATCTTACTGCTTAATAATATCTGTTTTATTTTTACAGCAATAAATCAGAAGGTAGAAGAATGTAGTTACACTCATGGAATTCAGAAAGGTAGCGTTAAGGAGATTCTGATCTAACTTTTAAGGAGATTTAAGATTGTGTGTTAGCTCTTAAAGAAATTGATTTTGGCAGTTTATTTCACTGTTTTATTCATTATAAGTTCCTTTGTACCAAGCACAGGCAATAGAATTCAAGTCATTGGTCATTCTGTTTTATTTAATGCTAGGTTCTATTCCTCCAACTGTAATTGGACTTCCCAAATGTCTGAAGCCTTCTGTCCTCTATTTGGTGGTCTCTCTAGGGAGATCCACTCTTCCCTCAAGCTGGACTCCATCCGATGCCTGCTTCACTCAACAAAGGCAGCCTCTGCCCGGTTAACTCCACTTAGATGACCAATAGGCACATCAAACTTAACATGCCTAAAAGGTGAATTCCTGATTTTCCCAAAAATGGCTTCTCACATATTCTTCCTCCCTTTTGGTAAATGACAATTTGCTGAGGGCAATAGCCTGGAGCTCTCCTTCTCTCTCCGTTCACACATCACATCTAATCTCACAGCTGATCTTGTTGACTCCACTTTCAAAATATATAATCTGACTATTTCTTACCCCCTCCCCTGCTATCGCCCTGGTTTGAGACACTGTCATCTCTTGCCTGCATTACACAAATAGTCTCCTAAGTGCTGTTCCTGCTCCTGTCCTTGATCCCATTATAGTGATTATAGTCATTTCCGCAAACAGCAGCCAGAGTGAGACTTCCAAAGGCCAACCAGCCAGTTAACATATATATAATGCTTACCATGTATTAGGCACTGTACAAAGGGCTTTATTAAGTCATTTTATCATCACCACTCTATGAAGAAGGAACAATTATCATTACTTTTAGCAAAGGAGGCAACTGAGGTCCAGAAAGGTTAAGCATTGTGCCCAAGGTCACACAGCTATAAGTGGCAAAGCTAGGATTCCAACCCGAGCACTCTGGGCATTAGTTCCTCTATTGTTTCTAGAGGACTTTCGTCCAATCAAAGTAAAAACCAAGTCTACAAGGTCCTATATAATCCAGCCCTCTCTCAACATGTCTCCTATTAATTTACTCTTTCATTCCACCCCACTCTTAACCACTTCCTTGCTCTTTCTCAAACACATCAGCAGGCTCTCACCTCAGCATACCGGCATGTGCTGTTTTCCCAGCTTTGAACACTCTTCCTCCAGATACCTGCATGGTTTGTGTAAATGTCAGGTTATTAATAGAGTCTTACCAAATTACCCAATTTAAAATTGCAGTGTTCTTCTTCCTTCACTCTCTATCCCCTTTGTCTGCTTTATTTTTATCCGTAACACTTAGTATCCCCTGACAAGCTACATATTTTACTTGAGTATATTTCTGCTGCACCCCGCCATAATGTAAGTTACATGATGGCAAGGATTCTTGTCTGTTTTGTTCACTACTGTGTCTTTAAAACCTAAAATAATGTTTAACACTCAAAACGAAGAAAAGCAGGCAAGAGGAGAGAGAAAAGGAGGAAGGGAGAAGTGAAAGAGGAAGACAGCTTGAGTTATCTGTTGTAATTCATCAGTTTTCTTCACAGCTTCGATGTGGCTATGAATTGAACACTAACGAGAAGCTAGGAGAATCCCATCCCCACCTCCCGATCCTGATCAACTGACCACACTCACCTACCCTGTAGAGGAAGCACAGTCCCAGCATAAGAGTCTGGGATTAGTAAAGGCCAGGAATTGGAGTTCATTGTGTGAAGTGGTTAGGGAAACAGGGGAGCTTGTTTATGAGGGGAAACGGGAGGAGAGGAGTCTCCTTGTTCTTAAGAATCAGAAGCAAGTATTTTTCCACTGTGAATATTTTATCTGCCTCCCTTAATTTTCAAAATGCTTTTTTCATCTTTACTGACTCCCATCCATAATTTTCTGAGTACAAAGAATGCAAAACTACTGTCTAAGGTAGTGAACCCTACAAAAAAAGAAATAAATAACCTGATTTTTAGGGCGGGCGAGAGCAAGAATGTTATGTTGGGAGCTGGAGGAGAAGCTAACTTTAAAGTGAGGAATAACATTTACAAGTTATGCCAAATATCCAGAAACATGGTTTAAAGTGAGTATCTTAAGGACAAGGTTATTCACACAATTCTAAATAGCAGGCACAAAACAGCAAATTGATTCTCATAAAGAGCCCAGGTTGCACCGGGTTTAGAATGAGAATTCCAGATGACTGCAGGTCTGTCTTTCATATAACTCTTAAGTGCTCTGAGATTTTCAGAACTTTACACAAGCGAGGGTTTAAGCCTAAAATTACCTACAGCATTTGAACCAAGCCAAAGGCTAAACATCCAACATTAAAACCAGACATAGATTTTTCTTGGGTGATGTATGCCATAGTCAAGTGTATGGGCATTTTTAATCAGAAAAGCCTAGCCTTGTTGGCATTGAAAGATTTCCTAGCACAATAACTTTCTTCTTCAATGACTTTAGGGAATTTTAGATGAGTATCTTGAGATATCATTTCAATGTTAGAGTTCTTACCTTGAGATTTGAAGTTATACAGGAAAAACCTGTTTTTAAAGTGCCTGAGCCTGCACTTACCATCTTTCCAATTTTCACAAGCTCCTCAGACCATCGGTCTTTCAGTGGTTCTAAAGACCTCACATATTGACTTGAATAGTAGGCAAAACTTATAGATAAAAATTTCATGTTTGGCCCCAAATCTTCGGCGGGGGGCGGGAGGGAGCCTTTTTATCAGTCTCAAGTTTTGTGTTCCATATGTCATCTATAACCCGACTGATGCAAAGGCATGCTTTTAATTTTGCCACTTGTTCAATCCTTATCTAATAATATTTGCTTAGTAATTGATTGTATCAGAGTTCAAGTTCCTGGCAATGTAAGTTGTGACATATCATTTTCATTTACAATTGATCGCACTGGTTTTCACTTCTAATTATGGGTTTTCTACCCTTTTTATCACAATTTTCTCATGTCCTTAGTCATTTAAGGATTTTTAGATAATAAATGCCAGATACTGCTCCTTGGTCCCTTAACCTCTTCAATTTCTTCTTTATCTCTTCCTTTTCTCCATTTCTCCTTCTGCTACGTCCTTCACATCAGTTAGCAGAGGGACACTGAAGGAACAAGCCCATCTGTTTGAGCCTCTCACACGAGAGACAGGACAGAGGTACAGAGTTTTGTGAACAGCTGTGAGGGTCATCTACTTTGGGGAGGCGTAAAGAGTGGGCAAGCGAAGGGTAGTATGTGCCTTAGGTGTGCGTAAGAAGCTAAAATTGGGGAGTTAATCCAGGTAAGCAGAATTAATCAAAATGCAAATCTCCACCTTAGTTTACATCTTCTACTCCTTCAGAATTTAACATAGGCACATACTCAATTTTATTTTCTTTATCTTCTATGTGTTATTTGACAAAATAATTTCTATGCCCTTAGGTAAGGATGCTGTCCTAGAAAAAAATGTGACCTCAACTTTAATGTTAAGAATAACTACAATTGAAAATGTGCTTACTTACACTTTGTTTTGTTAAAAAATTCTCCAACAGATACAGTTAAAAGGAGTGATTCATATCGAAAGAAAGTAAAAGCAGTTTAATACACATTAAGCTATTCATTTAGAACCTTTATCATATAATAGACTCTTCAATAATTTTAATCCTGTACTTATACCGTAAGTGCATCCAGAGTTTATTCACAAGGATACTCTTGTATTTTCATAAATGTGCTGCTTTTCTTCATTGTATTAAAACTAGTTAAAATAATGCAAATACCACCTACATAATCTTGTATTATAATCTTTCAAAACTAAATGAGTAAAATGACATCAAAACTGCAAGTAAATAAAAATCAGGGATTCTATTTTTGCTCTTTGGTTTGGGAGAGGTAGGAGCAAAATTAGAAAGTCATTGTCTCATTTTTAAAGTTCCATTCTGATTTTAGTTCTTTCAAAGAAGATGAGCAAATGATAAATGTACTGGATCTAATAAAATATGCAAAAATAAATGAGTCATTCAGATACACTGAGTTTTAAAGAGTTTTGCTCTGATTCACCTGCATACAATTTTCATGAATCCTGTTAAATGTTTAATAGGACTACTGAGTACTCTTGTGTGCAAGGTCAGTTATGAGATGGTTAACTTTTCTTAAAGATTGGGAATGTTTTATAAAGTGAGAGTAATATAAGGCAGAATAAAAAAAACAATGAAAAAGAATTATTTGTGTTACAAACTTGAAAAACAGATACTCTATAATAAAACATGACTAAATGTGGGAAAAAACAGTAGTAAATACATTTTAGGGTATATAATCATAATCACTAGATTGACTAGCATCTGAGTTGTCTTCAGAATTAAAAGAGCAGTTTTCCACTCTGGGACCACATTAGTTCTCTGTCACTAATTCTGATAGACCAGACATCCCAAACTCCTCTGCACTCAAAAATGTAAGCTACAGAAACATTAACAAGTTATACAATGCCCCCCCACCCCCAGAGAATGATCAGTTCAAGATATCAAGTAAGCTATATATGTAAGGCGCAACTAGAATTTTGTTGTTTAAATCTATGTATTATATCACCAAATAAATCATTAATCTAAAAGACTGACTTACAAATACATAAAATATTCATAAATGTTTTAAAACTCCAGTTAAAAATACTTTTTAAGGCTGACATTATAAAGATAAAAGGTAACTTTTTTCCATTCAAAATACAAGTTTTACTAGTCTACATGGGCACTGCTGGGTCTAGAGTAGAAAATGACAGGGTGGCTATAGAGAGAAATGGATGGCACAGGATTTGGAATCAAGAGATCTACAGTCAAGTCCAATCCAGCTATTAGGACGAATCATTTAATGTGTCTGCATCCTAGTTACCGAACTGTGAAAAGGAGAAAATGAAGTCTAACATGTAGGGTAGTTATCCCCCAAAATGGTAACTTGACTTGATTATGAAAGCTGCTCTTTCAGTGGAGGGTTTTGGCATTCGGTGTTGAGTGACCTGTTCCAGATGACACAGCCAGTTATTTGTAGAAACGGCATAATTTGTAGTAATCTGTTTTCCTGGCTGTTGCAACTACAGCGTACCTTTCTCTCTCATATCGTATATCCATTTCACAATTCATAATGCATAATGGCATCTTGAACTTTTGTTTTAGAGGCATCTTGTTGGCGTTTCTCTAGCTCACCCTTTTTACTTCTACCATTCCTCCTCTTCGGTCTTATGAAAATCACTGCTCCTTTAAGTCTCATATCATACAAATAGCTTACCCTCCACCCCATATCTCTTTAGCGATTCTACCATCTTTGCGGTCATCACCCCTTGTTCACTCAGGATGTTTACTTCTGGTTCAGTGTTCCCATCTATTCCCAACACAGTCAGCAATCACACAGAGTACAACATCCTGAAGATCAGCCACACATCGTGCTGGCTTCCCATTACTTGACTGACCAGTCACCTTCTTCTCCATTCTATCTCTGCCATGCCTCTTGTGGTGATCCTTTGACCCTTGCCATCATTAGTAAACAATCCACTCTAACCACCATTTCTCCTCTGCACAGCTCATCTGGTCAAGTACTTCCACTACAACATTTTTTAACCTCGTTGTGACCCGAATCCATCTAATTCCTCATGATCCATCAGTCTCCTCCTGTCTTTAATTATTCTTATTGTACAGCCATGATCCTAAGCTCCTTCAAAAAGTCATCCCTTTGGGAATACATCCAACTCTCATGTGCCTATACCACGGCCTGAAAAAAACTAAATCTGGATGCACTCCATCACTGTGCTCTTCAGTTATGTACCAAGGCTCCCTTAAAACATTACACAAACAAGTTTAAAAGGACATTAAATTGAAACTTTGACTTGAGTTACCCAGAAATGACAGAACTGAAAATTCCAATGTGAAGTGTTAACCATAATGCAATTTTTTAAAGAGTGAAAGGGATTTCATGACATTTAAATATCACTCATCTCTGAGGATGATAGGAAAAGACTGAGAATACATTTTAAGAAGAAGATTTGTTTGGTGGAAATTGCAGAAAGGCTTAGGCTAGTACCCTCCACCAAAGAAAGGCGTTCTGAGGATCCCTAGCCCCTTAAGTCAACACTAATGAGTGCTGCAGCTATGGGACCACTTAGAACTCAACACACCACTTGCAGATGGGGGCTCAAGGGACAAAGGTTCTGATCACTTCCCTGGAAAACTGAGAACAAGAAAGATGGGGTGATAAACTGCTTTAATGTGGGAGCCAAGGAGAGGTAGCTAAACGGAATCCACCACGGGCACTGTCAGAGCAAAGAAAGCCTTATCGTTTCCTGAGGCCGGAAATGAGTCATAAAGGAGAACTCCAGCCTGAAGACTTGTTGGCCTGTAGGTACGAGGACCAACTGTGAGAGTCACGGGATTTCTACAGAGAACATTGGAGGACTGAACTTCTGCAAAACTAGATGGGGATAGGAGAAAGAGAGCCAGAGGAAGAAGCTATGCCTATATCATAGGAGTTGCAGTTGGAAGGTCTGAGATAGGGTGTCTAGGAAAACAGTACTTAAGAAAAATTAATACAGCTTTAAATATATGCCAGGCCCCCGAAACATCTGTCCATCTTCTAAGGGTATCTGTCAGAGCAGAAAGCCTCTGTACCTCCTTTCTTCTCCTTTCCCCTTAAGTCCCAGCTCTGGGTGGGCCTGAAAATCAGAGTCACAAGGCCTTGGCTGGGAATAGGAACAAAAGTAGTTCAAGAATGGAAATCTTACCTTTGAATGAAGATTGAAGACTGAGATACAAATAAGTAGAACTGAACATTCTAATCTCTGAATCTAGTGTTTTCCAACTCAGAAACTTACAAACTCCTATTCTGTCAGAAGTATAAAAATTGTCCAGAGTTTTCTATGTGTGGCAGAAAAAAACACTTTCCCCACTGCACAATTATAAAAGGGACAATGGAAGAAAAAAATAAAGATTTAAAAAAAAAATATTGTTATATGACATGGATCATGCTTATGAATGTACATGCTTATAATTTTAACTCCATGTTCGCAAGCCCTGAATGAGCTCTCAGCATAGCTCACCAGTGCTATTATTTTTCTCTAGTGGGCTTGTGTTCCCACTACTCTCATATATGACTGTTTTGTATCTTCTCTCTCAGTTCAAACCTCCTACCCCCATCCCTTTCCACCATAACCTTCGATGATTAGCACAACCCATAGTTCATTGAGACTCTAGGAATTCCAACATGGTGACACCTGAACTTCTCACCCATAAAACCACCTAGATTGGCCTCATTTTCTCCTGCTTTATCCCAAGAGACTCTTCTGTGAAAGGCTAATCCCTCTGCATCCCTTCTCATCTCCAAGGATTATCCCCTTTGCCTGTCTCAACGGCCTCTCCCTCCTACTCACTTGATCAGCATACACACATTTTTAAGGCCTTATTTTTTAGAGCAGTTTTGGTTTACAATAAAATTGAGTGGAAAGTACAGAGATTTCCCATATACCTCCTGGTTTTGTTTTTTCTTTTTTAACCAAGGATGAATCTACATTGACAAATAATCACCCAAAGTCCATAGTTTATGTTAGGGTTCACTCTCAGTGTTGTATGTTCTATGGGTTTGGACAAATATATAAATGACATATAATTATCACTGTAACATCACATGGAATATTTTCACTGCCCTAAAATCCTCTGTTCTCTGCCTATCCATTTGTCCCTCCTCCCCACTCCATCCCCGCCTCTAAAACCACCAATCTTTTTGTTGTATCCACAGTTTAGCCTTTTCCAGAACATTATATAGTTGGAATGATACAAAACATAAACTTCTCAGATTGGCTTCTTTGACTTAGTAATGCCTTTAAGGTTCTTCCAAGTCTTTTCATGGCTTGATACCTCATTTCTTTTTAGTATTTAATAATATCTCATTGTCTAGATGTACTACAGTTTATCCATTTACCTAGTAAAGGTGAACACACATTTAAAAAGTCCTTCTTGGGTCCCTTATTACTTCTCAACTATTTTTTCATTTTTTAGCTTTTCTTGACAATTCATCTTCTCACAAAAAAAGTATTTATTACAATTTTCCACCTCCCATTTACTCCTCAGTCCCTCCACTGTGGCTTCTGACCACCATCTCCTTTGAACTACTTGAGGACTTTTTTTTTTTTTTTTTTTACTCATAGAACTCGTTATCTCAATATCACCACTCCCTCTCTATTCTCAAAATACTTTACTCTTGACTTGCCTCAAATCACTCCCTTCTAGTTTTTCTCACTCTCTAGCTGCTGCTTGTCAGGTTCCTTTGCAATCTCCTCCTCTTCCAGTTGACTTCTGAATGTGGGAAAGTCTAGGGCTTGCCTCTGGACTGTGTATCCTTATGTTTTGCCCTCTCTTTTTCTCCATGGCTTTAAATGCCATATACACATTGATAACTATATATTATCAATAATATTATTTCTCGGCCCAAATTTGTCCTGGGAAGTTCAGATTTCTACATTCGACCACTCATTTTATACCTCCATTTGAATATTTTGCGGGCATGTGAAATTCCACTTGTCCAAAACACACCACTAACTCTTCAACCTTCTCTTCCTCCCAGACTATTTCCCTTTCACTCTTTGTATCTCGGTAAATTTCACCACCATTTAAATACACCAGGACCCAAGAGTCATTCTCTATTCCCCCCTTTTCCTCATCTCCCATAGCCAAGCTATCAAATGGTAATTCCAAGTATATCTCGAAATATATCTCATCTCCATTGTTACTGCCATTGAATGGCTCACCTAGACTGATTCAAAAGCTTCCTTATAACCTTCCTATTTTTCTCCTATTCTTTGCCAACCTACACTTCACACATTATCAAAAGTGGTATTTAACAATGTACATGTCATCCCCAACTCCTCTCCACACACATAAAGGCTCTCAGTTCTCTCAACAAAATTTTGTCTCCCAGCCATTAACCTCAGATCCTGGCTCCCATGGTGCAGCCACAGTGGCCAACCTCAGTGGCCTGTTCGCGCCCCTAACAGCCCTTGAAATGTTCCATTCTCAGACTGGAACATACTTTAAAGCATTCATACCGAAACACAGGCTGCTTCCAGTTCTTTTCAAGACTCAGCCTAAGGCTGAGCTTCTCAGGCCTTTCCTGATCACCCCATCGAGGCACTATTTTTTATCACTGCGCCCTCGCCATTTCCGTCATAGCACTTAAAACCACTTGTAACCATGCATGTGTGTGCTTATCTTTTTCTATAAGCTTTAAGCTCCTTAAAGATATGAACTATATCAGTGTTGCTTACCTCTGTGCACTCAACAGGGAAGATGATACCGGTCTACAAAAGGGTCTCAATAATAAGTGTAGAATAACGCATTAATCTGGTAGCATGTCAACATGGCCTAAATTTTATTAAACATTCCAATTATTCCCTACCTTAAGCAATAATTTAAGGCTCAGTCATCCACACGCAGAGAAAAAAATAAAAGGCCAAACCACAGGCACAGACCTTTGCTTTGAAGGACTTGAGGAAGTTACAGTTATAAATGCCACATTGTTTAGGGACACCAAATAGAAACCTAATAAAGAGAAAAACTAACATCCTCATTCTTGAATTGGGAATTCAACTTGAAGTGATGTTTAAATTGTGCAACATTTTATTTGCAAATTACTTAGGTCAGATTATTTGTGTCAATATTACACTGCTTCCCTTGGAATTCAGATGGACTAAATGCCAATGTGGGTCTCTTAGGATTTAACTAATATCTTGATCAATAAATTGTCCATCAGCACCTTTTATGTGCAGAGGGTACCCTCTGCAGGAGTCTCTGGTATCAGTTCAGCCCTCAGCTTATAAATGCCTGAAAAGCACAAAGCCCTCCCAGGGTGGGCTCAGAGGCAAGGATGTTACCCTCTTTCCGTATTCTATTTTCAGATATTGACTATGATTTTGCCTTTTCTTCCTTTAGCAGTGAAACTGGTTTCCTTCTTAAATAAATCAATATAGTCAGTCGGCCAAGGTCTATGCCAAAATTAAATGATTTTGGAGTGCTATAAAATAATACAGTAGTTGACTTTTCTAAAACCTTTATATTGAAATGGACTCCTTCAAACTACATATATTAATGCAGTTTTAATATAAAGTAGTCAAACCACAGTTTCAGAAGGATGGGGTGGGATGGAATGAGTAACAAATCTTTGCTGGCTCCCACACAGGTTAAACTACCATGGGTTTTGCATCATATAAAATTTTTGGACATTAACTATCACCTCAGATTAGGTACTTAGGTTTTAAAAATGCATACAACTGTACCATATACACTTCTTCATGTTATAGAAGTTTTATTTAATAAGTCTGATAATAGCTATTATAATATTTTTACTAGAATAAGAAATGATACCGATGTCAACTACCATTATAATAAACACATTTTTATCAGATCTCAGAGGGGAGTATACTACTTTTCTCAAAACTTTCATAAAGGAAATTAGGGAGGGAGAAGAAGGATGGGACAGGAAGAGGAGAAGAGAGGGAAGAAGAGACAGAAGGAAGGAGAGGGGTGAAGAAGGAAGGAAGGGAAGGAGGGAGGGAAGCAGGAATGGAAGGAAATAAGAAATGTACATTCATTTAATTAAAGTTGTTCTGCCTTTCTATTACACAGCATCCCTCTCTGAAGATGGAGAACAGAAATGGAGAACACAAAATGGGAAATGAATGAATTTGCTAAAGAAAAAATGGCCAAAATGAGAGGCAAAAGCAGGCTTCCAAAGGAAAAAACCAAATAGCCATAGCTAGATCTTTCCTGTGAAAACACAGCAGACCCCTGAAGAACCTGAGGGATTTCTGAGTTTTATGCAATGCAAGCAGAAGAGACGGCACCTTCAGAGGCCAGAGATAAACTCCAGAGCACACAGGGACAAGGGCAGTGCATGACACAGAGCCTCCGAAAAGCTAACAGCCCCCTTCACCCCACTCCTTCTGATGAGCTTTCTCCTCTGTGGCCACTTGAAAACAGACAGCGTTCTCTTTGTGTCTCTACCTATGTCATATCTATTTGCACACATCTACATCCAAACATTCACGCTCTTTGGCAGCACATGGACATCCTAGATGGTGCTTCCTGAACGTGTTCACAGTTTTGTAAAGGAAATGGTCCTAGAAGCTCCAAAAGATGCTTATTAAGCCAAAGGGAAAGGGAAACCCAAGTTGTCTGTCATTAGAGCAGATGTGGCAAGGGTCAGAGGGTGGGAACCTAAAACCTGCATCGGAGCAGAGGGACTTGATTGATAGTTAATCTCCTGTTTCCAATGCTCAAACTTAAGGGAAGTCTGAGACATTCCAAGAAATAAGTAACTCAAAAATGTATACCATTCACTGAAAACAAATAAGCCTGCTTCGTCCTGCATCTTAAATCCCTTTAATGCAAGAAATTATGGGTTTTATGAGCCAGGCATTAAACAGGTTGGTGATCTCTTCTGTGCAAAGCCAACTCTTAAGAACAGGGTCCCAACCACCAAGCCATGGCCACACAGAAGAAGGCAAGCAAGAGAAGCTTTATTTGTATTTGCCGCTGCTCCCCAAGCACTAGCATCACTGCCTCAGCTCCATCTCAGATCATCGGGCATGAGATTCTCAGGAGCACCAGTCCCTGGTGCCAAAAAGGTTGGGGACCGCTGTCTTAGAGCAATGACCTAAAATAGGGCTTGAGAACTTCTAGCCCCCGAGTATCTTGAAGTTATAACTAAGACTATCTAATTTAGCAAATGATGACACCCAGGTCCCAGAAGTTAGAAGACTTCCTCAAGGTCACTCAGTGGGAATTAGCAACCATTATTTTAAATTTCTTGCCAGGGTTTCTTCAAATATACCAAGTTGTCTCTCACCCTAGTACAGTTCCATGTATATTGAAGAGGCATGCGTGTTTTTAAAATGTAACAGCACAATTTGGTTATGGATGAAGTAACTCTATTTTCACTCAGAAAAGAGTCTTCAGATTCTTCAGACCTGTGCCGTTTCTAGGTATGCACAATGCCTCAGCTGCAAATACCACTGTGCATATAATTTCCTTTGCAAATGTGTAAGATACAAATGAAAAACACACAAGACTCCTTTAGATCTTCATGGTTCTAAAAATATCTCATAGATTGATTTATAGAGCAGCTCTTCAGAAGGCTTCATGTGACCAAGTAGGAGGCAGTAAAACCAGTTGAGATGCAAATGTTCATCGGGCTGGGAGCCCACCTGGATGGAATCACCCTCCTCCCGACACAGCCTTCTCGCTTACACACAATTCAAGTATGAACTGCCGTATGTCATGGACTTTGGGGGTTACTTTAAAGATGCTGAAAGTGGGTAAATTTAATCCACGAATTCCAAGGAATCTTGGAATTTAGAAGAAAGGCAAACATGGCGACAGGCATGGTTTGCCTGTTCTGTGCCTCTTACAATGTCATAAACTTTAGTGGGCTTCATTAATGAAGATAACAATGACTGTGATAACAATGCCATTAATCTACCCAAAAGGAAATAATCTATTCATACCTAAACAGGGAACACTGAATTGAACAGCACACAAAATATCCTGAAGGTTGCCCCTATGTTACAACTAAGCAACAGAATTTTTTATTAGAAAGGAAAAATCTCCTTTTGTCTTCGGAAAAGAGAAAGGATTTTTTCGAAACCAGAGGATGGTTTTACATGTCACTTCCTGGTAGAGTGAACTGGGAGAATACTTTACTCATTACCCTTCTTAGTCCTCAGTAGGCACTGAAAATCATCAGCTTAATAACTACCAACCTTTCAAAGAGAAATGGACCTTACACAAATGTTTGAATAAAAATATAGGTGGTTTAAGATTATTTTTTTCCTGTCTGAGCAATGTTGACTCAGAGATCTGCTAATGCCCAATCTTTAGCAATACCAACGTTTAGCACGTTATTTGTAAGAAAGAAAATAACATTCTCTACTTTAAAAATAAAAACAAAGCACACTTTTAACTGAGTTGTTATACATAGCTCACATAGTGTACTAGCAAACTGTGTTAGTTTTGAAGAATGGGTCAAGATCTGCAGAATTTAGACAACTCTTCAAATATAAATCCAAGAACCTCTCTGAGATTTGGACAAATGATCTAACACTGTAACACTCCAGATGTGGGTTGCTCTGTTGCAACTCACATTTGAGGGTCACATTTATTTTATTGCACATTCAGCAATGTAACTATCACATGAAATCATGTTTTGCATAACAGTAGTAAGAAACATGAAAACCACCAGTTGCCACTGAAAGTAATGAAAAATACTTAGAGAAGCCTTCCATAAGTCCATTTATTTTTGCTTCTGCAACTATCATTTCCCCCAAAAAACAAGAAATAAAAAAAAAGATGAAAACAATCCAAAAGTGCAATCCCTATGGCCCATGCCTTTTGGACCACCCGGAGAGCACAAGCTTGGCCATATGAAGGGCAATGTTCTTCTAACCGTTGGCAGAATAGCTAAGAGGCTTAGGAAGTTTCTGGCACTGTCAAGGGCTTGGAACTGTTAGGCTTGTACTATATTAAAATAGAACTCAGAGTCCTTTTTCTTAAATGGGGATGAAGTTGAGGGTCATATTCTAGCAAGGAACACATAGGAAGTGGGGCTGATGAATCTCATTATTTAGCACCCTTCACCAGATCTCTCCAGCACTGACATCCAAGCTCCCAAACTGAGTCATCCTGGACTAGCACATCAAATAATTCTCTGGCTGTACTCTGAAGTATGGAAACATTCTTAACAGTTATCTACTCCTTTTGAAGAAACATTCTGATATAGAAAAGCTTCTTGATAGGACCTACTCCCTTTATGCGTTCACTTGTGCTCTGCTAGGTGTATGGAAAAAAAAAAACAGAATGTAATTGACAAATGTCACTTCACTTGTACATGCCACTAGGTTTAGCATTATTGCCCTCTATGGATAGTAGCATTCCTTATATTTTTATCATATTCTAATAATTTACAAAGTACTTGTCTTTTTTGAGAACTTATAAAAAAAACATAACACTTATCTTTTAACTGAATTATGAACTACAGTTCACTTAACTATGTCCACAGAGATCCTTTTGTATAAGGCAGGAATTTCTGTTACCCCAGTTATCTGGACAGAATTAGGAGCACACGGACAGATGGACAGACAGACGGACACACACATATAGCTCCTTGTTATCCAGATAAATTCTAAAGTGCTCACATGGATATTGTCTGGAGTAACCAAATCTTTAAATATTTTAGACCTGAAAACCTCCAATAACAAACAAAAAGTAAAGTTCTACATCCTGCTCACTTGTTTTCATGGGATTATCATCAACTTAAGTACATGCCATTCTCCATAAAGCCTCTATCTCAGAAAGCTGATCTTAAAACTTTAAACCTTATCATCTCCTGTCCCTTCTGTTCTCTTCCTCTTTTATTCCAAATACACTTGATCTCTGACTTCATTAAGGTCCTTAGTCCTCCGAGCTCTCATCTCTCTTTATGCTTTGCTTTCCTTCTTGTGCTGTCTAGCTCCGGTTCTACAGCTGACATAACTCTAATTCTGAATCAACCCCCCATCTTTCTTCTCTGTCCCTGAATCTAGGCTATGAGTCCTCTGAAGAAGGGCACACCACATATTAGATAATACCAGCTGTAGAGAGCATCTGATCCCCAGGGCAGGGGCAGGGCTGGGGTCCTCCTATTCTGCACAGCACACATCCCCACAGCAATCCCAATCTCCTCATTTTTTGCTATCTAGTCCTAATCTGTCACTCTTCATTTAGCCACAGTGAAATCTGTTGCTTCTAGTTTAACTATAAGACCCCTCTATCTCCTGAAAGGCTTTGCTTCATTTTCCTCTCCTATGATTAAATCTTCAAATTCTCCTCCACTGGCTCATTTAGCCCAGCATATAAAAATGCTCAAATCTTTCCCTTCTTAAAATTTAAAAAAATGAATGGCCAAATGCCTGCTCGAAGATGTATCTTCCACTTCCTTTCATTCTTTCATTTATTCATGTGTTCCTATTCTCTACCTCTCTTTTTAATCTCACATTCCTTCCCCAGTCAAAATTCTTTAAAAAACTGTATAAGAGTCTACCATTTCTCTTCTCTTTCTTTAAACTTTTCAAAACAACTCCAGTGTCTTGCAATGCCTCATGGAAGTGTCCTTTATGAACTGTCTCCCTGACCAAGTCAGACCAGCCTTTCCTACCACTGGCCTCCCTGCAGAATGACTAGCTGTCCACTCCTTGGTACTTTCTCTACCCTGGACTTCACTAGACCCTGCTGTCCCGTCCTGTCCTTTTTATGGCTCTGCTGGCTTTTCACATGTTCATATTTTTCAGAATGCAGTCATCTGCATTGTCATTCCACACATTGTCCTTGGGTTATCCCACTTATACCTGCAGTGTTCTATCTAAGCTAAACATTGATGACTTTGCTCAATGGTTTACTCTAAATGTCAAGCAGACATCTCCAATCAGTCTGTCTAAACCTGAACTCTTTATCTTCTCCAAACTGGCTCTTTCAATATTTCTTATCATTGATAATGGCACTGCCCCCATCTCATTACTCAAAACCAGAAACCAAAGACTCTACGGCAGACTCCTAAGCTCTCCTCTTTCACACCCACTTACTCATCAAATCCCACTAATATCACTACTAAGTATCTTCTCCCTTTCTCTTCACCACTTCTTTATTGATTCTCTTCACCACCGATGCCATGGTTAGAGCTTCCTGATCTTTCTCGTGGACTACTATTATGGTGCTAACTCCATGCCTGTATTCTGGTCATTTCCTCACTTCTACCTAATCTGTCCTACACATATGTACAAATTCTAAAGATAAATCCAATAATATCACAATAGTGACCAAAAATAGCATGTAAAAGATAAAGATTTCAATGTTTTTAAACTTATAAATTATGACAAATTAGTGGATTTTAAAATTAATTTATGGGTTTCAACCAGCATTAAAATAATATGAACTAGAATAAGATAGACAATATCAGAGTGTATTGCAACAGAGAAGGATAAACCTGCTGACTTCTTCTAGTTTCTGCATGCTTCTGTGTATGTGTGTGTAAGTATATATGCATCTATGTATATAATCGGTTGCAGTATAATATGTACTTTATACTGTAGGATGCGGGAAAAGAAATTTTTAAGTCCACTGCTCTACGTAATCTGATTCATGAACACTTACTATTCCAGCTTCATCTCCCATGACTTTCCTCACTTCTTCCAAAACCTTATATTCTAGACCAGGGCATTCCAACAGAAATATAATGCAAACCGCCAATGTGAGCCACATGTGTAATTTAAATTTTTCTAGTAACCACATTAAAAAGAGTAAAACAAAACTGGTGAAATGAGTTTTAATGACATATTTTAACTCAATATATGTAAAATATTATCATTTCGACATGTAATAAAAAATTAGTGAAATATATATTTTTTTGTACTAAGCCTTTGAAATCTGTGTGTATTTTACACTTAAAGCACATCTTAATTCAGATACCACATTTCAAGTGCTCACTAGCCACATGTGGTTAGTAACTACTGTACTAACAGGGCAGTTCTAGACACATAGTAAACTATTTAAACAGTTCGTTTTCCCGTATACCTTCATGTCTTTGCACACCCTGCTCTTCATACCTAGAACCTCCTTGAATGTTGTTCTTTTGTGTTTGAATCCATCTGGTAGATCCTATTCATCTTTTAATTTACCTTAAGGACCACCTCCCCTGGAACCCTCCCTGACCCAACAAGGCCAAGTTAGGCACTTTCCTCCAGGACCCCAGAGCAAAAGGCTCCTCCGGCAGTACTGTACTGCACTGCAACTGTTTTTCTTACGTGCTGCCTGACCTAGTCAGGGGTGAGATTTGTGAAGCAACGAATGCATCTTGTTTTCATCTTTAGAACTTGACACAGTTACTGCCACATAGAGGATGTTCAGTGGAAACTTGATAAGTATATGAAAACCTCTAGATTCACAATACAGAAAATGTACAGAAGGATCCAGGGGGAGATAGTAAGTTATGGTTTGAATTGCGAGCCTAGTACCCAGGGCTTATATATTTGTGTTTCTACTTAATAGGCTTGGTTGCAGCCTTTTTTGGGGGCCTTTACTATTGGGGCTCCTTACATTGTCATTGATGGGAAGAACTGTTATCTTAATAAAGTAGCTATCTCTGAGATTCGGGGGGGGGGGGCGGAACAGCCCTTTTTTGATTTGCAGAAGGTGCCTTCTCCAGCAACTTATTCCCACCACTATGCCTCAGGCAGGACCAGACTAAAACATTTCAGATGATGACTATTAAAACCTCTAGAAAAAACATGCACAGTCTCCCTTTCAAATTATTGGGGGAAAAAATACCCCCCTTGAAAAGCTTTTCTTAGCTCCCTTAAGTCCTTTGTGCTACACTGTCAGCCCACCTCCTCCTATTTGGAGCTCCAGAAGAGCTTACCGTGAGACTCTAAAAAGAACCCTCTCATGCTTCAATAACAGCATTAAATCACCCGTAAGTCTTCTCTTCTCTAGGGTACACGGTCCAAATTTCTTTAGCCTTCTTCCACAGATCTTATTTTACAAGCTTTTAATCACCACGGTGGCACGCCTCCAGACTAGACTCTCCAAGTTCCTATGTCCGACTGCTGTTGGAAAGCTTAGCGCTACCGACAGCTCTATGAGCTGAACATTACTCCAGCTTTACTATGAATAATATCCCCTTCGTGTATGCAATGCCCTCAAGAAAACTTGAATTGGTATGATGGTAATTCTCAAGATTAGGAATTTTTTATGTTTAACCTAAACTGCCACTGCTTCTACTCACTAAAATGAGATAATGGGATGACAACAGTTATGGTTTCAATGTAGTTGTGTGGAGTTTTACTTTCATATTTCTCATGTTATGCCAAAAGCCTGCCTTGGATAAATAGTAGCAATAGCAGCAATAATATCAGCTAATGTTTTTGAATGTTTGCTACATGCCAGGTATTGTTTCATACATTATATGTATTAACTCTTTTGAATAAAATAAATGACATATAGACATAACAGTTATTATTGTCACCAATGAGAAAATTGGCACAAAAAGATTAAATAACTTGACCAAAGTTACATGGTTAATAAACGGTGGAACTGGGATTAGAATCCAAGGAGTTTGGTTTACTCTTAACCACACTTGTTTGTGATCTAACAGCTTGGTTGCTGAACCCACTGCTACATGCTTATTAAGACATCACAGCCATAGGACATATATATGTATATGTATATACGGATTTAATCACCCCAGGCTCTAGAATTGCTATTGAAATTAAAGAAATAAACAACAAAAGATTTTTTAATGAGACACGTACTGAGAATAGCAGTCATCAATTAACTAAACACATAAAACTTGTATTTTAGTAAAGAGCTAGTTTTAGAATCTTATGCATTCTGTACATATAGTACATACTATATAAAGGTATCATATATTTATTTTCAAAAAGGTTGTAGTATAAATATGTAAAATAATAAAGACAAAATCATTATTTTAGATATTTTAGAGCCATCTTAAAGTTAACCAGATTTCAATAATCCTACCTTCTGAATCTTAAATTGATGAACATTTGTAACTATCTTTCCCAATGTAACTCAAAACCTGATGATGGTAGCATCCCAGCAGTATGAGAAATATATACTCGGTAGCTTTATTATTGTTGCTCTAGTTTCTGTGCTGAAATCCTTATTTTATTATAAAACAGTATTTCCCAAGACTTGGAATGTCTTGCCACTGACATAATCCAAGATTTTAGGTATACTCAAATTGTTTTGTGGAGTATACAAGATAATTTGAAAGAACATAGTGAGATTGTATTAAATAATATCACATTGTCATTAGCTTATTTCTTTTCTCATCCTTTTTTGGTCATTCAAATTAAGTGAAGGCAAATGGGTCATTGTGGTGGTCCTTTTCCTTAATTTCTCAAACACTGATAATCTTCCATTTAACAGAGTGAACAGACCTCCAACATAGAGACTTGGACTGAAACGCTAGATAGTAGGATTTAATGACACTATTTTAATTTCTTTGTGCGCATTTTTTACAGTTACCTTTAATCTATGGCCTGTGGCACTGATTTTCCATTAATAGTAGTGATACCAAGTTTACTTTTAACTGATTTTCAAAGGGAGGTGATTTCATGAAATACAATGTATTCAATGAAATATGAAATCACGATGGTACGTAAAAATAGCATTAATTGTAAAGCAGACGTACAAATGAACTTTGAGAAGAGAATGATGAAGCAATATGTGTTAACCCATTGTAAAGACGAAAACCTAAATCTTTAAAATCATTCAGTTTCCTTACTCTGTAATTAGAAACTGCCAGCAAAGGCGTAGCTATTCCATCTCTGTGTACAGTAAATCCTTGCAGGCCCATCTCAACAGAGATGGGAATCTGTCCCTCTGGGTAAGATATGAGTCAGTGCAATGTAAAGAGCCAGCCTTCATGTTTTAGAGTTAACCGTGAAAAGGCATTTATAGGAATTTACATTCCCAGCTACAGAGAAGCTTTTGGAAGTTAGAAATTGTTCTTCCCCAAGGTACTGAATTGCTTTGAACATATTTACTAAAAATCTATATTGTTATCAACCCTCTCCTTTTTCCCAGATTTATTCTGAACCCACCAAACAAAATCTATAGCAAATAGCCTTTTATGAATCAACCTTTAAATACCAGTGTGATTCTGTTAGGAATAGGTGACAATTCTATTTGGTATTTCATTTCAACATCATAACTCAAAGATATCTTCAAAAATTATCAGCCTACCTAATAGCTGCAAAGTTTTAAAAAATTATATATATATATATAAAATTTGAAATTAAGCATTTACAAACCTCAAAAAGGGATATAAATCCATAAATTAAAAGAAGCAAGGGAGCCAATGAGATTTCATGGAAATCTAGTCATTGATAATTAATTTTAAGCAATGTTTATAATCCTTTCATTGGCCCATCTATTCATTCATGAATGTTCGCAGTATTAGGCATAGAGCATACAAAAAGGGAAGAGAGTTCCTGCTCTCAAAGACCTTATATATGTATCAATATACTGGATTCTTAAAAATGAATATAGAAATTATGGATCAAGAAGGTGATCATAAAACTTTCACTTTATGTTCCTACAGATAGTCTTTTGGAATTAATTCTGATGAAGTGGAACTCCTAAATTGTGAACTGTGAAAGAAACAGCCAGAAAGTTCATTTAAATCTGACTTCTCAAATTCCAAGTGTCTCTAGAATGCTACTGTACAAACTTACAATTGGATAGGCTGAGAATCATTCGGGATAGGGGAGATTAACATTTTGCAGATTTCTCCTGGCCTGTCCCTACAGACTATATTGATCTTTCCACTGCAACACACTCTCTCTCCTTTGCTCTTTTGAATTAAGAATCCCATCCAGCTGCACATTCCTAGGGGGAAAGATCAAGACAGCTCAGTGCACTTCCTAGATCTACAACTTGCTCATTTAGAAAGTGGGTTTCCATATGGAATTATAGCAGGAGCATCTGTGCTTACCTAGTTTTTTTTTTTTAAGTTTGAAAAGGGAGGATTCATAAAAATACACACGATGCTGTAAATGAAAGGACAGAAAGGCGGCAACAGAGGAATAAAATGTGAGTCTTGCAGTTGCTGATTCTGAGCCGGGACGGAAACCGGAGTCCTGGCTCTAGGGTAGAACACCATCAAGGAAGTGCAGAGCCAAATGTCTCTGCAATAACAAGAGGTCGAAGCTTCATGAAAACAGAGTATTTTGTGACAGCCGAACCACTCAGCCCAAAGATGTTCTGCACGGGCGGACACTCAAAAGATAATTCTAGTTTACTTTTTCCAATTATTTTGTCTAAGTGAACGAAATCAGAACATACCATCTGTGTGCACTGCCCACAAGCTCTTCCCGTGGTACAGAGAATGAAGATTATTGTCCTGTCCTGGGTGACATCTTCATTCTGACATGTCCTACTTGACTTGCCCCTTCCCCTGTACTAGCTTCGCCAACAGAAAAGAACCTTGAATTATCTCTTTTGAACACCTCATATTCCTGTGGCCTCCTCAAGGACTAAAAATAAATAATTCTTGAAACATGTATGATTTTATTAAACAATGTCATCCCAATAAATTTAATTTAAAAAATAATAATTCATAAACATATTTAGATAAAAGAGAAAATACATTTAGGTTATTAATTTCAGGAAATAATATTTTCCTCCTTAGCTACTCCAAAATAAAAAGGGTGACACATCGGCTTATTTTTTAAAAATATGAAATATTATGTAATAAACATACAGTAAAAAAAGAAATACAGTATATTTTTTGAATTTATTTAATAAAGTAAACTTTTCTTGGCATAATATGCCATGCAAAAGTTTCTTGTCAACAGCTTAGGGAATAAAATGATATTAAATATAAGGAAATGAGCAAACCCAACGAGAAAGTCGTGTTAGCATTATCTGTTAGTAGAAGGGTTCATCAAGGTATCTGGCTGTAAATTACAGGAAAAACTGAAAAAATGATTTTTTTTAAAAGTTGAATTTTTAAAAGCTTAAACGTTATTTTTACATGCCATCACTACACCGCACAGATTGAATAGTTAAAATACAAGTATTCAATAAGGCACTACAAATTTTTAGAATCTTGTGTAATTAATTCCAAATATTTATATTGACTTTTCTTACAAACTACTCAAAATCATCTCTTGCTGCTCTTTTAAAGTCCCAATTTTTAAAAATTAATTTACAATTAAGGGTAGATGGCTTAAATTAGGTAGCTTATACATGATAAATGCTTAATAAGTACTTGCTGAATAGAAGGATAATTATACAACTTCCCTCATATTTTTATTCTATTTTTTATTATATATTATACCCATCATATTATGCACTTATTAGTAACATTAACAACAGCATCCAATTACATGCTTATAATATTCTGCAAATTAATGTTCAGTTATTCGATCATTTTCACTCAGTGTTAAACTGATTTGCTTTTATCTGAAAAGACTTGCATTAAAATGAACACATTCTCTACCATTCATACACACAAATTAATCATGACATTTTTCATCCAGAAGAAAATGTTATAAACCTGAAATATTCCAGAAAAGAAGTCATTAGACAGAAAATAAAACAGAAAATAAAAACAAAATATTTTATGTTGTCCTAAATTAATTACCAGCTTCTCTCTAGGCTCATCTTAGCCATGTCTCTTTAGAGAGCCTGTATGGTTCATAAAATGTCCATTCTTCCTGTTTTACAAACCCACCACTGAGCAGTGAATGGGACTGCCACGTGTACCTTGTGGCTGGCTCCGATTCACTGCCCTGTAATCTGTACTTCTTGGCCCCGTCTTCTGGTAAATGTCAAATATTGTACAGCCTTTTAATGGTCCTCAGATTTTGTACATGAATAATTGATTATTTTTCTATGGAAAACTGAAGATGCTACTTGGTAATTCAAAGCGTTTCTATTATCAGAGACTCTGAAACAGTTAATGCATTTTATCTATTGCACAGACGCAACTAGACTGACCATAAACTGACCTCTTTGAAACACAAAAAATGATTTATAAGAGACTAAAAACTGGAACTTGTTTTCAAATGCTATGACACCAGCTTCAGACAAAACCATTTCAAAGAGTACTGAAAGCAATGAGTACAGTGTATACAGCACAATTCCAGCTTCTCTTGGGGGGTATCTAACCTATTCCTCATTGAGGAAGCAAGATTGGCTCACATGAAGCAGTCAGAGCCCAGTTCCAGTCCACATGTAAGGAAACAGCATACTAATATTTTACATCTGCAGAGTACTTTGTAGTTTATGGAGCAGTCTCACATATATTATCCTTGTTTGATCTCCATAGCAATTCTGTGAGATGGTTAGGGAAAAAGCTAGCAGTACCACTTTACATGGGAATAAAAACTGAGGCTACTGTGATTTCTGGTACAAATAAACATTAGAAAAGATCAGGAAAAAATGAGAAATTGATAGGAAACATGAAGGCTACATGGAAAAAAAAAATGTAATCAACCTTAACCACCGAAGCATTTCAGAAACACTTTAACACTTTAATATCCCCTCTTCTGCATATAGTAGATGACAATGCTCCCATCAGTGATGCTGAATGACAAGTCTGATGTCACACAACTAGTTGAGTACAAATATATATATTTGGTCAAGACTTTCTGATAAGTCATTGTTCAATTACTCCCACTCCCTGTCTTGGGAGGTACGTAATTGGATTTTCTGAACAAGAAAAGAAAAAATAGAAGAAAACTATTTATAGGATACATGATACCAACATCCTCATTGCAGAAGAGTTTGCATAGTTAGAGTTGTGTTAATTACCATCAACAGGCAGAATTCTGTTCTGTTTCCATTTGAGTCACTTTCTTAAGTGACACAGTACCTGTTTAATTTCTGTGGTAAAGAAACTTACGGGAGGAAGAAAACCATGTTTTTCCATCACTGACATTTTCTAGTCTAGCAAGGATAAACAGAAAGTTAATAAGGTAATGTGCACATATACTAAATGTGTGGAAAGGTTAGCATTGGGTTTCTAAGAACATGACCAGAGGACCTTAGAATTTCTAAAAGTTGGGGTAGGGGTAGGGAGAAGAATCAGTGAATTAACCTGACTAAAATCAGGGTAGACACATCAGAGGGGAAAAAAAAGATATTTTTGAGGTAGGATATAATAAGAAATAAATGATAGGCATTTCTAGTTTCTTTGCCAAATTTCTATAGGCAGCTTACTAAAGTAGTTTTGTGTTTAGTCTTGCCCAACATGTCAGAAGCTGAAGCTGATAATAAGGATAATCATAGAGACTGTGACCCTCAATGGACAGAAGCCAGATTCTTATCCATTTGTGAAATAAAAAATATTAGCCCATGGGGTCATTTTATAGATTATCTGAGTTGCATACAACAGTAACTGAACAGACTTGCAACAGACATTCACATGAACTCACAAATGGAAAGTCACTGTAAACACAAATATTTGACCCAGTTAAAGACAGGATTAAACATAAACTCTAAAGTAAAAGCAACTGAAAGTATGCTATCACTTGCATTTTTAAAAATACACACACATTCACGCACACACACTCATATATAGAGAATATGTGTATGAGCATGTGGAAGCACAAAACCAACTCAGTAAAGGTTCCTAAGTCACAGTCAATAGTGATTAATTCCAAAAAGCAGAACTGGGGGTCAACAGAGAAAAAGATACATATTAGATAATATTTAAACCCCTTAAATTTTTGTGTTATATGACTATATTACCTAGTCAATAAATAAAATTAAAGATTTTGTTAAGGACTTTGAGTTAGGAGAAAAATGCACATAAAAAGATCTTAAAATGGTACCAAAGTAAGATTTATAATACAGACTGAAAAAATCAAGCCAAATTCTGTATTTTTATTTAATTCCAAACTGTAATGTTTCAAAATTTAATGAGGTGAGGTAGAAATCCACTTTTATAGCTTAGAAAGTATAAAAACATGGGACACAAACTTCCCGGGGTAAGATTTTACAAGGTCAAGAGCAATCATTCAAGACTAGACCTTGAACTTGCTTTTATATATAATCCTTGAACCTAATGTCATGTGTGTGTATTTATAAATATCCACTTCTTTATTAGTGTCTGTGTGAAAAACATTCCATCTCTTGCTAAAGCCTATCAAAATTCTATCATAAATTGTATTATAATTGTCATATATATCAAAATGTTACCATGCTTGAATATGCTTCCTTCTATATCATCAAAATCCCCGCTATGGTGGAAGCTAACGATTTTATACCCATTTCAAAATTTTATAAAATATATGACACTAAGTATCATAAATGACTCAACCAAAAGAAGATAACTTAGTTTAGCTTTATTCTACATGTTTACTGAATATCCTTAAAACACCAGCAGCCATTGTCCCAACACTGGGAGGTATAAAAATGATATGCATCCTGTCTTTCCAAAGAGCTAATGGTCCAGTAGGAAAATTAACTTAAGGAAGACTGTAAAATGCATGTTACCTTTGATACCAGAATTGGTGTGTTATGATACTCTGCAAGCAAATGAAGCACAGAATTTAATGAAAAACTGGGGATATTCTAGAAGAAAGCAAAGGAGGGCAAGATAGTGGACAAGAACAAGGCAGAAGACATTAATCATAAGTAAACATTAAACACCATCATTCCTAGCCTTAAAGAACATGATTTTATCATTGGAAAAATTCATCCCAAAGCTAAAATGCAGGAATCTCTATGGAATTTCCAAGCATTGCAAGCTTTCAACTTGGTAGCTCATCTGGGACTGGTAGAGTAATTGGTTAGAAATTCAAAACTGGCAGTTACATCTGCAGTTTCTTTTGCTGGAATTGTTCTTGTAAAAGATTTATGAGAGGCAAACATCCCTCCTCAGCTTATTCATAAAATAAAATGATGTAGAAATACAACTGATGTATAGACAAAATGTTTTAATATAGTCTCTCTGTGCATTCACAACATAAGGACAAAGCAAGTTCTCTGTTTTGGAAAGAATCAGTGAGACTCATTTCATGGGTCAAAGGTGTGGGATTGAACATAGTTTTCCTTATGTGAGCAATGCCAGTATTTATATTCTATCAGTGAAAGTCCATTCATTCCCAAATCCTCATTTATAATACTATTCATTGAAAAAAGAGCATGTTCAGAATATTCACAATGATGAAGCCTTACATTCTGAAATGTAACAAACGGCATGCATACTAATGAGATGTAGTTTTTTCTCTTCAATGGTTAATCTTATGATTGGACAATGACTAAAGTAAATAGGGCCATTATATATTAAACAAAGATTCCCAGGAAGGCGGTGTGCCCATCTGGTCTCTTCTCTTTGTAGAAATGTTATTTTCAGACACCCAGAAGATCGATTCATCTGGCATCTAAGGATGAGAGGGTCTGTCTCCTGATCTGTAATTAAGGCGATTATACACAGACTGCTAACTGGATAGAAACAAAAAGATCATTCTAGATTACTGTTCTAAACATTCTTGCACACTTTCATCTATACTTCCATTCATCTATCCTTCCAACTATACAGTCTTAAAGTTATTCATCCTTCTACCCATCCATTCAGCAAATATTTATTTAAATACTTCAAATATTTATATACCATACTTTGTACTGTGTGCTAAAGATACAATGATTATAATTTATACCCTAGCAATGGAAACAATGAGAAACAACCATGCAAATGGATATGTATCCACAGTTGAGATAAATGCTCTAAAGAAAAAACACTGTGAGATATATATAGATACTGTGCAATCTAAACAAGATTAGGGGTTCAAAGTAGATGGCCTGCTGGAAAAAGTGATATTAAATATTAATCCTCAAGAGAGAGGAAGAATTCAGCAGATCAAAAGTGGCTGAGAAGACCATCGGTGAGAGGAGGAATAGCATTTGTAAAGAATCTGAGGTAAGGAGGAACTTGGTGGGTTCACAGGTAGGGCTGGAGCCCAGGGAATATGAGTGGTGGTGATGAAGTGGGATTTGGGACCAGGACTAGATCACACGGATCTATAGAGCACGTTAAGGCCATAATCAGATTTTCATTTTAAAAGGATCACTCTAAATACTCTGTCAGGGAATTAGGTACTGAATTTGCTTCTATGATTTCTCCCTCATTTTTAACACTTGAATCACAAATACCCCTCAGTACGGGTAAGGAAATTTGCAAATCTACCTGTAGCCAACTTTCTCTGGGTCTGCACAGGCATTTAAGGATTATTTTTCTTACTATCATGTTGGGAGCACAGAAAGATCTTTGAACTTTTTAAAAAAATGTATATATTACATTATATATAATGTTTATAAGACCATTCCTTAGACTAACACCATATAACCAATTTACAAAATAATGACTTGGATAAGAAAATAGTTGTCTCACATTATGGTATTTCTAGAAAATTTCCTATTATACAGAGAAATAGCATCTGTACATCAGTTCCACATACAGGAAACATAAGTAACTCTTTATGTAGAAAAATACGAAGTCTGTGGTCTATGAAATATCAGAAATACCACATTCTAGAGAGGCCACTGTCTGCCTCCTGGGGATGGAGGTAAGGCGGGCAGTCTCAGTTTTAATGAATGTAAAAGTTCTCCTACACAAGGACATTGTGAAGCCTAGCTGGATGTTTCCAAATGCCTCTTAACGCTGTTCCATTGTGAAGTATTCCTGACTGATAGAAAAGAGAATCGGACATATCACAAAGAATGTATAGGTAGGCTCCAGTCTTCAAAGAAGCGCGCATAGGGAGACAGATGAAAAGTCGAGAAGGGGAATTGAACGAAGGGCTGAAAATAAGTGAAGGCAGAAATGTTGAGCAGAAACCCAGAGGTGGTTCCTTTGTGGGGTCTGGAGAACATGCTAGGTGAAATGCAGGACCTTTTCCTGCTGTAGATCTACCTGGAGGGTCTCAGAGATTAGACATGTGTTTGCGCACTTAAGATCTTCTTCTTGGCCAGCTACCATGCTCTGAACTGCTTGCCATGTTGAGATTTGTAGTTTTCAACTATCTAAGTCTCTTTTTATTGCTTCTTCTTTCGCTCCTTACCTCCCACAGAAATATACCTTGCCAACAAATAACCCGCTCCCTGTGTGTTGTTTGTACTGAGAATGTGTGAGGAAGTGCCAGCAGGTCACCCTCTGAAGATGGAATAACTCATCTGCTTTCTTCAGCAGAGCTGTGGGTAACATTAACCTCTAAGTTGCTGTAGGCAGCCCTAATGGAGCCAACACTGAAGAGTCAAGGATTTGAAATAAGTTCCTGTCTGGACCATTACACACTCAATGAATCCAAGCCTGCCTTCATAGTCATATCAGAAGATATTCAGATTTCCTCACTAAAAATTCCCCTTCCATATCAACATTCCATAATTTTGAAAAAAAATGTTTTTTTTAAGTTTAAGTGAGTGATTTATGATATTGATATTTTAGGAGAGGGCCAAGGAGGATAAAAGGTTTTTTCTTTAGCTGAAAGGAAAAAAATGTCACCCCTCCTAAACAGTCAACAGTTCCTAAGGCCTTTCCCCTTACAGGGTGAAACACAGAGCTGATTCCAGAAAAGTGCTTTTGCCAGGATTATCTGGTCAATGGCTCAGGCAGTAAAATTCTTAAAAAATGTATGTTGCTATAGTAGCGATTCAAATTACTGAGTCTATTTTTAAACTCTTAAAAACTAAACATCAAAGAAAGAAAAAAAACTTTATTAAAAAGAAGAATTAAGGATGAATGCATAGGTATAATATCTGATTACCCTCACAGGGGCTTCAAGCTGATATCTCATATAATAAACCTTGTCAGGATGGTGAAAGAATAACTTGAACTTGTAAAATCTAAGAAATTTAAAACCAAAGCCAGAGCTCCAGCCCGATTTACCTCTTTATTCTTCTCTATCGTAAATATTCTAAACTGCCAGAGGCATGTGTGGATTCGTTAATTTTACACACAGCACCCTCTAAAGACACAACACCCCAGCGATTAGGTGACATACAGATGAAGCATACATCTAGGATTCCTTTGGTTGTAACTTTGAAAGACTGTGGAATTTTAGAAGGCAACCCCAGGAAAGCAAAAAAGAAAAAAAAAAAACACTATGGTCTTTGTACGTATATTAAGCATTTAATGAATATACTTTCAAGTACGTCTTAGAGGCTTACTTATAGTTTATATATAGAAGGGTTTTTAGATGAGTATTTATAGATTCCATTGGAAAACAGTAATCCACAAAAGAGCAATAAGATTGACCCTACTTTTACACAGTCCTTTGACTGGGGTGTGGCAGCACTTAGCACATGCAAGAAAGGTAATACAAGTACAATGATTATAAACAAATCCTTTGAAAACAAAACCAATAAAAACCGCCTGTCATGGCAAGGCCCAAAGTCATATATTTTACAACTTGGTCTGTAACAACAGCTACATAACTGCTTTTACTAAACTATGAATAGGTGCTAAAAAGAATAGTTACTACTTTGGTACTTTGGTTGAGATATAAAAAGCCCTGCCATTCCACCCTATTTTTCAGCAAAACTGCTCAACGGAGACAGTGTGTGTGCCAGAATTCATCAGCGAGATGCATAGTACTGCATCAAGCCCTCCAACAGAGAGAGACAGGGCCTCTGACTCTGACTCCAGCCATTGGGGTGCAGTGCCTCAACCGCCAGAAATTCACTCCCTTTTCTCCAATAGTGCCAGATGCGACCAGGCTCACGCCCTAATGTCAAAATAAATGTCCCTCAGAACTCTGTAAGAAGTTCCAAATGATAACTATACCAGTTGAATTACTTTTTCTACAGAAGAACTTGGTTAAAAAAAAAAAATGCTTACATAAAAGGAAGCAAAGAAAACGTTTCACATGTAATAAAGCGGCCCACCTCCACTACCATGAGGACAATGTCAGTTTCTAATATTATCCTCATCCTGTCAAGATTCCGGATATATATGGAACTAACGAGATAATGAAAAGACATCCTTGATAGAAAGGGGGTTTAAAAATATTATCCATGTGCATGCAACCCTAACTCCTTTACACAACAGCGGAAAGATCATGGGTAAGTAAAAGTCCCTTATCTGTAAATTGGATGTAGCACTGTTACGCCCCCCACCCCACCCCCCACACACACACTCCCAAGGGTGGCTGGAATAATTCAATTAGAAAACATGGGTACCTAGCATAATGGTACCTAGAATATAAGACTCAAATAAATGTTCTACTCCCTGACATGCATATACCACATATGTATATAATACAACATGGAAGACTATAATCCAAATATAAAAGGTTATCTCTTGGAGGTAGGACTACACATAATTCTATTCCTTAGGCCTTTCCATAGTTTCTCAATTATCTACAAAGTATATGTGTGTGTCCACATGTACATAAGGTATATATCTTATGTAATCAGAAAAATAAGCTATATAAAAGGTGTACATATATAGTCAATACTGTAATAAGTATAAATGGTGTCAGATGGATACTAGACTTGAGATAATAACTTTGTAAGACTATATAAATGTCTAATCGCTATGTTGTACACCTGAAACTAAAATAGTATTGTATGTCAACTGTAATTGAAAAATAAATTTTAAAGAGATGTGGACAAATAGTTTTTATTATAAATAAGTACCTGCATCTTTTTATATATGGAGCTATATATCTTACTGAAACACTGTGTGTTCCACACTTTTAAAACCATCAGAACATGACCAAAATGTCATCAAGAGCAAAGGCTAGATGTCAACGGTTAAAAAAAAAAAAAAACTTTACTTCAAAAAACACTGTCTGATAACTGTTAGGGCTTGGAAAATATAGACCAGAGTAACCAGAATCTTGCCTATGTTTTATCCTTAAAGACTTCTCAAAGCCTTGTACATTGTAACTGCTCAGTAAATATTTGTTCAAAAACTGATAAGTGAATGTAGCATGGGAGTGATGGATAATCATAATGGCTTTCATGGTTTCGGTTTTGTTTTGTCTTTTCTTGTTAACAAGAAGACTTGGACAAGTAGTGTTCAAAGATATACTCAGAACGAGACAAGAATGGTTGACAACTAAGAAGGTGAAGCACATGATATGACTATTACAATACACAATGTCTTATGAAATTAGAAATCTCTCGTTTTTAAAACTAAGTGTCACAAACAAAACATACTGAACCAATTTTCTTATAATTTCTGAGAACAAATTTATCTGTTTACTGTGAAGGAGTATGAAAAAATTTAATTCCCAAGAGGACTTTTTGTTTTGAGAAAACAGAAGTGCAACATAAGTAGTGAAATCTATGTCTCCTCTCTCTCCTGCCCTCTTTGTCTCATTATAAGATCTAGAACAAAATCCAGAGCAAGGACTGTACTCATCAGTGTAGTGCTTACCCCAGATGCAGCTGCCCCACCTGAAGACCCTTCTCCACAAAGGCGAGTCTACACACTCAGGCAACAAACCCAAGAAGTCCGAGATCCCATTTCCACACAGAAGAGCAAGAAAAGAGGTACATATTTGATATTTCCTTAGCTTTATAGGTTTTGATTTTGACCAAAAATTACCAAGGCAAAAATAAAAGTCATAAGAAGTTTCATTAAAGTTTACTCAAAAAATCAAGGAAACAGAAGGGATAAAACTTGAAGAGAATCCATTTTTCAAGTGGATTCCCATGTACAAACTTAGTAGCTCTTGAAAAGGTGGTAGGCATGACAGAGCTGTAAAGATTTTACTTCGACTTGTGCTAATTCTAATAGTTTTCAAAACGTGCAAAAGATATCCTGTTTTGACTTCTAAAAATATGACATACATCCCCCACCTCAGTAAGAAACACTACTGGGTTAACAATGAAACAATATAAAAAAGACTCCTCCAAAGGTAAACTAATACAAATAACAATGACATTGATGATGCTAATACAGTTTCTACTACAAAAAGTGCTATATGTAATTATTTTTAATCCTCAGAACGACACTGTAAGGAGGTATTATTAGCCTTACATTTCAGCTGAAGCAACTGAGTAACAGAGAAGGCATGTAGCCTCATTGGAGTCACAGAGCTGTCAGCACAGAACTAGAAGTCAAAGCCCTGCCTCTCTGACCCCAAATCTCTTAATACCTGTGAATTCATCTGCACTCAGGGGCTCCACAAATATTAGGTCCTTTGCACGTAACATTCTTCCCCATCCCTTCATTGGGCCAACCCTTACTCATCCTTTAAAGTTCAGTTTAAACACCACTATCTCCAAAAAGCCTTCCCTGTCCATTCCACCTAAAGCATGTACCCATTATTCCCTTGCCTAGCATCTTCTTTTCCTTCAGGGCATTTATTTCAGTGTGAAGTATGTCTTCATTTGGGTGCTCATGTAATTAGCACCTGCTTTCTGACCTAGATTGTAAGCTCCAGACAGGCAAGGGCCATGTCTACAAATGTAATTGTTAAATAAATGTTCGTTGATTGACTCACCTGCCAAAATAAATAGCATAACGATTTTCAAAAGATGGAAATGAAGAGCTACTGGCACTTGTACCCTTCCTGTTCTGAAAACATGAGCTCTATGTTCATCTGTTTATATCTTGAACTACCATGTAAGATATTTAAACAAAACATTGTTAAAATAAAATTTTGGAAATGACTACACTATTTATGATGTTTTCCTAGTCAACAGATACAGACAACTAATGAGGTATGAGAAAATCTGCTTAGGTCTACCCAGCATCTGTTTAAGCAGACAAGGTATGATAAACAAATCAACAGGGAGAGAAATAGCTATCTTAGAATATAGACGTGAATCAAAATTCTGAAAAGTCACTCTTCTTCCCAAAAGCTTCAAAACAAGAACCTCTTCTCAACTATTTTATTTATGCCATTTATGCTAGACTATATGGATAGTGACATGATAGGCATGTGCCATTTAAATAGAGAATGCAAAATGAACAATAGTCTAACTGCATTTGAAGAGTGGCTACTTAATCCTGGAGTTCCCTGTATATATATAAAGCTTCTAAAGTGTTGTCTGTGTCCTTCCATCTTTCTCACTCTACAGTGGCAACCCAGTTCTAGGGCTAAAGCCAGGCAGCCCAAAAGGACATATGCCACCTGAAATGTCCCCTTGGAATCTACCCCTGGTTGGATAGTGAAAGTATTCCTAATTCTCTTCATTGATAACCCCCTCCCATGTGGTCCATCAGCTCCCAGACCAATGTAACACAGTAAATTATGACCAGTCTTTATAGTCTAGATATTTTAAGGATTAAGTAAAGTAATCCACTGATTAGAATGAATTCTAAAAACACGAGGGTAAAGTCGCAGTGTGTCAAAAGAAATGTCACATCACACTTGATGTGCAATGGTCATATTAGCAGCACCAGGACTGTAAAAGGATTTCCTTGTTTTACTAAAACAAGCTTCTTGACATGGAAACATAGCACTCCACTTTGCCATAGTGATGCAGTCGTCACCCTTATACCGAAGTGAGCTGGGCTCCCAACCTGTGTCACCCGCAGTAATGCCCCTTTGGATGTTCCTATGGGCCTAGATAAGAGTCACACATCACAAAAAGTTCACACCAATAAAATCAGTAATAAAAAACAATCAGCCTAAAAATTAAATAAATAAGTAAAATTGGCCTGACACTAGCACTTAAGTAGATTTCCAAAAGTCTAGATTTCCTAAAGCATTTTTTGGCAACAATTTGATAGGGAAAACATATTTCAAGCTCTGATATTATTTCAGTGAGAGCTTACTTTGACAAAAAAAAAAAAAAAAAAAAAAAGGAGAGTCTTCAAATATGGAAGCGGCTGTACCAATTTAGAGATTTGTCATCTGAATTGATCCTAGAATCATTAGATGATGAAATTATTTGTATTCTTATATGGGAATTCTCATTAAAAAGTCACTTTTGGAAGGTAGAAGATTACTGACTCCCAACTCAAGTATTTAATAATTTGATATAGACATATGAAAACTCAAGTAAAGTGGTTTACAGGTCTCTACAATTGCTTTTAGAAAGGATTACCCACTTATCAGAAAATTGAAAAGGAAAGGAAAGTGCTTGTTATATCAAAATCTACTTGTTAATGCTTAACAGACCCTATATTTTTATTCTAATAGTTTAAGTAGGATATTTTATATCTTCTATATAATGAGATTTTAACTCCATACAATTTTTATTCAATGTCATATTAAGTTGTAGAAAAACTCAAACATTATCTAAACTTTTCCATTAGACAACTGAACCCATTAAATTTTCTTTTGAGAAATATGTAAACTTAGATAATGTATCTATTGCACTTCCTTTGGCTTCAAATGACATATACTCTCACGTCAAATGCCTTACAAAATAAAGCCATTTTTTCCTAGAGAATATGAAGTCTAAAGTAGGAGGCTTCAAGGATAGATCCATCCAGGCTCTAACTCGGCTTCTGACTCTTGGCTCTGCCCTTCTCCACATAGTGGCTTCATCATCCCCACAGGGTCATAAAATGGCTCTGTAATTCCAGTCATTACATCCAGACATAGCAATGTCCAAAGAAAGAAGAGGGCCTGACTTTACCTTTTGCTGCTTTTTAAGAGCGCTACAATTTTCCCTAGAAAACTCCAAACTTTTTATTTCATTGGCCAGATTTGTGATAAATTCCCATGATGAAAATGATCACTAGTGGAGGCTGAAACTGATCGCTGGCCATTAGTATTAATATTAACCATTTGAAATGTAATGGCTTGAGTTGTGCCCCCCTGACCTCCCCCCCCCCAAATATACCCAAGTCCTAACCTTGGTAACTGTGACTGTGACCTTCTTTGGAATTAGGGTCTTACACACATAAGTTAAGGATCTTGAGATGAGATCATCCTGGCTTTAGGATGGACCCTAAAAATAATGATTATTATCTCTAAGAAAAAAGAAAGGGAGAGCAGAGACACAGAGAAGAAGGTGAGTGAAGCTGGAGGCAGGCATGGGAACGACACAGCGATAATCCAAGGAACACCATAGACGGCCAGAAGCTAGGAGACCTGGAACAGAGTCCTCCTTAATAAGGAATCTGTCTTGTCGACCCTTTCTTTGATCCTGGACTTCTGACCTCCTGAACTGACAGAGAATAAATTTCTCTTATTTTAAGCCACTCAGTTTGTAGTACTTCACTACAACAGTCCTAGAAACTGAAACACAGAATCTACCCTCTGGGGTTGGACTAGACTTTCTGAAGCACGTGATGACATGGAAGAGAGGAGCTATATGAACAGAGATGGTTAGGAGGGAGGTAGGCATCTAAGGATGTCTGCTATAGATACCTTCCAGTTTTTCCAACCTGAAACTTTCATAAAATCTCCTTTTTAAAATGTTTTATATTAGAATAGTTTTATATTTACAGAAAAATTATGAAGATAGTACAAAGAGTTCTCATACACTCCGTACTGAATTTTTCCTATTAGTATTGTTACAATTATTGAACCAATATCCATACACTACTGTTAGCCAATGTCCATACTTTATTCAAAGTTCCTTAGTTTTTACCTGTCCTTTTTTTCTGTTCTAGTATATAAAAGTTATAACATGCATAAAACCAATTGGAAATTCACCTTTTTTTAATCTCTGTAAAATGAGGAAGTGTAGTTACAAAATCACCATGGAATCTGTGTATTCACTCATTTTCATGTAAAGGAAACTTGGGCAGATGGATCACAAAAAGACTGTACAGACTACAAATAAACAAAAAATGGGTGGATGAAAACACAAATTTTTGTTCAAGAGTAACTCAAAGATAAGAACTCTCATGATCTGGTAAATACTATGATACAATAGAATAATCACTATCAGAGCTGTAACATTTCTAAATAAAAATCTAACAACTCTGCCAAGATAATGATGCTACGAGCATGATGTGTTTACTCCCTGTTCCTAAATGGAGCAATTCTGACTATTACGTGTTCAACATTCTGTTTCCCTAGCCACACAGTTTCTCCGTGCTGATCTCATCACCTCTTGGGGCTTCAAGTTTGACCTCTGGTGGAAGACTCATATCTTTTCCTCATCCCTTATCTTCCATGGTCCTCTTGCCTGCTGGATCATTCTACTTGGAGGTCAACAATCTAAAAACTGAACTCGTCTTTTTCCCCAGATCAAGTAGTTACAGAAATACTTCCCTCAGTATTTGTAATATTGAGCATTAGACCTCAAAGTCATTTCTCATTTTTCTTTGCCTGTACTCCTCATCTGATTATATATGGGTATGCCAATTTTAAGTCTCCCAGTTCAGCTGGACACAGTTTGTAGTTTCTCAAACACTTAGGAAACCAGCCTTGTGGTCTCACCTGCGCCTTCAAGACATGAGCACCAGCTGACCAGTGCCCCTTCCTCAGAGGTCCAAGTTTCAGCACCACAAGGACCGTTCTCTAATTCCTTCAATTTAATCATTCCAATCTCTTCCCTTTATTTCTAAAGGCCTAGAGGTAGGAGCTGCTTCCTGCAGTCACTCCCCCTCAATACCTTAAAGCAGGGTTTCTCAACCTCTGCCCTATTGACATTTCAGGCTGGATATTTCTTTGATATTGAAGCTTGTTCTATGTATTTTGAGACATGCAGCATTACCAATAACTCTCCTCTACAAGTTCCCCACAACCCAGAAGACATGGCTGGAAGAATGAGGACAACAGAGCAAAATAACCCTGGGCAGAGGAACTCTATTTTAGACTTTTCTTTTCTTACTCTTTCGTTGTCTACTTAATTGATTTTATACCTAGTTAACATTTCTTATTAGAAATTCTCTCACTCGAGTAAATGCTGTAATTTCAGTCTTGTGGCTAGCCCCTTACAGTGTTCTATAACATCTCCAGCACTTGTCTCTGCATTTTTATTTTCACATTTTTCAGTTTGAACTAATGGTAATAATCCTATGTGGTCAACTACTCAGCCATTTTTCTGTCTACCATTTCTATCCTTGACAATTCATCTTGACCCCAAACCACATTCCTCATATAATTTTCATCAAGTTTTCTTCAATTGCTGACATCCTATAGAAAAAAAAAAATTCAACCTCTTTATCTCGGCCTTCAGAGACCTCCAAGAATCAGAGAATATGCCTGCAGTTCCAAACATGTTATTCTTGCTCTCTATTCTTGGGCAAGTTGATTACCTTTTCTGAGCCTCAGTTTTCTTCTCTGTAAAATAACTGCCTAACTTGTAGAACTGTTTTAAAATGAGATACAATGTAAGTAATGAAGCAGGTACAGTTCAATAAACGGTAGACTCCATTGCTATTACTATAGTTTTCATTATTATCATTTATGTAAGTAGCTAAGTGCACAAAATAGAGGTTCAATAAATTTTATTTCCTGTGGCAGAAACTGCAGCTCTTCTTTTCTAACACACTAAGGATTTTAGCTGTGTACATAGTCACCAAGCTTAAAAGTACATATCTTAGCCTCCCTTGCAGCAATGTATGTCACTAGGTTTTAGCCAACTGGATGAGGATGGGAGTGATAAGACAACTCTTGGGTGATATCCTTAACAAGAAAGAGCTGGCCTTCTTTTTCTTCTTCTTGCTGGCGGATGTGTATATGTGATGACTAGAGTGGGAACAGCCATCTTGAACCACTAGAAGGAAGCCATTCCTTGAGGATTGCAGACAAACAAGAGAAAAACCTTGTGTCCCTCAAGACTATGAGGTCACCACTGAAGTCTGGGACCATCCAACTGACTATTATATTAGACACAAGTAAATTACTATCTTATTTAAGCCACTATTGTTTGCGTCTCTTCATTATGGCAATCAAATCTTTATCTTACATAGTTTATTTTCTTATTGATATGCAATCTCTCATAACTTAGCCTCAACTTGTCGTTTCATTAAAAATTCCATTGTAGCTTTGTTGTGATGGATTTGAAGATCAAGAAAGAATTGTCCAGGAATCATTGTCCCAGAAAAAGATGATTCTCTCCACAATGGCTATAAACAGATATTTCCTCCCTTGGGTATTAATACTCGGTATTTTAATTAGAATGCCTACTCTCATATTTCTATCTCCCCCCTTTTTTTCCCTCTTCTCTCTAGAACAAGGCTCCAAAACAACTGATTGAGATCTCAGGAAATGTTAACATATTTTAACTTACCTATGTCAATATCACACAGAAAATGAAGGTAAGTGTCTAGAAAATGAGGGTGCCAGCCAAGTGTCAGGACCTAGGGTAAGAAAGGACTATGCAACTTAAAGAAAATAATCCAAGGTTTTAGAAAAAACCAGAGAGCCTGATGCATGGGAAATGATAACTACAACATGTGAGGATAAAATAGAGTTAAACTCACTGCAAAAAGCTACAACCTATCACTGGATGTGAGAATTTCTATGGAAGGGCAGTGCTTTTGTATTTGAGCAATGAAATTCCCTCCAGACCTATCCATTCATCTAATTTAATAAGCATTCATTGATCATGAATGGGTATCTTTGTGGACCAACTTAAAGCAAAATGCCAAGTTTTAGTCAAAACCATCTCTACAGATTTTTCCTTTCTTGCTTAATTTGCTTAGAGTCAGCAAAAGAAGGCAAAATCACTTTCTTTGTGCTAAGGCTTCAGAACTACACTCATTGGTGCCCCATTCATTAATGCCAACTCCAACTGCTGATTTAAGAAATGCTTGACAAGAATAGAACAACCCACCACATCAGAATATATTTAACAAGAGAATAAATCTTTCAATTCTCAAGCTACATATACTCAGTTGTGACAAAGTCCAACTTTCTGGCAAATTACACTTCCAACATGGCAAATCACACTTCCAACATGAAAAAATATTAAATGTAGAGCAAATAAAGATGCATGATACCTTAGTGCCCTTCTAATATAATCTTATTTCTTGCTGATGAGGCCCTCTGTGGCTCTTAGAACTCACCTAAGGTACTGTATGTTAGCAGAAAGCAGAGCCCGCAGTAGTAAAACCCACTATCACAACGGAGCCCCTACTGGACTCCACTCTCCACTGCTTTTGATTCAGGATTGAGAATGAAATCTAATGAGTAAAAATGAGTTGTAATCTTTTAAATCAGTCACAATTTGGCAATTGAAAAAAAAAGAATAAAACTTTCTAATATTGCATTAGGAAAGCTACACTTTGAGAAGAAAAAGCTTTGAAATGGGAGCCAGGTGATCTCTATTCCAGGCACGACTCCGCTAATAACTTTCTGAGTTGACTTAAATTCAGAAAATGTAAAATGAAAGGATTGAATAATATTCTTAAAGTCCTGTTACATGCTTTAGTTTTATGATTCTAGAATTGGAAGAAAGATCACTGAACATCCTGCCTGGGGTTGGGAGGCTGAACTCAAATTTATCCATATCCCCTACCTTCTAATCTTTTTCTTACTTGGTAATAAGATGCCACAGGAAGTAGTGTAGAAATATAAAAAGCCAATCCGATCAGCTGAATAAGTTACTAATATTGTCCTCCACCTTAAGCTCCCTGCATCAAAACACGTCGAAAGCTATAAAGCCTAGTCTTAACCCTCTAGCTCAGACCCCGTCCTTAAGAAAACAACCACACCATCCTAACACATGGTCTAGTCCCTGTTTCATAGATTGCCATGCATCTGGGTCTTTGCTGAATATCCTTTTCATTTCTATCAATTTAAGTCCTAATACTTCTTTTAAGGCCCAACTTAAGCCCCAGTTACTCTACATAGCATCGGCCTAGTCCTTTGCAATCTCTTTTTTTCTGACCATCTGTTTGGTCCCTTGCCACTTGGCACTTGATCTTGGTGAATGCCCTCTGTCCCAAACTAGATCAAAGTCCACTCTCTACAGGAAATGACTTAGAACTATTTTTATACCTTATGCAATAGCCTACACATAGCAGGTGCCTAATAAATATTTGTTGTTGATCATGATGTAACAATGGTTCCCAAGGGTGACAAAATGAAGAAATGATAGAAAGTAAGTTACTGGTTGGGAGAGGACACATACATAAGAGTAGGCATCAAAGAGTTGTAAACACTCACTAGAAACTAGATAAAGGGGAATGAAGGAAGAGGATGACCATCAGTTTACTTAGTATTGGTGCCAGTAAAGTCGTTCACCATTGCTAAATTATATTCCTTATCTATAATTCTAATGTATAATTTAGGAGAGTTCACTAAAATCTGGAATATTCTTATACATCCTAATTACTTTTTTGCTTGCTCTAGCATAAGAGGTGAAATAACTTGAATTGTCTAATTAGTCTAGAAAATCTCTCTGTTTCTAAATAGCTTAAAAATCTATGCACATTTTTTATTTAGAAGGAACTCCACTACTTCCCCAGAGCATTATTTTTTCCATCGCACCAAACTGCAGCAGCTTCCTATTGCTTAAGAGCATCTGGACTAGTAGTTCCTCATCCAGCTAGATGAAAGAATTGCCCTAGAAGCACTTAAAACCATACAAAGATCTCACTGACAGAAATTCAGATACAGTCTTCCTTAGGGGGACATATGACTATGTGCTATTTTAAGTGTCCCAGGTAATTTTGATACATGGGATGTTTGAAAAAGACTGGCTGATAATCACATAGTTTCAGCTTCTCAGGTTTTCTAGACTGTAAAAGTTTTTGTTTCTTGACTTTCTCTTCCCCTGAATTTTGCTACTCAGGAGAAACTCTCATTCAATTATCTCAGCTATGAATGTGGCCTTCAATCACTCCTTACCACAAAACTTTTACATGAGTTCCCTGTGAGGTTTTTTGTTTTTTTGTTTTTTTCCTGGTTGGCAGATTTCTGGGGTTAAAGAGATCTTGCCACCAGAAACGTGGAGAGATGTCACCTCACAATCTCATCCTTCTATACTACGTATTTGCTACAACTTAAATTGAGCTACAAAGCTTTTAAGGATATCTTATTGGACATTTTTTTGACAACTACGTAGAAACTATAACTTCAGAGACTCATGAGAATAATCTCCCCAAAACAAAACTTTCCATTTTAACTGGCTTCCAGGAAGAAATTAATTAAATAATGGATGAAACAGTGAACTCTTGGTGTTTTAAGAGCTTTCTATAACTGTGATATTATCCTAACTACATAGAGGCAGTGGAAAGCAGTAATGAAGAGGGGTGCTCTGTTATCAAGCAGATCTGGTTTCAGATCCCATGTATCAGTAATGATTTTGAACAGGTGACTTGACTTCTCAACCCTTCATGTCTTCATCTAGAAGACAGATCTAGAAAAAGATTTAATAAGGTAGTCCATGAAAAGCTGCTGGAATAAAATGAGAATCCTAATGTTTTTAGTATTTGCTATATTAAACAATTTTTCCTAAATCAAGCGAGGTAGACTTTTGCCTATGAACTGTAACCATTTCTATGATTTATAATTTGAATATCATTTAAACTTTCATAGTTTAATTTGGTTGGTCCCTTCAATATTTATAGACAAATAAATTCTAATTTCTCACCATTTGCAAGCTTTTTTAAGTAACTGCCATTCACTAAAAGTTTTAAATGTAAAAAAATTTTGGCATTTCATGTATCGAATAATTTGATCACTCAACTGATTTTGAACAAAATGTAACCAGAATTTAAAATACTGTTATGAAAATATTCAATGTGATTATAGGACACTAAAGTTGATATGCAAAGAAGTTCTTCAAAGTTTCAAGCATTCCTAAAATCTGATTTGTGGACAGCAAAGAAAAAAAGCATGCACTAGTGTTTTGTTCTGTTTTTATATTTAACATTATTCAACTTTGTATAACAGTTATTCTAACTCTGTATGTACAAAATATTTATAAATTTTGAAAGTTACAATTTCCATATCTATTGGCAGAATATCAGAATTGGTAGAATATTAGCCTTTTTGGACATAATTACAAATTATGTGTACACCCAATCAATTCCAATTAATTTTTGCTCCATAGTCTTCTAATTTTAACAAGACTATTTTGAGGATGATTCAGACCTCCACAACATGTGTGATTGCACTACTATGGCAAAAAAAAAAAAAAAATCATCTCATTATCATATTGGTGTTTTTAACTGGATCTACAACAGCATCTACAATACTGTCAACAGTTGCATGTTCAACGGAATTAACTTCCAAATGTTAGCCTCTATTCCATAAATTGAATGAAAACAATCGAACCATTACTGGAATTAGCTTAATTGATATTTCAATTTGAACCACCTAATAACATTAATATAAAATTTGTACCATTTTGCATATATTTACAAAATTCTTCTGTTGATAGAATTAACACATTAACAACTCTTTACTTTTTACACAAGAAAATTTGAAATAAATGAGCTAATTCAGGAAAATGGCCATTTATTCTAAATGGAAGTGTAGGTTTCACAGACTGACGATAAAAGCACTTTCTGCAGCTGTATGTGCTAAGTCTTCTTCACATTACAATCTTTGTAATATAACTAAAAATTTTTGAAATAGTTTCTGATGCTCCTTCAGAATATTTGTCTTTGGTTTTCATGTGGCTACTGATATCATTACAGACCCCCTAGTGGATAGTAAAATGTCAGTAAGCATTTTCTATGTTTCCCATTCATTATTATTTACTTGAGAAATGAATATTTTCATTACACTACACTTAAAACTCACTGGGACAAATGGGTTTATTGAAATATTTTTAATAAAAGTGTTATAAAACAATAGCTCAAATGCTAACTTGGACTGAACCTCAGGCTTTTGGGATAGCTTATTGGACACTCCTTTGACACGCACCTACATAAGAATCACGTTGCTCGACTCTTGTGGTCTAATCTCCCCAAAATTAATTTTCCATTTCAACTGGCTTCCCCAAAGAAACAAACCAAATAAGAGTTGAAACAATGAACCATTCAGGTTGTACAAACTTCCTCTGCTAACTCTGAAATAATTTCGACTATTTAGATAAAAAAGATGTGTGCCACACAGTAAATGACAGACTCCCTATACCAGCAATATTCAGATTTCTCTCTCTATGCACTATGACAGGACTGCTCGACCTCTAGTTCCCACACATATTTCAGGTACTCCATATATATAATTACTGTTCTCCACAGGCCCAGCATACTGGTGGCCTGAAGGGTTTGTGTACTTTGCATACCTGGGCCGCGGCCTAACTAGCTGGAAAACCAAATCCTCAGCCAGAACAGTAGCATCAAGAACTTATACCACAGCTTAAACTCAGAAGCAGTTACCTCTCCTTATCTGCTTATGTCCATGAGGGCTTGCTTTCATCAGAGAGCATGCTGCCATTCATTGAAAGGAAGGTTTTACCTCCTTTGCTACTGAAAAGGTTGGGGAAAAGCAGGTCATTACTAGCTGTCATTCACAGTTAGTTAAAATTTTAAAAGAGAACTCCATTTACTGCAAATATATCCCATGAATGAGACTGGTAGAATCCAACCTGGTTTATGTTTAATATAACATTAATAACACTTAATTAAAAAATAAAATAAATATTGGAATGCTAAACTAGACAAAATGCCAAGACATAAGACATAAATCAGGACTGCCCTGGAAAAACAGAGAACATGAAAACCTTACTATATATATATATATATATATATATATATATATATATATATAGTCATAGCGATATATAGCAGCATATATCTAAAAAAGAATTGCCAATCTTTATGTGCTAAGAAGAGAGAAAAATGAGATTCAAAGATCTGATTAGCTAAGTATACAAACATGCTCAGAAGCAACCTTCCTTCCTTTCCTAATCTTTACCCGGACTCAGGAATAAAGTTAATATTTTTTTTAAATGGGGATTCTAAAATCTTAATTTTAACAGCACGATTTGATCTATAGTGGTTATTAAGAGAAACGGGATGAAATAATCAAGTTTTTTCTGGGCGTTTATGTGTGCATGTCTCCATAGGGTTAACTTGACAGTTTTCCCAGTATGAGGTTTTTAAATTCTCACCATTAATAGCCTTGGAAACTAAGTTAGCTCACTCAATGTATTGCAAGAAGAAAAGGTCCTTGTGAGAAATGTTTGTTCTATAGAAAGAAACTCCATCCCATAACAAGAAAAGTTCATAAGAATATACCCATGTTAATTCTTGAGCCCAGAAAAATCACTGTAAGCCTGTCTTAACTATGATTCTTTGAGGGAAGAATTTTTTTTTAATAACCTATAGGAAGACATTATGTGTCATTAAAATAAAATCAAATACAGTAAAATCTCATTTGTCTGTCAATGTAATGTTCCACATGACATTTTCCAGAAAAATAAATATAACTATTTGTGTCCAAATCTTAACGGTATTACATTATAAAATAAATATACCAGACATAGTTCAGTCTTCTCTTAATGGCACAAGATAACCATTCTGTTGAGTCTAGCAACAGATTTTTCCTAAAATGATGACCCAGACAATTTAGTGTCATATTTTTTTCTGTAAAGGTCTTTCTCTAGTGTTAGCTTTTTCTTGTTGCTGTTCTCCCTGAGGCCCTAGGAGTCTACTCTTTTCACAAGTATCCAGTTAGGCTCTAGGGTTAGTGCTTTGTTATTCCTATGAAGAGAAGTTCATGAGTTTTACAGCAGGTGATTAATCTACTCTAGCTTACTTATGTGTTCATAGCTTTGTCATTGCCATCAGAAATTTGACCTTAAGCTGTGTGGAAAGTTACTGCATTGGTAAATTTTAGCCAGTGGTCTCTCCAGGACATTTTTATTCCTATGGAAAAGTGGAACTAACATGTATTCTGCACCTTAGTGTTAAGTCCTTTATGTTTCTTATTTAATAGATCTTCTCCAAAACTCTATGTGAAAAGTTAGCAGTAACTTTTTAAAGTCACACAGCTAGGAATTAGTGGAGTTGGAACTAAAACCCAAGTCACGCGGACCCCAAGCTAGTTCTCTTTCCCTCAGGGGATGCTACTTCATCCAGCTGATTTCTCTGTCATCCCTCTACTCCCCTTTGAAATCCTGTAGGCAAGATATCAGATATAAAAGTGACTGGTTAAGATAAAATATTAAATTGCCATCAAGTTGAAAGCTATTACAATTACCAATGTGTTTAATACTTTTGAAATCAGACTTATTTAGAAAACTTTCCAAGTTGATCTTTCAGGGAGATTAGGCCCTTCTTAATTTCCTAATTAATTGAAATGTTGGCAAGAATAGTTTTGGTTTTGATTTTGGTTTTGGCTTTGGGGTTTGTGGAGAATGGACTATTCTAAGATTCCCAGAGGTCCAGAGAAGGGCAACAGCCAAAAATGACACTCTGAAATGTCCCCAAGCTGCTGTCCCATTAATAGCCACACTGGAATGAACAACCAAGGCTCACATGGGCAAGCAGCATGACCAGATGGTCTACCTGATGACAGAGGTGTGGCTGACATATCCATTGATAGACAGGCATAATTAAGGCCGTGATGGTGGAAACCCAGGAGCTGGGTCAGGCCAGGTCATTGATGCCCATGGATACACCTCTTGTTGTGCTAGTTTTGAATCACACTCTCCTGAGTGCCCTTTGATTCTGCATATCCTGCTCACTAAAATAAAAGACTGCATCACCCTAAAACACTTTAGATTCTTGGTATAGATGCCAGACTAGACAAATATAAAAGTGGAGTCAGAGATTTTAGGCCTGCTAGGGACATTTTTCATGGGGAACATGCCTATTTTAATTGTGCACTATGTTTTGTTTCTGTAATAAATCTTCAGATGCTATTTCTGCACATTCTATTTGGATAGAATATATTTCTCTTATATGAAACAAGTTTACTTCAGTCAAATAAAATTTCTAACTATGAGTTCCAGTTAAATAAATAAAAATATAAGCCTTTAAAATTTGTTTATATACATACCAGTATTTGAGTTACAGTAGGCTGGAATTCTTCATTTGTGCAGCTACCCTAAATCTAATACAAAAAAATCTTTGGAATTCTAAATGAAAGCATTTAGATACCATCTCCTATTTGTATATACTTCATAGTTTTGAAATTCTTTGATAATAATTTAATATTTACTTAATACCCTGTGGAAAGAAGTGCATTTTAGAAAAGGAGAAAACATAAAGACGCCTCCAAGAAGTTACGCAACATATTAATTTCTGTGACTTCAGAAACCAGAACTCCTCCACCTTTAACACTGATGTTTTTACTCTACACGACTAAGCAGTTTCATTCAAAATAGGGTCATCTGCCACTAACACTCAGGAGACAGTAAAGCTCTTCTGACGTTTTATAATCTAGATAGATTCTGTGGAAACTGACAGATCTTAGACCAAGTAATAGACATGGAAGGATCAAATTAAAGAGGGTACAAGTCCCATCTTGCATTCTTATTTTTCCCTCAGAAACAAGATTTACCTAACTGAGCTGCACTGAAGCTCGAAATTTCATGAGTACGAATTGATTCAACGGCATCTTCCATCATCTGCAATGCAAATACTTCCAAAGGTGTTAATAGTCATAAAGGTATTGGAATGAATTAGCATTATTAGAGATTATAGTTGACCTATAATGACAGCGGTTTGAAATTTGCATGATTTTTTTCAATTGACCTACTCAGTTTTTCAAGGGTCAACTGGTGTTTGGGAAGCTGACTTAAATTACATGGGGATCTTTGACTGTGAGGACAGTTGGTGCCTCTAACCCCTGAGTTCAAAGGTCAACTGGAGTTAACAAATCATCTAGGAAGACCCAAAAGAGATGGAACAGAGGAGGGATAAATTATGAGGTTATTAGTGGTAGAGAGCACAGGGTGGTCAGGTGAACACCCAATAACACCATATAATAATGGGGTTGAGTGTCCCTCTATGAAGCCAGAAAGTTGCAGAAGGATACTAACGTGACCATAAGGGAATTCCAGAAGAAGAGAGCGGGACTAAAGGAAATGCAAGAAGAGAAAGTTTAAAGCAAACCTCTATCCACCTCACTAATGTGATGTGAGCTTTGGCCTATATACTGAATGCAGGATTTTAACACATAATTAATTAGAGGAGAGCTATATCACAGTAACACTTTACCAAGAGAGATATTTGATACCTCCTAAAACTATTTTCTTTGCGCTCCCAATCTGTGTCACTGATCTGATTACTCTTGAGATTTACATTAAATTGTGCTATGCTGTTTTAAGCAAGATGTGAATATTATTTAAACAACAAGCTATTGGCTAATGCCAAACCAAACATACCACAGTCAGAACTGTGACTGCTCTACACCATAAATGCTAAAAATAAAAATGTGATATTATACCTAGAATTACTCTGACCAAGTGCATGCTTCTTTACAAAGTATTTTTCCAAGCCATTGACAAGGAAGGTCAATTGGAAGACAGTCATACTCTGAAATACATTCTATTACATGGGGGTAATAGACTGTGTATTGAGAACCCAGTGGCCTTTGGGAAAGGTGAAAACTCCTTAGAAGGTTTTAAAAAGACCTCTCTCACCATTTACTTGCTTCTCTTTCTAGCACCAGCCATTGTCCCACTTTCTATAGTCCAGCCATTTGCTCCTTGCAACTCCTCGAATAGGTAATGTTTTAAACTATGTGTGAAATAGGTCTCTTCCTTCTGTCATTCTTTATGTGGTTGAATACTAATCATCCTCAGGTCATAGCTTGGTCGACATTCGTTCAAGGAAGTTTTCAAAGAATTCCTATATAAGGTCCTTTGTTTAGTTCAGGATTTTCAGAGGAAATCATTCACCTCATTTTATAACGTTGGTGTAGGCTTTCCTAACTAGAATGCAAGCTAGCTGAGGGCAAGGCCCAAGTCTGTTTTGTTTTACACTACAGGTCTTCATAATTAGCAGTTTTAAGCATGCACTTGGCATAACAAAAAATTTTTGTTGAGTAAGTTAACTTCTTCCTTAATTCAACATGTAGTTTCTGAGTGCCTGCTGGATGTCAGACATCATTCTAGGTGTATCATAATAAAAGTGATTGACACCTGTCCTCACAGAGCTTAAATATTAATGGGGATAGCAGACAATGAACATAATAAACAAGCAAACTATAATGAAAGTTGGAAGGTGTGTAGTACTATGGGGGGAAAAATAGAATGAGGTGAATGAAATAGGAATGCCCAAGAAAAAAAGAGGCTGCAATTTTAAATAAGATGAGCAAGGCAGGCATTACTGAGAAGGTGGCCATTTAAACAAGACTTTAGAGACTAACATTTTCAGAGCAGCAGAGAATACACCTTTTATGTTATTTTATAAAAACAACACTAGCAGAAGTCTTCAGGATGACTCAAGTCAATATAAAATAGAAACAAAACCACTCATGCCATCTTGGTAGCAATAGTTTGAGTCTGAATTAAGGAAGGACTAACCCAGTTAAGAGAGAGTGGGAGTGAAAATGAAGGCATGAGGGACAGAGGAAGAACAACCAGGACTTGATGATTTAGATGAAGGAAATTGTCAAAGCTGAAGTTTTGAGCTAAGATCATTCAAAAAATGATGGTTTTGTTCATAGATGTATAGAAGCTGAAGTCAAAAGGAAAAGCTTGATTTAAGGGAAGGGAAAGAAAATGATGAGGTTATGTTTACATATGCTTAAAATCCTGTTGACAAACCCAAATGGCTATTTCTACAAGCCAGATGGAAATATGGAAAAGGAGCTTCACAGAAAATTGTAGGATTGAGATAAAGATGTAGGAGTTATTGGTATAAAAGTGAAAGTTGAATCTTGGGAATATATGAAATGAACAGAAGAAGGAGAGCAGAAAGAAACAGCAGAAATAGATGGAAGACAAGAGCTTGAACCATACCCACATTTAAATAATAGAAAAAGGAGGTAATAATGAAATCAGAGAAAGTTCGAGAGAGAGAGGAATAGAATCAAGATGATGTTGTAGCAAAGAGCCAAGAGAAAAGAGTGAAGAAAGACAAAAAGGTGGCTTAATAGAGCTCGGTTTGGGAATAAGAATGTCAAGAATAATGTTTTTTAAAAAAAGTAGTTTCAGAAGAGGTATGTGGCAGATATTGAGGTGTAAAAGAATCAGGAAACAAGAAAGTGGAGTCTATTTTCTCCAGAAGGTTGGTAGTAAAAGAGGTGAGAAATAAAAGTGTTAACTGAAAGAGTTAGGGATTCAAAGAAGAGTTTCTGTGATTATTTCAAGGAGAGAAAGAGAAAAATATGTTTATAGAAAAAAAATGAGAACAAATTCTGTAAGATTTGTTAGCTTTAATTTCTATCCTCTTACTATAAGAGAGAAAATGCAAGGAAAACATAGATAAAACATGATTTGGTGAGGAGGATTTTATGGTAATCTATGTTAAAGTAAAAAAGAAAATAACCAATAAAAATGTATTGAATATCTACAATGCTGTGTTACATGGGGTATATGAACATATGTAAAAGGTAGTCTTTCCTCTTAAAAAAGCAAACAAATAGGCTAATAAGTATGCTTAAGAGGGGCAAATGGCAGAAGCTTTATTGTAGTACAAAGAGGAACTAAGGTCGAAAGAGTGAGAGCTAACCGTGGGCTATAATAACACTTCTCTGTCTCAAAGTTCAAACCTGGGATGCCACGTTGAGAGGTTGTTTCCATTTCTGTTTTGGTAGGTGATGACCATTAGAGTCAAAGTTTTAGTCTTGTGTCCAAGAAACAGGCAGGATAGAGGCACCTTCCTAATGACCTCCCTCTTATCCCCCATAGGAAGCCAACTTTGGAAAAGTAAAAGAACTTAGGAAAGAAGTGGAAACTATGTGCCAAAATCACATTTACAGTAGTTAGCAAACTTTGGTGATTTTTTTTATCATTAAAATGCTACCATAAGAATGAATCTACCTTGCTACCAAACCATGGCTTAGCTCATGAAAAGAGGATGACTTAATCAATCCAAAAAAAAATGTTATTCATTAATTTTGAAAAGTAATGATTGTCCTTTATGGAAGGGTCAAATGGAGACCTTATCACAGGCTATTAGGGTCAGGAATAAGGAAACAATAATATTGGTATAATTTGAAAGCATTGTTTTTCTTTTGTTTTAATTTTAACAAAATTACTGTGCTTTAATGACCATAGAAATAAAACATTTACAATTATCAAGACAAAGAACACTATCAATCCATTTTACCAATAAAAAAATTAATCAGGAAACTATATCAAAGTTTTTAATTAATTTAAGGTATAACTAGGCACAAAATAATTTAAAACAGACAGGAAAGGGGTTACAGGAAGGCCTTTAAAGTCTTACAAAGGAAAAAGTATTTTAATATTTCAGAATTTTTTAAAGTAAATATTTTCATTTTTCTTCCTGAACATGACAGTTTAATAAGTTCAGATTCTTATAAATTAAACTATTTTCTCCTGTGGTCTCCATATTACTAAGTATTTGAATGTCCAGATTGTTCAGCAAATTTCATGTTTGCTTTCATTGCAAATGATTAAAATATTCTTTCAAGAGACACGATTATTTGGAATTTTTGTGCAAAAAGAAAAAACAGAAAAAGTACCCAAGTGTCCTAAACTGGAATATTACACAAAAAGGCCACAATGCACCCAGTGGAGAAATTTGGAAAAATGATATACCATACTACTGCACCATTCCCACCGATGAAAGTAAAATCTCAAAGCCAGCTGCTGTCCTGGCCCCATCAATGGGAATGTAAATTTAAGTGTTAATGAGCCAGATACAGTGTATTTCCTGGAGATTACAAGAAGTCTGAAGAAAATGGACAAACTTGGGGTTCTTAACCCCATCTGGGCACTCATCCCCAGAAAATATCCTAGCACAAGTTTTTCTTTTTAATTATTCCACAAAGAAAGAGACATTAACAAACAAACTGCCCATAAATCAATGTCCTAAGTTAGTGGTTTACAAAGTGTGGACCCAGGACCAGCAGCCTTGGCATCAGCTAGAAGATTATTAGAAATGCGAATTATTGAGTCCTTCCCCAGACCTTAATAAATCAGGTATTCTGGGAGTGGGACCCAGAAATATGTCTCAACAAGCCCTCCAGATGATTCTAATGCATCCCACAATTTGGGAGCCATTATCCTAGACAAACTGCTACCTTATATATACATAATAAATTATCATGACATAGAGATCTAGAAATCCATGAATGAAAGTACTTTCAGGAAGCCACTTTGGAATGACTCCCAAATCTATCATACTACTGACCAACTAAGTCAGAGGAAAAAATGGTAAGGACACAGAAAGAGGGAGACAGAAAGGAGGAGGACCAGAAAAGCAGAACAGAGGAAGGAAGACTAGTCTGGGGAGGGAGACTGCGAGCTGGTGAACTTGATCACTTTCTGCCTATCCAAGGAAGGAGGGATAGAATTATGCATGGTAGTCCCAGAAAAAAAAAATGGTCAGATAATAGGTGCTCAATAAATAGTCGCAGAGTAACTATTAATAGCGGAGACAATTCTGGTTCATGTTCACGGTGGAAAATATTTTAGCATGCACATAAATCATGCTTCTGAGCATAATTTGGTTATATAGTCTGTTAGCTTTTAAAAATTGCTTTTGCATTATGTTCCTTAGTAAATGACTGTTTCTATGTAATATACTTGAAACTCACAAGCCTTGTATGACATATATAAAAATTAGATTCAGCACATATTCAGACTTAATCGCATACTCTTCTCCTACTAAAAAGTAACATTGAGTTCTATTTATGCTATGATCTGGAGGAAGTGGGGAGAAAGGCAGAAATTATTGAAAGATTTAAGACCCTCCTCCCTTAATCAACGAGGAGGAAAACTGTGGCAGGAGGAGGTGAAGATAATGGAGGGATCTGCCTCTGGTAAGAACAGAGCATCAGTGATCAGTAATGGGACAGCTAAAGGGAGGAAACCACAGGATGAAAGCTCTTGCCTCCTACTGGGGCCTAAGTGCTGCATGCCCCTGGCCAGCTGCTCAGAGATACCTATGACCTCCCGAAGGTCACTCTGAAGCAGAGGTAGGACCCAACTTCAAAATCTACCTCAGACTGTTTCCTTCTAGTTTATGGTGGTCTTTCCTTCAGGACCACAGAGAGGGTGCTAAACCAAACCTACCTCTCCAAGGTGTTGATTGGGGATAGGTAGTTTAGACGTGTCCCAAACCCACTGAAATATTAGGAGAGCAAAATGAGAGAAAAGTGAGTACTATGACTCCTACAGGCCATGTAGAATCCTGCCCGTTCCCCCACTCCTTTTATCACCGCTTTTATGGAGATGTAGGTTTAAGCCAAAAGCTTTCATTATGAACATTCTTCAGAAACATCCCTGATGGCCACCTCTGACCTGTTCATTAACTACCAGGCCAGTTCCTGATTACAGTTTGTCAGAAATGTTTATTATCCTCTTGCTCTGAAGAGACAAGAAAGATTAAGAACGTTCCAGCTTTGACATGAGGCTCCACATCTGCAATAAGCTTAAAATAGTATATAAATGGCAGAATTATTTCCTGGCACGGTTCAACTGACAATTAACGAGAAGACCCCCAGAGAGATTAAGAGATATCTATCTCCTTTTAAATAGAGTCATGTGATAAGTTATATAACTAAATAACTTTTTATCTATAATAAACGGTTATTAGAACTTGCTAATAACTGTTTTCTAATGGTACTAAAAGTTTATGCTTATCCCATGGAACCATGACAACAATCGCTTACTTTGTAAAGAAGGGATTTAAAGACAGATATTTCAGTTCTAACCACAAATTTCAATTCTGAAGCTGTTAACAATTAGTAAAGGTAACAGCATTTTTCAAATGAAAAGAAAAATTAATCTCTAGACAACCAAAAATTATGGGAGGGTCCATGGGGAAAAATTGAGTTATATGAGCATCAACTTGTTAAGGTGTTTTCCCCTTTCTACATGATTTCTTGCAAACCACATCCTAAATATCATTACTACGGGGGGAAAAATGAGGTGTTAAGATAAAAATTTACTGTGAACAAAGGAACTCTTGCCAGAAGAGCTAAAACTGTGTATTTGAGATGTCAGAAAACTGTGACGATGTTAATCAAACCTATTGTCCAGACCTACAAGGTTGCTTCTCAAACTTTGGTGTGTAGAAGAATCATCTATTAAAGCACAGCTTGCTGGGCCGGCCCCAGAGATCCTGATTCATACACCTCAATGGGGTTCGATCATTTGTATTTTTAATAGGCTCACAGGTAATGCAAATGTTCCTGGCATATAAACCCCCTTTTGAGTGTCATGGGACCTATCCCTTGATAACTAGGCATTTTGAGAAGAAAAAGTAAGTCGAAGTTACACTGCCAGGAGCATCTGCATGGCTCTGGAAAAGTGAAAATGCAAATGAGCTTCCAAGTCACTGATGCTTTCTTTGCTCACTCTTTGACCAGTAGCTGATCATTACACAAACAAAATGATGTCTCAGGAGCAACAATGAGCTGGATACACATTTCAAGAGGTCCATTCTATGTCACTCAACACTTATTCTAAGGAACCCAGAAAAGCATGCTGAGGACTGACAGATGTCTTTAACATAACACAGAAATCTGACAGGAACAGCCTTCCCTAGCTGAAATTCATGTTTCCCCTGACTCCCATCCAGAATCCTGCCCCCCACCCCCCACCTCAACTATTCAGAAGAATAGAAGTAAATGAGAGCTGTGTAACTATGGAGCTGTGTCTACAAGATCTTGGACTCCTGGTGGCATTTTGTACAAAAAAGGAAATAGAAAGAATGCTCAAATTAAAAGCGTTAAGTTCTTCAAATTGAAGTTATCACCTAGCAGTTTATTGTAGCCCTGGAACCAAAGAGAATACATGTGTCCCTGGGATGTTAATACTTGATGAACTGACTAAATTATTTATATGTGATGGTACCATTGGAGATTTCTTAGTGAGAATTTGGTGATTTGACTTCATTTTTTAAAGGTAATAGGGAGATTATGGGAAACGAAAGGGGAGTTTCTGCTCAATTTTGCTGTGAATCTAAGACTGCTTTTAAATAAAAGTCTATTAATAAAATATTTTAAAGGTATTAAAGACAAAAGTGAGTAATGTTGTGACTTCCTTTCCTAAGACATGACTTCATAACAACCATGCTTTGAATGTGCTAAAGTTCTTTAAATTAGTAATCTGAAATGCATTTTATTCATAATATGTACAATTTTATAAACATTAATGAGAGGTGGGAAGACTAGGTTATAGGACTTGTCGCATTGTTTTAATCTTTCTTACTCCCAGATAGTCTCCCTAAATTTTGAGTGCTGGAGGCCAAAGACTGTTTCAGGAATGCCTAGGTTGCAGCAGAATGCTAGCTTGGGCTTTCAGTAAGTGCTGCATTAAAGAAAAGGGCCATTTTAAAAATATAGGCTTGTACCCACCACCATCTGGTAATAAAGGAAGTTCCCAGAAGGCAGCATCCCACTTTCTAAGAATGTTCACAGTGAATATGCCTGCACGTGTGTGTGCTCACACACCCATACACACATCAGCAAAGAGACTCAATGCTTACATGCCCTAGTCATTCATTTAACAAATGTACATTATCGTCTACCCTAGTCTCTTTATGATCTTTGTGACTCAAAGTGCAGACTCTGTTGACAGACACCCTGGGTTCAAATCTGAGCTTCATCTCTCATAAGAGGTATGCCATGATTTCTTCTAGAAAACATAGATGACAACTGTACTTATACGTATTAGTTATTTTTTCATATGTAACAAATTATCCCAAAATTTAGCAGTTAAAAACAACAAACAATTATGATCTCATGATTTCTTTTTGCCAGCAATCCAGTTGCAACTAACTTAGACTCTGACAGTCTCTCAGCAGTCAAGCTGTTGGCCTGGGCTACAGTCTCACTTGAAGGCTTGTCTGGGAGAGGAGAAGGTATGCTTCCACACTCACTCACATGGATGTTGTCAGGCCTCAGTCAATCCACATTGTGCTCCACCACAATGGCTGCTTTCCCCAGAGCTAGTGATACAAGTGAAAATAAGAAGAGAGCACCTTGGAAGTGACACTTCATCACTTCTGTGATAGTCTAATTGTTAAAAATGTGTTACTAAATCCTGTTCACACTACAGGACATGAATGCCAATTGCGGGGACTGTGTTAGAAATTACCTATCACAGTCTTCTCTCTGATCCACATGGAAAATACACTTGCTCCTTCCCAAGGCCCCCAAAAGTATCAACTCAAGCCCAGAATCTCATTATCTGAATCAGGTCCAGGTGCAGATGATTCTCCTCGGATATAGTTCCTGAGTACAACTTTTCAATGTAGAGTCTATATGTGCAAAACTAAAGAGAAAGGTCCCTTTTACACATCAACCCAAAATGCAGTGGTGAGACAAACATAGGTTAACCACCATACACATTCCTTCCAAATGGGAATACCTAGGAGGTACATGGGAGTCACTGGTCCATAGGAATTCTAAAATCTAGCCAAGAAAATGTGAGAGCTCTGTGGCCAGGTCTCAAGGCCCAAGAATAACTCTCCATGGCTCTCAGAGATGTCCTCTAGGCTTTTGGCTCTACATTTATAGTTATCTTTCCTTTTATTGATGGAAGGTAGCATGCGTTTGCAGCTGAACAGCTCTCTGTATGCTCCTTGCCAGTAGAATTCTGAAGATTCAAAGGTTTTCCTCATTCTGCCTTATCTCCATTTCCTTCAGTTCAAGCTTTCATGTTTCTGCATATGTAACTGTTACAAGACCTTAGTGAGCCTCTTGTGAATCTGAGTTCACTACATTAGACAAAAGTCACACCTACAAATCTCTTCCATAATAGTCCTCTACCTTTGGCTCCTACTGAGATGGCTGAGAGAACAGCCTTAAACTTCCCAGAGGCCCTATTGTTAACTGAGAGGATGTGTGACTGATGTACACACTTAATTTCTTTAAAGAGTCTCCTGTGTAGCTGAATAGTCCACTGAGGACTACTACTTTTTATCTTTCCAAAGTCTTAACAAAAGGTTTACAATCACACTCTCGGGTTTATCTTTAGACTATGTTTTCCTGACAGTGCCCTGTGTTTGATCTCTGCCTAGAAGCCATTTCTTAATTTAAGAACCATGTGCCATTTATAGAATTGAGAATTTTCAAAACCATCAAGTCCTGGCTCCTTTTTGTTTATCCCTCAATTTAATTCTCTCTTCTCACAGTTTATTATCAAAACGAAGAAACTAGGCAGGCAGCATCCTCAACATTATGCTTGTAAATCGGCTAGCTCATTAGCCACATTTTCTATTTTCCACAAAACCTCTGGCCACAGGTTGACAAAGTTTCTGTCACTAAATAGTAAAGATCCCCCTTCCTCCAGTATTTACTTTCCTGCAATTTCTCACCCTCAGCATCCTCGAAGTCCCAGATTTGATGAACAATGTGTTCCAGGTACTTTAAACTTAGGTTATCAGTCTCCTAAAATCTGACATCCTTCCCAGCTTCTGGTTCCAGAGCCACTCCCACATTTTATGTATTTGTTGTAGCAATAATACTCACACTTCCAACTACCAGATTCTGTATTTAGCTATTGATATCTAACATTTTACCCCCAAACTCTGTGGCTTTAAACATTTATTATCTCATTTTCTGTGAACAAGGAATCTGGGTGTGACTTAGCTGGCTGCCTCTAGCTCAAAGTCTCTCATAAGGTTTCAGTCAAGTTGTTGACTGGGCCTGTGGTCTCATCTGAAAGCTCAACTGGGGTAAGGGGGGAGGAATTTGTTTCCTGGCTCACACAGACGGTTGTCAGCCTGCAGTCCCTCACCACATGGACATCTCTACATGACATCTAGCTTCTCCCATAGTGATCAATTAGAGGAAGAGTGAGGAAAAGGAGAAGGGGACAGGAAGAGGGGAGAGGAACATAGGTAAGTGGGAGGAGAAAGGGGAGTGGGGAAGGAAGGAAGGAAGGAAGGAAGGAAGGAAGGTAGGAAGGAAGGAAGGAAGGAAGGGCCGAAGAGAAAATCCAAAAATAAAACCACAGTCTTTTGTAATCTAATCTCAGTACAGGCATTGCTTCTTTTATAGTGCTTCATTTCATTGTGCTTCAGATGTCGTGATTTTTACGCATCGAAGGCAAGACCCTCCACCAATAGATTGTGACATGTGCTATTGCAGTAGTCTGGGACCAAACCCACAATATCTCCAAAGGTATGTCTGCAATATTCCATCATCATTTTCTATAAATTCTGTATACTATGCCATATTCCATTAAAAGAAAATCACTTGATCAGAATAGAGTCCCTCAATGCAGCCCATAGTTAGGGGTAAGGGACTGCACAAAGGGCATGAATGCCAGATGTAAGGATTCCTGAGGACATTTTTAAAGGCTGCCTGCCTACCACCCTATCTCAGAGCCTCTAAGAAGACTAATTGAGTTAAAACATGGAAAATGCGTAAGATAGTGAGTACTCTGTAAATGGGCTTTCATTCATACCATACTATTATTATTATGATCTTAAGCAGGAGTCGGCAAATTTACTCTATAAAGGGCCAGTTAGGAAACATTTTAGGCTTTGCAGGCCATATACAGTCTATTGCATATTCTTCCATGTAATTTGTTTTTTTACAATGTTTTAAAAATATTAAATCAATTCTTAGCTTGAGAGTTTTACAAAAAGAAGTCACAGGCTGTGTCTAGTTCACTAATTCCTGGTATTAAGGCACAATTTTAGGGTAACAAAGAGATTGGTATTATAGAGCATGTTACTATATCATACAGCATGCCATCACCTGTGCACTGATCTGACAGGTATGATGCCATTTAGCAAAGGGACATTACTTCACATGCCAGGAAAAGGCAGTCAGTTCCTGTAAGGAATGCCACAGTCTTTTCTTGCCAATACAGTTTTAATGGGGGCAAGTAAAGAAACAGAACCATATATACTAAGTCGGAATTTGGGAAGTTGGATATAATTACCTAAGTTGAAATCTAGCCAGCTCAAGGGGAGGAGGGTGTCATGCAACCTATTAGACTCAAGACAAAATGTGATCATGATTTCATGTTCAATTATAAAAACAGGACATCCAACAAAATGCTTGCAGCCCACATCATTAGACCTGCATGTGGCTTTGGTGCCAGATCCACGAGAAGAACGAGAGGTGCCACAGGGAGAACTCCATGAGTTGTGGGGCATTGAGCTCTAATTTCCTTGATGGTCTATCCCGTATGGCCTAAATGTAATTTTTCCCAACTGGCTCCTCCAATTTTAGGGGATTATAAAATAAACTGTCAGCACTGAAACTAAGCAGGTGTTAAAAGCAGGGTCTAGGAAAGCAGGATACTCCCCCTGCTGGATTTAGGAACATGGCAGCACGTTCAAAAACAAGAAAACGCAGTTTCTACATATCGTTCAAAACCAATATGAGGAGTTCTGCCATCTTTTAAACAATCACCACCACCCTATACCTTACAAGGCTTTTAACTTTCCAAAGAGTAACACTGACCAAATATTGAGCATGAATATCATTTGTAAACTGTAACTTGCTATAATAGAGATGAAAAATAAGTTTTATCTTTTGTGCCAAGTCTAATCTATTGGTAGTCACTGCTTAGGGCGCAGTGTTGTAAAAGTTTGAGTCCATGCTTGTGCTTAATGAAAAAAGAGAGGGCATAAAGTACCATCGTCAATTAGTAACATCTTCCAGGGGCATGGAAGGATGAAAGAAAGGTACACAGGCCAGTGTCCACCATTTAACAAGTATGCAAAAGTGCGGAATTATTTCCTCCAATGTAATCATATTTAATTCCCATAAAAATATTGATATTGTTTCACAAATTCTACTACAAAGCCAGCTTTCCCAGTTTGAATATACTGATTTTAAACCAGACACACAATACTAATAATTTAAACTCAGAGACTACATTCTGCTGGCCACTGACCAACCTGAAATTAAATTTCACATCCTAATTACAAACACAAATCATGAGGTACTTTTTTTACATGGCACCTTTATGAGACATGGGATAATCACCTCAGGGAATCTTTAAAAACACAACCATGTCTCTTATTTCTGGAATAGTTTTATCCCAGAATTTTTCCTCCAATTTGTGTGTTATGAGTTAGAAAGAGAATCAGGAGTATGAAGGAAGATAAAGAAATACGGTATACCCCAGATTCTCTGCAGTTACATATCCTGCAAATGTTGTTGGGGAAAATTATTTACCTATAGGACGCTTCGTTACACGATTCTATAAGTGTCATGAATATGAGTTTATGCCATGCCGTTCCATGTAGACCACCATCTTGCAGAAGGAAGACTGATACTGAAAACTATGACAAGAGTAACCTATATCTGTTGACATCAAAAGGTCAGAACAGTGACAAGTCCTCTCTGTTCTGTCCACCTAAGGCTCTCCCTGGGTACTCTAGTATTCACAGGGATGCAAGTCCTGACTGCAATGGTGACTAATTCCATCTCTGTTTCTAACTAGAAAGAATGGATGTACATTAACTGTACCTCTTCGGATTCCTCTTATGTTTACCCCATACCAGGAAAATCCCTGCTGATTCAAATCCTTGAAGAATTTATTAGATTATGTCAATTTTCAGGTACCATTTACCTGGCATATAAAGTGATGCAAAAGGGATGTCATAGTAGCTAAAGGAGGGGGGGGGGAGCTAATTATTCAGCCACTGTAATTTTAAGAGGGATTATGTGTTTATGTTCTACAAAATAGCTTAATCAGTGGCTGTACATGATAACAGTTCTAAATTTGGAGCACGCATTAGAATTTCTTGAGGAACTTTTGGAAAATACTGAGACCCAGGTCCTCCCTCATCCTGATATTCTGATTTGATTAGTCTGGAGAGGAACCCAAGCATTTTTATTTTCTGAAGTCTAGGTGTTTCTAATGAGTAGCCATGGATGAGAAGCTCCAGTCCTGTATTATGGGAAGATTCTCAGAGTCAGGCAGCCCTCAGTTCTTATCTTGTTCCATCACTTAATAAGCTCAGGATGTTAGGAATATTACTTAAACTTTTGGAGACTTTTATCAACTGTGAAATGGGAATCATATCCATCTTCCCATCTTGCTAGGTCATAGCACAGCTCATGGCAATAATAAATGTCAGGTGCATGGCACATTCTTTGAGGCGCCCTCAACTTAGAGGAAACGACACTACATAAAATGTGCTCTGGGATCAAAATCATTCTGCTCCAGGGTTAATATCCAACCTTTAAGTGACCAGGAAGCAATAACAGGCACAGGAAGAAAAAAGGCCTATTAATAGAAGTTGAAATTTAATTCATCAGCATATGAAATGACATCATCATTATCAATTTCCCACATTCCTCTAGAAAATTCCTCAAGCTGTTTATCACCCTTTGATTAAATCCCTCCCAACAAAGGAAGAGAGACAATGTGAGCTTAGACACATCTGGGTTCCAAGCTTGACTGCTCAGCTCATTGGCATGAGGACAAGAGCATGTTGCATCTTTTCTCTCAGTCTCAGTTCCTTAATTCTCTAAAACTGAATCTTTAATACCTACCCCATGTGGATGTTGTGAGAATAACATTTCAGCACACTTTCTACACCATAGTAAACATTCACTGTATCTCCTGCTGTTATTATTTCCATTACCACCTACAGGCTGTTCCTGATGTCTACACTCCAGATTAAGTCATTGTTTTTCTCCATGCTCACTGTACATGGGTTTTATTCAATAAACATATTAATGGAGAAGGGAAGGCCCTACAGAGTGACTGATTTTCCACAAACTCCCTAGAAATGACTCTGAAACGCAGAGAAAATTATTCTGACCTATTTGGGTGCATCAGCTGACGTCATCCTGGATGACTCAGCCCCGAGCTGTCATCAGCCTCCACTGCCTTGGCCTCCTTGCTATTCCTCTGCAAGCAATTCCCACTGATCCAACGTGATCCTCCAACATTAACAACTTTGCTTTGAAACCTAGAGTTGAAAAGATTTTGCATGCAGAGAGGACGGTGTTAATATCTCAGCCTGCAGTTTTCTGGACCTTTCACACATAACCAGTTTGCACTACAATTGTTGAGTTTTGAATGCTTATACCTGTTTTATAGTTGGAGAAATTCTAGGTTCTGAGTTCTTTCACTAGAAGATTTAAATAGATGCCCTTCAGGAAATTATGTGAGTGAACAAGAACCACTGTTAATGCTTAGACATTTCCTAAATAACCAGGGCTTCCCAAATTATGCTTTGATATAACTGTAAATCGTTGTGTGAAGTTATGGAAACAGTACTGAATTTTCACTTGACACTGGATTTTAGGTCGTGTGTGTGATTTACTAGCACTGCATCTCGCCAGTGAGTACTGGCCCTGCGTAGAAGTAGCATCCTTGAAGTGATTGTGAAGTGGTGGCACATAGTCCTGCAGCCTCAGGTCTTGGGACTCAGGAGAGGCAACAGCATAAGTAGGATGTAAAATGGTGTATTTAACAAACCTCTTATTTTCAGAATATGATCTTCAGTGCAGTTTCACAAAATGTACTTGACTGTGTCCTTGACTGATGGTAACCTGTGGAAGATGGCATGAGAAAATTTTCTAGGGACAGGAGTTTTGAATGATTGTCTTCAGTTTCTTCTCTATTTTCCCATAATTATGCACTGATAAAAAGTGACCTTTCAAACCCTGTCTTCTAATTATTAACCATTTTGTCTATGGAGACATTTATCGGGTGAGTGCTAACTAGCAGCATCTCAGTAACTCTGTGTTCAAATGGCAAGAAAAGCTCCCCCACTAGAAATGAGTACTCTGCTTTGTGTAGCTATAATTAAATGCTTACCTTCCAACCCTTATAATTGGAATAAGAGAAGCGTGGAATTTCATCATGGCAAGTATTATGGATCGAATGTGTTCCCACCCCCATGCCCAAATTCATATGTTGAAACCCTAACCCCTAATGTAATGGTATTAGGAAGTGAGCCTTGAGCCTTTCGGAGGTGAATAGGCCCTGAGGGTGGAGTCTTCATAAACGAAATTAGTGCCATTATAAAAGATTTCTCAGAGAGCTTTATTGCCCCTCCAGCTACGTGATAATACAGCAGCTTTCTATGGCTGTCTATGAGCAGGCCCCTCACAGACACCAAATCTGGTTGTGCCCTGATATTGGACTTGAAGAACCTCCAGAACTGTGAGAAATAAATGGTATTTTCTGTTGTTGTTGAAGTTACCCAGTCTGTGGTATTTTGTTATACCAGCTTGAGTGCACTGTGATGGGAAGTGAAGGAGGCGCCATTCGGGTAAACTCCATCATTTTTCAGATGGGAAAATTAAAGTCCAGTCATATGACTAATGACATAATTGCTTGTGGTGCCAAAAACAGGACTGAAAAATCAATTTTTTACTCAAGAATTTCTGCATTTAAGATTTTAGAGTCCCTTTGCCTTTCTTTTTTTTTAATTGCTGCTGTTTGGTTTTTGAATTGGCTCTTTACTGTTATAAAGCTCCTCCATTTAAAGGCTTAAAAAATGTTGTTGCTCTTGAATTTTACTTAAACACTCAAGGTAAGACTGTATACACCTCCATCTCTCACAATGTGTACATGTAAAATTACCAGCTGTGGCCAGTCTATGCTCTGATAAACATCTTTTTTTGAAATCTAGACATGCTTCTGACCATTACAAAAGCATCTGTTTTGAAGTCAGAAGACCTGTGCGGAAATCAAAGTTCCATCAGTTGTTTGTTGAGAGCCCACTGGCACATGCTTCCATCTGAGGTTGTTTTCCCAGAGGAAACCATCTCTCTCCACCTAACGGGCTTAGTCAAAGTCTGAAATGTGAAAATGCTTTGCAACCTACACATAAAATCCTACACATGTATAATTGCTATTTCAACTGTAATTATTATTGGCAGTTATTATTTTGTTAACATCATTACTTATGGTCTTTCAATATGTACAATGCCAGGTGCCGAGAGGACAGGATGAATGGATTAAGGAATAAAATCCCTGATTATCTAAGAGTAACAGAAACAAGAAAATAGAAAATCGCACAGTAACGTTTGCTGACATGATGTGTGTCAGCAAATGGTGCTGGTGGTAGAGAGCTATCTATTATCAAGATAACTATTTTGAATTCTAAATCCTAATTGTAAAGATACTTTTCTCCAAAACCCATTTCTGAGTAAAATTTGTTATATACACTGAGTTTCCTGTCATTCTTGTTTTCTTTCTCCTTTTTCATGCACAGAAAATACAAGAAAGGGCAAGAAAACAAAGCCCCCACCTCATGATATTTACTCAATTAATTGTGGAAGATGCTGCAAAGGATCAAAATATTTCACAGTCCTCTCAATCTCTTGGGAGAGTCCCACCCCCCACATTTTCCCTCCAAATACCCACCACAGACATCTGTAAGAGCTCTAGTGTCAGGTCTTCTGCCACCTGTCTCAGCATCCCTCACGAATCCATGTCTAGTCACTTTCCTCAGGCTTCTAAATTCCTCAGTTGGAAAGCAAAGTTCACATATGAAACCTGGGCTCCAGTACAAGCCAACCCAGGGACATGGGCGGAGGGAAGTCAACTCAACTGACATGGGTTCGCCTTAGTGCTGTTTCCAGACCTACAGCTAACGCTTCATAAAAGAGAGGTTTCAGTGACTCAATTTGCTGATCGCTTGCCTAGAGGCCATGACCTCAGCATGTTTCTGGTTCCAAGTTCTGCAGATGTTCTTGATCCTGTTTGGAATGCACACGCCAGAAACCCTGGAAAGCAGCAATCTTTTCATAAAAGTGGTTCTGACTTGGTGGTCAGACGGGAGCCATCAGTTAGAAGGCATCACCCTTCCAACGCCACCTTTATAACTAACCACAGGGACCTGCAGGTCAGAGTTCTTAGGGAGACCCTTGTATGGGGGGTTCTCTTTGACAACCCAAGGCAAGCTTCCGGGAATGTAGTCCCACAGAGAGCGCCTGCAATGCTTGGGCCTTGCCAGGGCAGACTGTTTCTTTTTCTAGAAGAGAATCTTCTTACTCTGAAGGCTTAAGATCCCAGTGGGCATTTTGGATTTGAGTGCTAACACTGGGGACATTCTCCCAATAACGGCCCCTTTGTCTAACAGGGAGCCCTCTGCCAAAGCTACATACCTAAATTTCTTCAATTGCTGCCCCACCCTCATAATTCTAGGCTCCCTTCTTCAGATGACTCATGTGTTGTGTTGTGTCACAGAAAATACACTGGGCTAAAAGTCAAGAATCTGGCTTTTGTGTTACTTCTGTGAGCTTGGGCATGTCACAGAATCTCTCTGGCCTCAGGTTTCCCATCCGTAAAATGAAAGAGTTAGGGCTCAGTGAACTTTACTACTCTTTTGTGCTATAAAACACTGAATTTTAGATATCCTGTGATATATATTTTCTATTGACAGCTCCAGTGAGGTCCTGGACTCTGGCAGGCTTGGGACCTATCTAGCAAAACAATTAAGAGAGAGGCAGATTTCCAGAATCAGTGACCTCATCTAGACCTGTCTTCTCTAATTGTGAGAATCCAAGTTTCAACACTAGGGACAACTGCTTGCCATCTTACATCCTTCTAGCATGGGCATGAACCTCCTTCACTCCTTCAGGGAGTACATATACTATTCCTGATCACGGGGTGTAAGAGTTGTTTGCCTGTTCCACTCCCTGGCTCGATAAGTTTATTGAAATTGTTGAGTATTTTTCTGTTAAAATCTTTAGATAATATTTGACTGAGATGAGGATTATATTAGGACAATAATTCAAATAAAAGTTTAGGTATTATTTTCATAAATATTAGCTTTCAAATTACCTTCAATTTAATTTCATAGTGAGTAACAATTTTTTGACTTCTTTTTTGTCCCCATATTGAACACTAATTCTAGGATATCTATAAACTCTTAAGAACTTTTCAACACTTTCATGTTATTTGGGGGTAATTTTTTTCTCATTATTATTTTCATACATGTTTTTACCATTCATAAGATACCTGACACTATGTTATAAAAAAAAATTGCAGTTTTCATTTTTCACATGTTGATGTCTTCAAGAAATTGACCAAAGAAATCATAAAATAATCTAAACAAATGTGATACACAAAAGTTAATATATATTAGGATACGATGATTACATAAAATTCATGAGCAAAATTAATAGTGCATCATTATGTATGACACATAAAGTTGAAAGAATTTGAGTACATTGTAAAGTGGTGTTTGTATTTGGTAATTATGCAGAGAATACCCTCAGGTCTAGGATTACGCTGACCAAATGGAACAAATCTAGGCTTGGGAGTCCTATTTGGCTAAGCCAGCTCTCCACCCACTCTGCTGGGGTTGCGTACATTTTCTGAGTTGAGAAAGCAGAGAAGCAGCACTGGATATATCCAGGGGTTTCCTCTTCCCCAGCATCTCATGAAATTGACACCTACCCTTCAGCAGATATTAAGTGTTGGCCCCAGAATGTATTCACTGTAATTTACTATTAATCACTCCCAGTTCCAGTTCTTAGGGAAATCAATACAGTTCCTCACAATCTAAGTAAAGTCTTTTACGGAGTTAGACTATTTGTTGTTTAATCCTTTATTTGGATCCGTTCCTTTTTCATAAAATTACTTCCCCCAGTATTTAATGTTCTGGTAAAAATCTCACTAGACTTCAAAGCATGTAAGATATACATAAATAATTATGTACGTGTGTGTATGGTGAGAAAACTTTCTTAAGTGCTGTTATCCCTTTAGCTTTCTGGCAATTTTTCTACACAAGGCTCAGAGCTAATCCCTAATGCTTATACTTTAAGAATCTGCCTTAACAATTGCCTTAATTCTCAAAGCTGCTTGAGCTTTATCTGAGAAACTTGACAACTTGTGGAACAGAATTTGAAAAACAGGCCAGTGTATAGTGATTGGTGTTCTAAACTGTCCCTTGGGTAATTTAACCACACACAGCATCAATCATGGAATGAGAAAGAGAATTATTCTTACTTTGAGTTTAAATTCCCCATATAACTGATACACAGATTGAAAGTTTCTTTTGAAGATTGTGAAGTTAAGAGCAAGAAATGTTCATTTATATTTTATTCTATTTACTAAGTGTTCAGAGAAGAAAAATAATGTATTTGAGGAAAATTGGCATGCTTATGTTGAGTACCTATATTTGCAAGGCTGGATTCTAAGAACAAGCAGAATTGCTTGGTGGCCATGTGCCTTATTACACAAGGGCCATTCGATTAGAATATTTTACTTTGAATTTAAACTCAATCTTACATGCTGCTGCTCAACTCTATTTCCTGTATCACTAGCCTCAGTGGCTATAGTCTCAGCTATGTGGAAATCTAAAAGTCATCCTCTGAGTTGTTCTCATCAAATAAAACCACCAGGCCTATAGCTGTATAATTTTTTTTTAACTTAAGCAACTTTTGAAAACCAGAGAAAAAAGAGTTTCTCATATTCATAATGATGTTAAGTTCTTCACTGTGAAGAATCTTTTCTAACTAATTCACTGAAACAGCAAACAGTAATTAAAAGCTTCTAACTGACTCTTTGCCAGGCACTATTCAAGGTACTCAGAGTATAATAGTGAATGAGACAGAGACCTTACACTCTGAGGTGAGACAGAGAAAGGTAAATAAATGTTGGCATTGCAGGGTGTTAAGGTTTATGTAAAAGAAGATACGGGGTGCAGCAGAGAACAAGATGATGAAAATGAAAAAATTGAGTTGTTAAAAAAAGAGGAAGATGAAGTGAAGAAAAGGCAGATTATTCTGAGTATCAATGCAAATTGGAAGAGGAGGAAGAAACAGGGGAATGAATGAGAGAACTGCATGGCTGAACTGGCTGAGCGAACAGAAATAGTGACATGTTGAGGGCATGAGTTACTAAATGAGTGATACTTTATGACAACATAAACAGAGCTGGTATGTAGATCTCTAGAGGAGAGTAAACAGCAAGGGGCCTGAAGCCTGTGGCAGTCATTAATGCTAGTCACTGATATCTAGTTCTGTTCTCTCCCTGTGGACATACAGCAGAGTTGTCTTCCTGGCTCTCAGGAGCTGGATGAAGCCATGTGGCTAGTTACAGCCATTAGTTAGGAGCAAAAGTGTCACTTTCAAGCCAGAGCACCTAATTACTGAGGTAGGACCTTCCAGAGCCTTTTTTCCTTCCAATAGAACAACCAGAAACATTCAAGGTGGAGATGCCCAGGCAGCCTGAGCCCCCAGTGGACTGCAGTAAGCAATCCCCCACTGCTGACATGAGTTGCTACTGGTAGACGAGTGATCTGTGCTGTGTTAAACTCCTGAGAGTGGGGTTGATTCCATGGAGTAACCAACAACCAAAATAAAGCCTGTCTTAACATCTTCAAGATGAGAGTAGCAAACAAAGCTGTACCATTCAGGGCCTCCAGCCTTGCTGAGGAGCTTGTATCACGTGCTGAGAGCCCTGGGATCCCTTTAAAGGGATTTAAGGAAGGTTTTAATGAAATTTACATGTTAATATTGATCACTCTGATGGGAAAGTACAGAATGGACTGGAGAGGGTAACATGAAAATCTCAAATTCCTAAACAGCTAAGACATTTAATCATTTCATCCATTGGTTAAAACCTCTTCTATACCTATTTCCTAAGTGTTGACACAACACTAACTTTCCTCAGAAAAGTTGAAAACCTTTGTGGGGACATCTAAGAATATTCTAAAGATGTTACAATCTCATGTCTGACATAACCTAAATATCTTATGATGAAATGAAATTACTAATCCACTTTTACCATTTCTTCATAATTTTTCTGATAAGGGCAAAACATGCTTCTTCCAATTTTAAGCTACGGATGAATGGATGATTTCTTTGAAATCTGATTGCTTTAGAGTCTATGTAAGATGGTTTGAGGCCAAATTATTATGGAAAGAACAAGTAAATTGAGCCAGCATACTTCATAATTTTCCTTCATTAGCAAGTTTCACAGGCTTCACTGAATTTAATGAAAGGAGTCTCATGTAAATCAAGTCTGTTCTCCCAGGGGGGAAATTTTTTTAAATTCTCTTGGACCTAAGTACGACTGAGTGTGTCAACATTCAAACATCAGAACATTTAGCTTAATTAAACTGCTCTCTGGTTCCCCCTTCACTTCTCTGAATGTGTTTAAGGCTCTAAGACCATAATTCTTCCCATCACTAGAGCTCCCTATGCAGTGGTTACATGGGCTACCCAGATAAATCATAGACACTGGGCCTTACCTAATCCACCTGCCTGATTTTACAGATAAAGTGACTACAGTGGCAAATTATATTGAACATCTTCAGGAAGTCTGGAAGAGGAAAATGTCTTAGTCATTCTACCTTTACTCTGATATTAATACGCCATCAGTTTTTTGCTTTTTACTACAGATCAAGTTAATGGATTTGGTAATATGGCACCTGGAAAGGTAGAATTCTAAATTAATAATTGAAAACATAAAACTTCATAATTATAAATTACATATTCAACATATTTAAACAAGCAGTAAATGTGTTTATTTCTGCTGCAGTGCATAGCTAGTTATCAGAGAGAAGCATCAGGAGCAGAATTTTTCCAACTGGATTCCAAGAACCACCAGTGTCCCATGAGGTGCTACTATGTTTTACAGGAAAAAAGGGTTCTGGGATCAGGTAGGTTTCAGAAACAGGTCTTAAACTTGGGTAAAGACTATCTTTAGTGTTTATTTTGATCTCTCCTTCAAAGGAAATGCCTGGCAACATTAATCTTAAACTCACAGCTCCAAAAAGTTAGCCTTTATACTTTATGAAACATTTTTAAATGAGCCATTTGTTTTTGTTTTTCTGTCACTTGAAGAAATAGTCATTTTCTAATTAAATCCAAATGTAGAAGAGCACATGATGATGCTCTGTTATAATCGAGACAAATGTTCTAATGATTCAACAGTAAACCAAAGCAAATTAAGAAGTCTTCATTTCTGTTCGAGATAAAGTAAATAAGTTCTGAATCTCCCATTCACTTAGTGCTTGAGTCCTAAATGAGGTAGTTATAATGCTGTCATCACAATATAAGCATACAGCTAAGAAAATAGTTGACATAATCTCAGAACTTGCTTCTGGTCATTAGAAGATATAGAATGTGAAAGCTGGGGGGAGCCTTAGGTCAGTCAAAATCATCCAAGCCCCTTGCCTTACAGATGAAGAAACGGGCAAAGAGAGATATATCTAAGAACTTTTTCATATGTGGCAATAATTTGGTTTTATATTTGAATTTTTTATTCATCATTTCTGAATGTACCAAATATCTTCTGAGTTCCAGGCCACATACTTAGCACTGGAAACACAAAGATAAACAGAAAAAGTTCCTGTCTCAGACCCTCATGAGTTGGTGGTGTGCTAGAGGCAGCTGCTACCAGTGCAGAAGGGCCAAATGTTAAGTTCTCAGGAATTCTGTGGGCCAACTATTAAACGCGGCCATTATTAAAAATTAATTTATATAAACTTGCGATTAAATGAATTATATTGAAATTAAAGGTAACAACAAGTACTTAAAAAAATGGCACTTTCTAATTATCTTACTACATCTCTATGCTATTGAGGTTATTTACATCTCATGTGTGTGTACGGTGGGAAACTAGGTAGAGGAGTGGTCTGGCACCTCTCTTCCCAAGTCCACACTCAGTGATATCACACTGTTAGCTTGAAGTCAGGGAAGCATTTACACTATGGAAAGAGCCAAATGCTACAAATTAGCAATATTTTTTCCTAAGAGGTGGCTGTTCAACATTTACCACCGTACCACTGCACTCAACTAATGTACACTTTACTGTAACATGTAGTTTACAGCAGAACTAGGAATTTATGTATACATGATCTCACATACTCTTCCAAAAAAAGTCTGAGACATATTTTATGATTCATAAAAGACAGAAACCTGTGCAAAACTATAATGCAAAAAATTCCTATGCTCACAAGGTGAACAGAGCAGGAAGCAATGAATTTTGAGTGGCAGCTAAGAGAATGCAAAAAGAGGCTATTTCATCTGGATTTTGGAAATTAACCCAAAGATGAGAGGATACACTGAAGATCCAAGGAAACTAAAGACATTTGGTTTCTAGTACATTCCTGTCATTGTGCTCCTTATATCAGATGCTTTATATTCCTATCACTCATTTGTTCAGTGACTATGTAACAGACATGAAACTTTTTCACAAAAAAGATTTGGTATTATTTAAAGGTTAAGACCTATTTGGTTTATAATTTAAATAGCCATCTGCATGCAATAGGTTATTATTTCCTTTACTCCAAGGGAGATAGAATAGTACAGTGGGCAGCAAGGAGAATAAGGGACTGCAATGGTTAACCATGGGTCAAAGATAGGCTTGGCACTAAGCTGTGTGTCCTTGACAAAGTCATTTTTTCTTCCTGTACTTTTTTCTTCATCTGTAAAATTAAAGTAAAATCTGCTTTACTGAAGATTAAACATGATACTGTATGTAAAGCGCATGGCTTACAGTAGGTACTCAACAAATGCTACTTCTGATCTTTCAGTTTCTTTCTATAGCAATGGTCTACCCTTCCTGCCAACTTCTTTAGTGAGTTGTGTAGACCTTTGAGGTGTTCACTAGGTCTTAGTTGTTCGGTCTTCCAGGTATGCCTGTTTTTGCCTACCTATATTTTCCCCTTCAGCTACTAGTTAAGTGCCACATGCCCTGAGAAGCTGTCCACAATACCATACGAACTCAGTTAGGTACTTGTGTTTCTTGCCTCATTATGGTATAATCTTTCATGAGAATATAGATCAAACTTGTCAACATCATTGTCAACATCTCTTTGTCTAAATGCTCAAAGAGATCAAGAACTATGCCTATCTGACTTGCCATTGTATATGAAGGGCCCGGCAGCACTTTAGCACATAGTAGGTGCTTTAAAAATATTTGGTAAGTAAATGAATGATCTTATTAGATCTTTTCAGACAGTTGGTTACATTTGGTACATCTCATCCCTTTTTTGGTACCCAAGTTTCTACTTAAGTTGCCTCTTGCATTCAACACCTTTGTAAGCCCTGCTGTTTCAATGTTTCTTTCAACAAATGATATCAGTTTCCCACATTTCCAAGAAAATGTAAGTACCAAGTTCTTATTGTCCTTAGTCATACTATGCAATCTATTAGAGTTACCATTCTATAGCTTCTCTGAGACTGATGAGTGCAAAAATTCCCAACTGGTGATAGAAGGGATGTCAAAGAATCTTAAGCCTCCAGGTTAGTAAAAGTAGCTTAAAATTGGCATCTCTTCTATGGGTTTGAGATCATTGAGTATCAGATAAACCGTCTGTGTGTAGCACATATGCGGTGCATCTTTCTCCTCTCCCCTTGGCAAGGGGCAGGGCTCCTGCTCTGCTCCTCTATCATTTTATGTCTTCCCTTGCTGTATATTTTGAGGTTCATACCAATGTGTGAGGTGGCCCTGGGTCACCTGTGAGAGCTCTTTTACCACTTACAAAAGTTTCTAACTTACAGCCTGGAGAAGCAGCCAAAGAACAGAAACAAAGCCTCTTCAGGGAGCACCCTGTTCCTTTCGCTCCTCTCATTCTTATCTTTCCTTAACATTCCCTGTTGATCATTTCCGATCCTTAGGGTTGGGTTTTTTTTTTTTTTTATGCTCCTTCCAAATCCTTCCCATATTGTAAAATCATTTCTTTTGTATATAAACCCTTTTATTCCTAGTTGAAATAAAACATTTCCTCAGCAGTTAAACTAAAACTGCCTGTCTTTAAAACATTAGTGAATTCAATGGTCCCTATGAATCCTTTCTTTGGTATATTGTGATTACATTAACACTCATTAAAAGAAATATTTTCTTTTGAGGTGTCCAAATATTGACATTTTATAGCTTAATTGTTTTAAAATACTATTGGAATTCTTCTTTCAATCTTTAATGTTTGACTCTTTAAAGCCATGAAGTGGGAATATATTTTGAATGTAAAGCCTAGGTGTATGTGAATTAAATAAAACCTAACCCTAAAGAACCTCACTTCTAAATAAGGAGAATCTGCTTTTAACATACATTTTCTTTCATGTGATGATGCTAGATTGCACAGAAGGCCCATTCCCTTTACTAATCCTGTTATGAAGAACGAGGGTAGTTTGAAATACTCTGGATGTTGATGCTTTAGTACATCTGTCTGCCACACCACGGTACATCAAAGAAACCTCAGGATGTTATATAACGTTTGGAACTGAGCTTCCCATCAGATTTGCTACAAGAGCAGAAACAAGGTTAGACTTTTATCATCAAGCATCCATAGTACAATCCGAATGGTAAGTGTCTGGGTGTTTCCAATGTGCTGAATCGTACTGCGGTAAAACAACTGGCCGTGCTGATGAGAAAGAAATGAAGACATGTGTAGGTAGAGCATGCACAGATGGGCGGCATCTTTGCAACTGGCCAGAACAGATTTCTTTTACTACACTCACAGAAACAAATGTAACATTTGGTATTTGTAGGCATTATGGTATCCTCTCTCTCTCTCAAGTATTTGCAACCTCCATCATGCACTTGTAGAACCACCTTTGGATGAAATAAATTCATATATGCCCTCAAGCTTCTTCACATACATACAGATAGATGGTCAGTAGTTGGAGCTTGAGCAGCAGATCACAAAGTCAGGACAAAAAGTTATTTGGCTAGATCCCAGGATGAGTTTGGAAGGCAATGGTAGGATGAACTGACAGAGTATATAAAGATGAGCAATTGAGAGCCAGTAAAAGTGAACAGGTACTATAGGTCAAAGGTAGGTAGTTAATGCCAAGTGGAGAGAATGTAGAAACATAAGGAATCTGGGTTTTAATCCAACTCTCCTATTTGCTAGTTATCTGGAACTGGGTAAATTATTTAACTTTTCTGCATTTTGAGCCACTCACCTTACGAAATGGAGATAACAATGTATATTGGAGTGCTGTTTTCAATCTTGAATAAGAATTAAAATACTAATAGTTAACATTCATAGACTTTATATGCTTTAAGCTTTGCAAGAATACAATAAGTCAGATACTATCATCATCTCCAATGTCTCACAGGTGATCCATGGCAGAGCTGGGACTCACTAGCTCCAGAGTCTACTCTTAAACTGAGACCATGTGTATTATAACATAACTCATTAATACTGTGTTCATATATACTTATACTGCTACTACTAATAGAAACCATTATTAAGTACTTACTAGGTGTCAGTGACAATATTCAGTGTTTTAATTAATCTTTTGAGGTAGGTTCTTTAATATCCCCATTCTACGAGTGAGGAAACTGAGACTCAGAGTGGTTAAGTAACTTTCCAAAGGTCATCCAGCTATAAGATTTTGTAACCAAAATTTGAACCCAGGTTTTCTTTTAATTCCAAAATATGTCTAGTCTCCTATTGAAATGATCCATTAAAAACCTTTCTCAACATTTTCATCCTCCTACCCAGAGAGTTCCACATATTGATACCTATTCTTATGTCCTGACCTCCAGTATCAGAGGATGTCATTTCTTCTTTTATATCTAACATTCTTCTCCTCTTCTGATTTTTAAGGATCACTCTCCCTTTGTACCATCAATTTTTCCTCTCTACTGACTTCATCCTTGCAGTGTATAAAAATACTGCCTTCACCCTACAATCATCTGCAGCTGTGAGTCAATCTGCCTTTGTTCCTTCTCACCTACACCTCTCTGCACAGTAGCCTCCATTTCCTGTCAACCTCCTTCCCTCCGATTCATTCCTAGGTCACTACATCTGGTTTCCACCTGCCCTGCTCTACTCAAATTGCCCTGTCTCAGCTCACCACTGGCTTCCTACCTACCAAAACAAACAGGCAATTCCCCCCAGTCCTCATCCTACTCACCCTCTCTAATCTGTCCCTTGCTGGCTGTAACAGTGCCCCAGAGACTCTACCCTCAATCTCCGCTCCCCTGAATCCTTCCTCTACACAATTGCCACAGTTCTTTTTATATGCATGTTGTTTCTCACCGACTTGCCTCTCCTCTGGCTAGCTTCTCTGGAATGCCCTCCCCACCACTGCACCATTCGATCTATCACAGACAACTTGATCTTAAATTTCAGCTGAGAAAGTTTTCCACCCTGTAAACCTTCTCAGAATCAGCTCATCCTATGATTAGGGGCACCTTCTCAGTGTCTCCATATCAACAGCATTCTATATTTTCTTAAAATTACCTTTCTGTGCTAGACTCCCCACTGGCTATTAATCTCCTTGAGGACAGGTACTGTGTCTTATTTACCTTGCACCAGTTCCAATCTTTCTTCTCACTTGGACAAGATAGTGTGATTAAGCCACAGTTCAGATTTTGACCATTGTATTCCTTCATCTTTGAAAAGGGACAATTTCTCCTACACATATCTAATGATATGCATACAATATATTTTTATCTTCAGACTCATTATTATAAATTCATTCAATTCTACCACTTTCATCATATTATTTTCCTTTTAGTAAATGTTAGTTTTCCTTTTGTGATATTTCTATTTTAAAGGTAGCTGCTTGACATATTGCAGGCTACAGTGGCTAATCACTATTTCTGCCTCACTGATACCTATTCTCTTTCTCCTGGAAATATCATTTTGAAACGACCCATCCCCTCAGCCCCACTGGATGCAGTCCTAGTGAAACTGTCAATCCAGGTTTTGCACCCTTCTCAGGTCTAGGGATGGGACTGTGTCCCAGGCCAGTCAGTCACTTCCTGGAATTTAAACTTTGAAAAGAGTGATAGAAAAGCTGAGGGTGGTTAAACTTGATTCAGCCCAGAAGAGATTTTTCTTTAGTTCTTGCGATGTTCTGGTCTATGTCACCCCCAAAGTCAGATCCTTAAACATTTCCACCCATTTTACAGGTCACCTCATAGTCTTCCAATACATTCCGATACATGATTCAAGGCAACCATTCATTGCTGCTGTTCACAATCAATCAACACTAAGTGATACATAGTTTTGAAACATTCATCAAATGTTTACTGGATGAATGATGATGAATGAATATTTGAACCAAAGGAATGTCTTTCCCAAGTTAAAAGAGACCTACAAATTTCTAGAAGCAAGAAAATTTGGGAGGAAGTATATATGCTATAAAGAAGGATGAAGAACATAAAACAACCCTGGGGCAGGTAGGATGAGGACCTAAGCTGGGGATGACCAAGAGACTTGGCTTAGAGGAAAGATGTCTGTCCCCTTCCCCTGATTCTGGATCTGTAGAAGAGATAGCTTAAGCTAAAGAAAAGCACAGATGAGGGATATTAGGTGTTTTTAAGAGAAAAGAAAAGCATCTAAAATGGTGTTTTAGGGAGGACACTGAGAAATCAAAGATGAGGAGGACTACTGGGCAGCTTGAAGACAAATATCAATATATCATGCCATTAAAGCATTGGCAGTAAATTGTTTTCATTGCAAGTGTAACAGACCTATGATGCCTAACAACAATCTTTGTGATGACTACTAAAGTATTCTTTGAAGAAAGTAAAGCTATTCTCTTGGTATATTTCTTTGGGTGTTATCACAATTTGCAACTAACTTTTAGATCCTATGGCCCCTGCTACAACAGACTTCACCAGTCCTACTCTCTAGTTCTCAACAGAGCAAAAAGACAGTAGGACTTAGCCATAATTCCTATTTTAGACAGTAGCAAAAAACTGTGAAAGGACTGCTTCTCCTAGTTCAATGCTATGTATGCAGTATGTGTATTATCTTTGTGCTAATCATTACAGTCACACATTCAAATCTACTGCTTTTGTATATATTTTTTCTTTATTTAGTCAATGTTGCTTTTTTTTTTTAATCTATCATACATAATAAAGATGTTATCCAGGGAACAAAAAAGAGGCAGAATGTTTTCCCCAAAGAGAGGGCTTTTCAGATGTGCTCTGTAATTTGTCATCCAGAGGAAAGGGTGTATCATCACCGCTTTAAAAAAGTAAATGAATTACATCGACTTGATGCACAGCAGGCTCACAGATTTCATGAAGCCTTTGTATTAGACATATGCTTGCTTTCTGTTGTCTCTTCTCAGATTATTCTAGGCATCCAGGAGATAAAACAGGCAGAAAAACAGCAGACGTCACAGCAAATAGCTTGATAGGTCACCTCATTCGTAAGACACAAAATCAGAAATCTACCTCCCAGACCGGAAATTAAATTCTTATAATGAACCCACCAACCCATTCCAAAGTCTGACTTTCTGAGACTTTTCCCCTCATTACCACTTTCCTTTCCAAAGCATCTCCTTCCCCAGATGACCTGGGAATATCAGATTATTATTAAAAGAAAAAATATATAGCTCAGCATACGCGATGTCACTGAAATCCTCACAGTGGGCAGAAGACACTTCTCTCCTTTCTTTCAAGATAGGCGTCTCAATGAATATAGTTTTATCTGTGAGTCTATTACTATTCCTACATTTTTCTTGGTTTCGTGGACAAGCAGCCTGGGGTTATTTTGCTGACAAGGCACTCACGTTTCTTTAGCCTTTTCCTATGTACCTAGGTCTGTCCTCCAGCCCTCCCTTATCATTTTCTTATATGCTAAAAAATATGCTAACCATATTTTCTTCATCTTTTCTCATTTTCAGTATTTTTTTAGTACTATGCTTTGTCTTCTCAGGAGACATTGGTTTCCATTAATAAATGGCACGGTACTTAAATTTCCATAAGAATAGATCTGTGTAGACATGTGTTGACAAAAGTTTGTAGGCATATGTGTATATGTTAAATGATTATTATTTTAACAAATGTCTGCTTCTGTTTAATTGGGTTAAATTGGCTTTTTTCAGCTTCTTAAGAATGGGAAGGCTGAGACTATGTAAAGTGCCTAAGCAACCTAAATTTTATTAATTAATGGAGAAGACCATTTTTACTTTGTTAACAGAGCATACAGTAGCGCCTGTCATTCCAGGTACCATTAAGGCATAGCTGTCAGCATGGCATTTTCAGTAGGGGGTAGCAGACGGAGACAGCAGCTAACCTGGAGTATCACGAGCTTTAAAACTAGAGACCCAGTATGGGTCTCCATCTTCATGGAAAATGTGTTCCGTAGAATAACACTAACTGCCAATTGTGCGATGCTATCATATACCATGTGTCACATATATGATCTTTGAAAGAACCTTTGAAGGTAGGCATGAGCACTTTTTTTCTTTCTATGCAGGACAGTCATGTGTTAATTCTAAAGCCAACACTTGTTAATAAAGCTCAGTGAAACACAGGCATTGCTGAGTTGAGGACTACTGAGAAATATTTTTCTTTTCAAATAGATACTTATCTGGAATAAAACTAGAGCCACTTACATAGAATTAACAAGCAATAAACATTACCAACATATGTGTACATGAGATTTGCAATGAATTACTTTCCCGGCTGGACAATTTAGAAGGAACCAATGTCCTCATTTATAATATGGCAATGTACTCTCTCACCCACATAGATGACACAATAATTCTTCATCACGACCAATGTCGGTCCATTCTTTATTCAACAAGATAATTGGACTCTATAAAATTGTAACCGATAACCTAGTTTGTTACAGTTAATATCAGAATGCAAGAAAAGTCCTTAACCGAAAACCTCAAAATCTGATTGGGGAACCTATTTTAGACAAATTGGCTTTATTTTTTTCTTTTATACTCAGTGCAAGTTGCAGCTAGATTCTAAACTGATTGGGACCAATCCAACTCTGTATGCTACTTCTCAACATGCATACGAAAGGCTAATGGCACCAGTGGAATGCAGAAATGCCGCACAAGGCTCTCTATCAAAGGGTCAAATTTTAGGCAAAAAGCCTGCTCAAATGAAAGCTTGTGTGGGTTCTTTATCTAAAGTAGCAAGGAGGTTGAATCAAAAGGCAGCCTAAGCATTTATGTCCAGTTAAATAGAATTACTGGTATATTGTTTATAAATAAGAGAATATTCACCATCTTTCCATGGCTTATGTTACCAAAAAATATGCAAAAACAAATGCCACAGTACCCCAGTGGGCTTACACTGCGTAATTATTTTATCATGCAATGGGGGTGGGAGGAGGGTGGTGGTGAGAGGGGAGTACAGGGAACGAGACATAGAGCTCAAAGATCTAGAAGGGTAAAGCAGAAGAGATGGGGTGGGGGAAATGAGGAAGGGAAAGGAATGAAAAAACACTGGGTAAAAAGGGTTGGCAGCTAACAAAGAGCTGAAAGCACTTTGGGATTCAGTATGGAAAACAATACCCAGTACATTAAGAATATTAAGTGGCTCACTGATGACCTTTCAAAACTATGGTGTAGTGTGCTGTGAAGTTCTCCAGGAATTAATTCTGCCTTGCCCAGTGATCCCCGTGTTTAATCTTCACCTCAGCGCTCGTTCTGAACAAGTAACAAAAGAGGCAGCTCCTTTAAGTGAAAATAACATTGTGGCCCAATCAGTTTCATCTTCACCTTATACTAAAAGGGTCTCTGCTATCCCCAAACCCATCTTGTCTAACATCTTGGTTTGAGTGCCAGGGAAGTAAAAGCAATCGAGTGAAAAACAAGGTAAGGTCTGTACTCATCATCACAATACCGTGTTTGGTCCCTTAATGAAGACAGGAATGTGGTGCATGGAGAGAGGGAGACAGGCAAAACACAACAGGAAGTTAGCAAAAGATTTTGCTAAAAAAAAAAATTGAAAAACTCTTGGGACACTGGTAATTTAGAATGTGATTTTAACATATATGAGACTAAAGTTTACCCATAAGAATGGAAATGCTAAAAATATTACCAGTACAAAAAGACAGATTTTTACTCAGTAATAGCAACTCACATTTTTAGAGCACTTACGCTGGGCTGGGCACTCTTCTGAGGCACTTACACGACTTCAGTCCTCACCCCAGCCCTGTGACTTAGCGACACATATCATATCATCTTAGAGGTTAGGAAACTAAGGCAGAGATGGGTTAAATCAGTGCCCAAAGTCCAGTAGGGGAAGAGCCAGGATTTAAACCTAATTTCAGAACCAGCACTTTTATCTACTATGTCATATGTAATAAGTTTAAGTTTTTAGCACTCTAACTCCTGTTAGATAAATACTACTAATTATAAATTGTATACCTTCTATTAAGTTAAGAATTCTTGGCAAGGCCTTTTCCTGAATGCCTTGTGTAAAGAAACAATTTTGCAAGGAATTAGCATTAGCGGAATAAAAAGTTAGAATTAAAACAAATTACTATAATCTTTAAAATAATAAAGCTGACTTAAAATTTTATTTTCAGTATTTTCATTCCTTCAGACCAAACTATTCCAAATTAATCTAAATAAAAGGGTTTTGCAATACTACTGTAATATTTAAGTATTTAACTTCCTTTTGTGCAAAAAAATGCAAATTCCTCCCTGTTGAGTCTTTTGATTCATTTTAACTCTTTACTTCAATCTATCTGCCTTGTATTTTAATAGCTGCCCTTTTTTGCCAGCAGAAATAACACAATATTCTTCGTAGCATCTATTTGGTCAAAGATATTCGAAGATATTTGAAGACTATCTTTCTATTTCCCATAAGAAATATTATTTCTATGCCTTGGGCAGACCTAACAGAAAATACCTGAATGTGATCTTTCCCATCGTCTCTTTCCTTGCCTTTCAGAAGGAAAGTGCAGGAAAGGAGCTGGGTCCTGTAGTTTAACCAAGAAAGGGGAGATGTAAGTACTTCATGCAAAATGTATCTAAAAGAAAAGTTATTGCTGGCCCTTAATTAACTTCTGTCTCTCTTTCTCTGTTAAGGAAGAAAATGGAGGGAGAAGAGCTTGCGATTCCCTAGGTATGCTAAGCACCACCTTCTGAATGTCAGAAAGAATCTCTGGTATAGAGAAAAAATAAACATAAACAGACTACATTCCTCTTTAAAAATGGTGAATCTCTTTCTCCAAGGGTGCTTTCAGCTAAAGGGAATTTTAGTCCTGTAAAGGGCGAGGTCTCAACTATTTCCTTTTTAATTGTGTAATCTCTCAAGGATTTCACATGCATAGAAAAAATACTGATATGTCTACTTTAATAAATCACTTTAAAATGTTTAAACAAACATTCTCGTCTAACTAGAAGAGCCCATGCCTGGACTTCAGAGCAACATGAAAAATCAGGATTGTAAACAAACTATCTCTCTTAAACCTTGACCCTGAATTTACCATTGACCTGAAAGCATTCAGATTTACTCTCTATTTTAACTTTATCTTAAATACAAGGTAGTTAACTCTCATACGTTATGTACAAATGTTGAAAATTAATATTAGTGAAGTCTGTCGCACTCACAGGAGGATGAAACGAAAGTAAAACGACACACCAAAAATCTAATAAATGCATTTTTGAACTGCATTGAACCATCTAATTACCACCAGCTTATAGGAAAATGACACAGAAGCTATTTCCTAATTGCTCTTTCATCAGCATCACTTTAAGTGACGAGTGCAATAGTTTCGCTGTCAACATTTTCTGTGATCTATAAATATTGACTGTGCAGTTAGTAAAAAAAGCAAAAGAACAGAAAACTTGAGACAGATGCTACACAAATATCTCCAACCAGCAACCACTCAACCCTTGAACACGGACACCACCACCCCGGCTGTTTACAGCCAGTGTCCCTTGCAGTTGGTCACAGTGGTTGTGCAGACTGGTTAGTGCCTTTGATGAACCAGAGGCTGCATATTTTAAGCATCACCCCTGCCAACCATATGGAATGAAAAAAAATTTTCTAAAAATTTTAAAGGCTATTTCTGCCAAGGTAGAGAATCTATAAACGGAATCACAGTGAAAAATACAGTTATATGCCTAAAAACAGAAACAAAAATTCAAATTAAAAAAATTCATCCAAATGTAAGTTTGTTTCTGAAGACCTCTCTGATCCCTCAAAAACAGATGAAGGTTAATAAGACAAGGACATATGATTCCTTCCAGTATGGAGACCCAGATTTTAAGGAATATCTTAGACTTGACCATTTAACAGAGGCATATCCAAATTCCACAAATGTGGGTGCACAGTTCTAGTCACGAAGCTCAGGACAACAGAAATTTGAAAATACCTAACAAACTTTGCAGAATGTAGCAGTCAATTCCATTAATAAAAGTGATAAGCCAAGCAGCACTTAGATTGACAAAAATTTCAAGAATCAACCATCCTTCATGTTACTACCATTAATAAGCATAACTATAATTCCTGCAAGAAATTTAACAAAAAGAAAGGTGAATGGTGACCAAGTTGAAATTGCTAACAATAGAATCTTGTCATTTTTCATTAGACTGGAAAAGACTGCCCCAAAATGGAAACTTATGACCAATACATATGAATGGAAACACATTTCCGAATAGCCAAAGAATTTCTGTTTGAAAAGTATTCTGAACTGTGACAGGCTCCTATTATATTATTTATGGACAATCTGAAAGGCATGAACTTCACTCATTACTTCCCCAGTGTATTCCGGGTACTCATTTATTCTTAGAAAACACACATGGAAAAAAATCTTTAAAATGAAAGAGAAATAATTCATGACCAAATATGTAATTTAACATGTTGAATAGGAATGAATGTCACACTTTCCCCTAACTTCATAAAAGGCCAGATGTGTGCTACACTCTCCTGCATGATTTCATAACTCTTACAACTCCACCCAAGGAGATAACCTACCCACATTTTTTTATGATCTTCCTTCTTTTCCTTCAGGAGCTACTATGTAAATCTCTAGAGAAACAAATCCCATGATGAGAAGAATGTATAATTTGCCTCTGTCATCTTTTGAATATAGCATTGGAGAGATTATATTATTTATAGCCCACTAGTTAGTGAACTTATTATCATATGTAAATTCAAATAAATATTCCTCCCTCCAGATTCACAATTTTCTATTCTATTTGATTTTCAAATTCAATAATGGGCTATTTATAATGTAGGATAGCAGCATGGATAACATAACAAGCAGGACATTTGAAATTGCACTAACCTGTGTTTTAATATTGCCTTCGCTCCCTAGTAGTGTGATCTCTTAGTCTAATGAGACAAGATAGTAACATTTACTTCCCACAAGTTAAAGAGACCAAGCATAAATATTTTTTCTGGAAAGAAACAAAGTGAACATACCACTGATGAAAGTTTTAAAACCATTTTTTTAAAGGGTCAGCTGAGATTAAATAATATGAATGGCATTAAACATCTTTTACAAGCAACAAAATACTAGAAGGTACCCACTTTTAAAACAAATGAGAATCACAGACAACACAGCAGATAGGAATAAACTTTTACAGGTTGCTGACCCTCAGGACAGCGCTCCAGCCATTACCTCTGCCCTCCCCTTAACCTCTTCACAGGGGATTGGTATATAACCAGGGAAAGATAACCTGGAAAAGAAGTATAGGAAAGGGATCTTTTTTACTGCTTTGTATGCCCAATATGTACATCCTGTTAGCAAGTGGGGCTTTATGCCATAGATAGGGAAAAAATAAACATCAGTTTAGCTGGGCAGGGAAAGGCAACATACTACCTGGACCTCTCCTGGGGTGAGAGGTCAAGCATGGAGCCCTTAGTGGTTGGAGGGTCTCCATTCCAAAGGGGAGAAATGGCAGGGGATGAAGGGCAAGGAAGTGAGGCAGGGTACTAGAGATGTAGAGGCCTGTCTGTGTTCTCATGGAAGCACCTTCAAGAGTAAGCAAAAATTCCTCATGAGGTGGCTGAATTACTCGTTAGACTACCTTTCACTCTGTACAGGAAGTTACATGAAACTTCAAACATGCATGTGAAACAGTCTAACTATGAATCCAAGGAGTTCTTGAATATAAAAGCACCTGACACAGAGGAAGGACTCAATAAATATAACATTTTCTTCCTTTACAATACAGCCCAGGTTCAGACTGTTACATGATATGATACTAACAAGCAGAACTCACCCAAGTATGTATGTGTACAGGAAGGGAAAAAGACAACTGCAAAATTCAGAAGGAACTTTAGCTTTCATACAAGGGTGAAATTGTATCAGTAAAATCAAAGATGTTCAGGTTGCTACTTATAATCTCTATTAAGGGTCTCAGGCAGTGCAGTAGAAATTGTAGTTACTCAAACAGGGACCATTCAGAGAAGGAATCTTGGAGATATGAACTATGCCATAACCGTTCGCCCCTTAGAAGACCTGCCATTTTAAATCAGAGAAAAGGTTACAGTTTTGGGGACTGGGATCTCAGTACCAGTTCAGCTGACTCCTGAGGCAGTCACTCCACTGTCCCTGAATCAGTCAGAGGCAAAGAACCTCTTTACTAGGCACTTTTCAGACCCGCTTCCCTACTGGGAATTCCATATACCCTTTGCCTATACCCTTTATTATATACTAAAACCAAATCTTAGCAAAAAGTTTAATGAAGCTAAGTATTTGGGATTTTCTGTCAAAAGTAAATGTTTTCTTTATTTTAATGTATTATTATCTACTTTGTTACTGAGATTTTTGATAAAAGGATCCTAGTTATTGATAAAGGACATACTTCTTTTTGCCTACAAGCTTCCTACCAGTTGAAGTTGGTGTAGCAGATAATATCTAATATGCCAAAGAGTGGAAAACTGAAGTCATAGTTTGGGACAGAAATAATACAATCATCAGTCCTTTGATAACATGTCATTTCAAAAGCAAAATAGTATTATCCAGAGACCTGGCTCAGCGTAGAAGTAAGCAAATGGTTATAACCATTTCTCAATACTCCATTTTAAAAATATCATCTGGCTTTCTGGGCTCTTTCTGTTGTTGAAAACAGGGATTAATAATTAAATGTGACAACCCAAAAGTTAAGTATGAGTTCAACTCAAGGTGAGGCCAATGAAATGTGCAATCACATCTGTTTTGATATATAAATCTACTGCAAAAAAAATGTGAGAAAGAATCATAGATCTTAAAGTTCCTCTTATAAAGTAATATTTCGTGGCCACTGAGTTTTGGCATGAATTAATTACTATTTTACAGCAATTAATTGCCTAAATTCATTGACACAACAAATAAAAACAGAATGAAATAAGTCCAAACATCCCAATGGTAAAGTATATAAACTTTTGAAAATCAATAACATGTATAAATGTTTAAATCACTTTTGTAATAACAACTACATAAATGGTCAACACAATCTCCCAAAGAGGAGAGCTATTTCCCTAACTCTTTGAAAGCTCAAACTTGTCACATAAAAGATAAGTTTATAGACAAGATAATTTTTATGTGCCATGTTAGCAACTTACGTCTCCTTCTTTGAAAAAGTATACTTATTTTAGTAAACCTTAAATCTGAAGGTCATTCTTGCTTGGTCCCCATAGTCCTCTCCTATCCCGAAAAAGGTTTTGTTTAAATAATTCTACTTTTCATTACCCAGGTCTGTGTCTTAAATACAGTTATTTTGCCTTGATATTAATTTATAATCAGAAACTACATTTTTTTCACATCAAGAAATTTTTTACATTGATTTTGAACACTCTTATGCCAAAGAAAAAATCAGATACTCATTCTTTCAGTTAGAAAAAGGCTAAACAAAATACAAATGACCAATAAACATGAAAAAAATAACCACTTTCTCTAGAAATAAAAGAATATCTACTAAAAGTTTTACCTATCCAAGTGGCAAATATTTTTTAAAGTGATAATATTTTTTTGTTGTTGTTAAGATGCAGGAAAATGGGTGCTCTTAATGCTGCATGGAATGTAAGCTGGTGTATGATTCTTGCCAAAAAAAAAAATCTTTAAAGTATGCATGGCTTTTAATTTTACTTTTGAAAAATTTTTAAGAAATTAATGTGCAAAAAGTTGTAGTTACCAAAAAAGTGCGATGACTTTTTAAGTGATTTTAAATCAATACAATGATTTTTAAAACAACCAAAATGTCAAATTAATAGGATCTTAGTTAAATAAATAATGGCAAAGCAATGAAATAGTCTGTAAAAATGATGTTGTGCAAGTCTATTTTTGTCCTGAAAATTATTCACAGAATAGTATTAAAAGTTACAAAACATTATATATGGTATGATCTACTTTTATGTTTGTCTAAAATACTATACATACAATATATCAAGGCAAGGATTTGCAAGGGTATATATTAAAGAGTTATCAATGACAGAGTTTGGCTGTTGAGTTTATGGGTGGGTTTTATGTTCTCTTTGCTTTGTATTCTGATTTTTCTGCACTGAACACAACTGTTTTATAATAAATAAGAAAATTTTAGAAATAAGTTTATTATACATAAGTTCATTTCAAATAAACCACTCATTTTTAATGAGAGCCATTTCATTCCCAAAAAGGTGAAAATTGGGTGCTGAGGTGTGTAAAAAACCCTCCCCAACAAAATCTTCTTATTCTCTATTTAATTTCATGTGGTGGAAGAGGAGAGCAATTGGGGGGGGGGGGGAGGAGTCTAAAAGTAAGCATTTTAGTAGAAAATAATGGGGAAAAAAGAGACACTGAAGCAGACCAAGATGAAACTGTTACAAATAAGCACATGAAGTACAAAATCATAGTTTACGTTAAAAACCAAAATCATTATTCTAACATACATTTTATATTTTTATTCTTACCCTCTGAAAAAAAGGTAACAATCTCACCAATAATAGACAACAGTATCACATTCATGCTGACACCAGCAAAAGAAAAGTTAAATCATTAACAGAACTTAATATCAAATTGGCTCCTCTTAGCAGGCGAAGCCAGATATCTTACTTTAAAATGACGGTACTCTTGACCATCCCATCCTATAGATTGATTTTTTAAAAAAAAAAGACTGATAAGGGATTTTATATAAAAGAATTATATAACTCATAACACATAAAATGGTTTGAACACTTGAGATTTTTCACATCAGTATAATAATCCCTAGGAAAATTTTCAATATATTCAGTTAGGGGCCAACTGATCTCTACTTCTGCATTAATTGGTTACTGTTCATTGAGGGGGGGAAAAAATCAATATTGGGGTAAAATTTAAAAAATCATTATCTGAAACCCAATGTTATATTTGTCACTACAGCAATGACGTCAATGGAGAGTAACATATAAACTCAGAATCAGGTCACACTTTTAACAGGCCTTGAACATGCCAGTTCTCCCAATTTAGTCAATATTTCTTATTTCACTCTCTGAAAGGAATCTTGAGGCATAAAACAATGCCAATAAAGCTTCACTTAAGCTTTCCTTGCACCTGCCAACTCCCAGTTATAACCACACATGGTTTCCCAGATGAAACATAGCCATAAATGTCAGAATAGTAGAACTGGTGATTAACGACCGGGCGATACAAATTCAAAAATCCCAAAACTGAACTGAGTGCACTTTTTCAATTACTGCTTTAGTGGACCAAAACACATTTGTCATAGCCCATTTAATTACAAGAAAGATGCAGAAATAAGGTGGGATCCTGGAATGGGGTCTTAGCCCAAATAAGCATGCATATGTGTGGGTATTACAGGAAAATGAACAATATGAGAGCTCTTTCAAGAGCTACTTGTCTCAACTCTTGATGATTAGGTCTGCATTTGACTCCAACAGTCAAGAAACACATTTAGGGAACTTGATTCTACTGACCTTGGGAACAGAGACAGGAAAGCATTGCAATGGCTCCCAAAGCAGGGCATTTGGCACCATTATGAGCATGTTGCTAGCTGACTTCTACAAAGATTTAATGCTTAATCAATTCTTTCACAACCAGATTATTCTATGGGCATATTTCAGGTGCTTTCATTGGCCAAGATAGGCTCTTCCTATCCAGCCTTTTAAAAAGGCTGCTTAGTAACCTATTACAAACATGCTAAGTCTACAAGTCCAAAATGATCCAAATATTCCAAGCACCTCCCTCATCCACAAATAATTCTTTTAAGTCATTTTGGCTTTAGCTGTACAGATCAGATCTACATATCATTTTTCAACCTATGTAACATGACAATAATGTCGAATTACTATGACATTTAATTCCTTTTAAGTCACTTTTTGTTGCTGGTAATCATCGAAGTGCACTGACTGTCCTCTGTGCTCTGCCTCCTTGGCCCTCCAAAATAATTACAAGATGGTGTTTACTGTCTGGAGACCTACCCTCGGGATGGGAAAACATGACAGGAACACAAGATTTCCATTCTGTGTCAACTGCCTTGATGTACCCACTACAGCCATCGCTTTAGATCTCTCAATGCAAGACTGTCCATCTTTTGCCTGTCGTCAAAATTTAAAGAATCTGAAAACTCTCAAAGAGACAGCACATAAAAGAAGCTATTCTCATTAAATGCAAGAAAGAGACCATGAGTATCAAATATTCAATGGATTAGTGGGACCTGTTCCCCTAACAAGCTGTAAATCTGTACCTAATTTCAGGATTTCTATTATCTGACTCATAAAACACTGAAATGGCCATAACAAGAAAACCCAATTTGCTAAAGAAATAGCACACATTTACATTTTAGCACATTTTTATTTACTTTTATAATCTCCCCCCAACTGTGCTAGTGTCAAATGAAGTATGAGGTAATGTTTGCACCTAGTCAACAGTCTCAATTCCAGACATCTGTAATAAATTTTTTTTAAGGCCAAACGCTGGTACTGCATACACACCTGGAGTTTGAAATAAGTTATTGTGCTGCGGTGCCACACTCTCAGGGTTTGCTAGCACAGGCAAAGGGGAAGGGCTCACCTGAAACTCGAACCTCTGCAGGGACAACGAGCAGAATTTCAAATGGATCTCCTCATCTATCCTCTTTAAATTCACCATAGTCTTAACTCGCACGCACGTCTTTTCTTTGAAAAGTTCAGGTGACTGAAAATAAAGACTAAAGAACATTTATTTACACAATGATAATGGATACGGATCATTCTTGCTTTCTGCTATTTGTTCATATAGAGTTTTCCATTTATGTCTGTTGCTTTTTACTCAGGTATTACTCAGAACTAGTTCTTTTGGGTATCTCTTCCCAAATTCATGGACTTGCATGAGGACTATAGAGCGGAATGAACGGGGCTCCCTCCACATGGACAACCAGAGAGGGCCGGCAGCTGAGTCCCTAAGCACAATAATCACTACAGCTTGGTGGTTAAAGAAATGTCTCTTAACAACCAATTTACCTTACATTGAAACACTTGAGAACATGAGGCTGGCACTCTAATATTCCTTAAAATGTATCCCTGAAAACCTTTCTGCATTCAAGAACTTAGAGTCTCCAAGATATATCCAAGAATAAACAAAACTGTGTACAAAGAACTGATTACTTGTTGGTCAATTGCTTTCCTGTACATGTTAATTGATTTTAAATTTTCCTTCCCAATTTTCAGGATGATAAGTATAAAATCATTTCTTATTCTTCCCCATTCAGCATGTGTGTTGACCGGTGTAAGAGGAACACTGTAACAAGAGTAGGCCTGGATTCTGGTTTATCACTGCCAAAGCATTTCAGATTCTTCAGGTATGTTTCCTCTTGTATAAAATGAAGAAGTTGGTGTCTGCAATTCAGGGTAACAAAAAAATTCAGGTGTTTCTCTTTAAAGAAATTATCAAACGTACAAGAGAACCATCCTGAGTCTCTCATTTTGCTCATTTACAAAATGAAGGGAATGGATATGATCTCTAAATTTACCTCTCATGTGATATTTAGAGATTACAGCATCTCATATACAATTATGCACTTTATGTAAAGTGCAGAGGAAAAATTCTTTTCACTAAGTTGCATCTACTCAAACTCAATAAGGCAAAATGTTTCTCCATTCAATCAATTTCCTCCTTGTCTTAAATATTGCAAACTAATTCTTACCTTTATGTTTAAGTCCAAGTACCTCTTTTTGCAATACTCAGAACTGTAAAGTGTTTTATTTTCCCTGTGGTTAAATCTGTCCATTTGTACTTTATGATACATGAAGGAAAAGAAATGCTGTTGTAACTATTTTAAATGTTCTTGCTAGTTATCTTTTCAAAGGAAGTTCTAACACCAAGAAAATATATTTCAATCATGAAAAACATGTAAGACGCTTCTGTAGTAAATAGGGTGATTATTTTACTTTATTCAACGTTTTATTAAATAACAGCTACTTGAAAAGAGAGAGAGAGAGATCAGAGTGAATACTCAAGCACATGCTGAAAAATTAAATTGTGCCCCAATCTCCTAAGCAACTCAGAGTGGTGGAACCAGGAGGAACTAACTGAATTCCATCTCTTCATGTTCACATATAAAGAAAATAAGTATATACTACTGAACTCTTCTCGTGAATTAGGCTTCATTCTACTACTTTCCCAAAATTATCCTCTCACAAAAATGATTTTATCATCATCTCAAGAAATGAGAAAATTGAGAATTTAAGTAACAATTAAAATAATAAAAGCGGATAAGATTAAGGTCAGAATTTTGATCCTGGCCTCCAAACTCTTACCACTAGTGCATAGCCTAAACGAGAACTAGAATGTAGCCACCAACTCATTTCAAAAGGAAGAAAAGTTTTAAAGTATCTGAAAATGCCTAACTTCTGAGGATTCTAATACCATAATTTTGTGACCAAACATCTAGACCTTTCTGCAATTTGGTCTCTGACCCTACTGGAGTGACTAAGAGGTTTTTAAACTCTGTCTCTGATGACCTGCACTCTGCATTGTCCATATTACCACAAAACTTGTTTTACTAGTTTATTTTGCAGACTCTAAGGGAAATAGGGGCATCGTCCCCTGCCTTGTGACCCATCCCTCCCCTGCTGACCATGTCTTACGACTTCAACTGTTGGCCATCCCCAGTGACTCTACACGCTGACAGTGAGTCGACAGAAACTACCCACTATTCTTATCCCACAACCCCACCTGCTGACCACTGAGTCAGCAGACCCTTGAAAGCCCAGCTGCCTCCACCAGTCAGAAAACGAATGATGTAAGTTTATGATCTTGTTTCTCTAGCAACCCATTTTTTTGACTCTCATCTTTAAAACCCTTGCTCTATTCTGCCCACCTTAGAGTATGTCTTCTGTTCACACCAAAGGCTATTTTCTCTGATTTGCGAGTATCAGAATAAAACTCTTTATCCCTCAGAAGAGTCCCGTGGAATCTCCTTTTATACTGCCATCAAAAGAACAGATTTATTTCTCTGAATCTTGCCCTCCTCCTGGAGAGTAATTTGACAGAGCAATTTCCACTTCTAGAAATAAATTCTCTAGAAATAGTCACATAAGTGCTTAAGTGTAAAAAATCAAGTATGTTACTCACAGTAAGATTTAAAATAGAAAAGCTGGAAATAGCATAAATTGGTACCCTGCTCTTATAAAATATGGTAAATCTCTATAATGGAATACTAAACAATCTTTATAGGTAAAATCTATAAGAATAAATGCCCAAAAGAGTCCATCAAAAGAAAAAGGTTATAAAACAGTACGTGTCATATCCCACTTAATCAAATATTAATAGATAATAACAGAAATAAAGATACATAGATTAGTGAAATCCATCAGTCATCAGGCAGGATACGTCAAACTGCTAACAACTGCAATCAGGGAATTTCACTTTATTCCTTACATGTGTTTGCATTCTGGAGTGTGTGTCACTTTTGTAAATAGGGAAAAAAAAATACCCTTTTAATTTTGTAAACAAAAAATAAAATCACAGGAACCTGGCAATTGTCAAAGTTTTTGGTATTCTTGAGAATGTTTCTTAAACACATACCAAAAGAGGCCATCTGCGATTGCTTTCAAAATAATATTCATTAACTAAAGTTATAAGTTAAAAGTTCTAGCACTTAAAGTGAACTTATAAATATCTATAAATATCATTATTATAAACCAAATACATATATTTAAAATAAACTTCTAGGGAGGATTTGATTAGCATTTGGTCTCATTTACAAAATTAGGTTATTAAACCCCTTAAACATTTCAAACTGCATTTTTTTTTAATTTATGCTATTTTTAGTTTGCAAACTTCAAAAGCCTGACTAACATGCAAAACATTCCTTGGTTATTAATCCTAATAAACCTAGCCAATTAGACATAAACATGATCTCTCTCAAGTTTTTTTAATAGTCCAATTCTGTCTATAAATTTAACTGAATTACCTTATTATCCTTCAATTTTAAACATCTCAAATCCAGAACTAATTACACATTTTAAATTGGAATCGCAAGGTTAATCAATTAAATAACATCAAATTCTCTTAAACATTAACAACAATTTTAAACACTAACCACATATAGAGCCTATTCCCAAATGCAATGCAAAATTTTAATACAATGTATTTTTAAAAATACATATTTAATGCTAAATTTTAAGGGTTAAAGACACACCCAATAAGGAAGAGATTCTCAGTCCTGACTACATATTATAATCACCTAACATTCTTTAAAGGAAAAGAATAATGACCAAAGCCTAACTCTAATCCAGCCCACTTAACTCAGAATCTCTGGGGATGATTTTTTTTCCTTTTCAAAGCTGTTCAGTTGATGGTAATATGTAGCCAGTGTTGAGAACTTCTAAGGAAATGAAACTCTGTTCTAAGGAAATGATTATACCAACCCCCAAAGAACTGGCTTCACCATCTCGGTGGAAAGTGGCAATAAACTGACACTGCTTATTCTGATGGAGTTTTGAAAGCTGGCCATGAGGCTGAATGCTCCTGCAACTTGAGACAGGTGAGTCCCTTTAAACAGTTCATTCCTTACAAATGCAGTGGTATTGTAGGCAAGTTACACTTTTAACTGATTCTGTCATTTGACTTGAGCCTGCAAGTTCATTCGCTTGGTTTGCTAGTCTATTTCCTGCTTGATTTTATTCTTATTTCTATTTATAGTCCTCCTGCCTGGTAGCACCATAACTCTTACAGATATTTAAATTATTTGACTGAAAGCTGTGTGATTTTCAAGGCTTAATCACAAAACTAATGCCACATCAGTAGTGAATGTGTATAACTGGAAGCTGACTTGTCGTTAAAGTATAAAATTATGGGTATAGAAAATATATAAGTAGTGTGATTTATCCACGAATTGTGCCTTTTTTCTTTTGTAGGAGGATCTAGCTGCTTTTGCCCAAGAGTATATCCTAATACCTCATCCCTGAGCTTTTGTTTCTTGACCTGCAGAAGTCAAGGCTAAAGTCCACCCATGTGGGGAAGTCTTACACACTAAATGAGTGCCCTAATGGCTACATCCTAAGGTAAGAATAACTTGGAATTGAACCCTGCTGCCCACCTCCCATCAGCTTCCAGGGACTGAAGAGAAAGATGTCTTGGTACAGAGCAGGAGAAAAAGGATGAAAAGAGCCTTATCTGAACAGGTGTGGTCACAGATTGGACCTTGGTTAGACCTGCACCTTGAATGCCAGCAGCCTGAGTGGGCCAGGAAATCTCAGCCATTAATATATGCAGGTGCTTTCTGAAGAGAGTGTCCCAGGTGCTGGGCAGAAGAAAATGCAAAGCATCTTTGAAGATGGGCACTTTCATCCTAGACCATAAAGCTGGCTCACGCACTTTCCAAAGCTGATAACACGTGAGCAGTAAAAAAAAATTTTTAATTAATTTTATTATTTTTATTTATGCCTACAGCACCTGGTCTTCCTAGGTGGTCTCCCATCCAAGTATTAACTAAGCCTGACCCAACTTAGCTTCCAAGATCAGACATCGGGCTTGTTCAGGGTGGCATGGCCATAGACCATAAGTAGTGAAAATTAATAAGGCCCACAGGAAACATGGCAATATGAGCCAAAATCAGCAAGCAGAAAGAAAGAAAGAAAGAAAGAAAGAAAGAAAGAAAGAAAGAAAGAAAGAAAGAAAGAAAGAAAGAAAGAAAGAAAGAAAAAGAAAAAAAGAAAGAAAGAAAGAAAGAAAGAAAGAAAGAAAGAAAGAAAGAAATCAGAAAGAGCCCTGCAGAAACTTTAGATTTAAAAAAATTATCAAAATAACTGAGTGCTATCTTTAATGAAATAAAAGACAAGCCTGAAAATATCTCCAGTGAACAGTGAATCACAAAAAGTTGCAGAGATGGATTCAGAAGAGTCAAGTGGGGTGCTAGAAATAAAAAATACAAACGTCAAAAAGTAAAATCCGACAGCCATGTTTGATAACACAAGTGAGAACCAGTGAACTGAAAGATTAAAGAAGAAAAAGAAGAATCAGAAAACACTGTCCAGAATGTGGCATAAAAAGACAAGAAAAGATAGAAGATATAGAATACGACAGGATATGGAGGACATAGGAAGATCTAACCTAGTTCTGATTGTAATCCATGTAGGAAAGTGCACAGATACTGTGCTTTGAATTGTTTTTGTCCCCTATAAACTACACAACAAAAGGATGACATCCTCCTGATCAAAGATCATGTTTAAGCAGTTAAAGGGTATCTTTTGGACAGGCATATTCAAATATGCAGGCAAAAGAACCACTAAAACATAAGTAAATTTTATAAGACAAAATTGAATAGAAACCCCATTTAAATTCGTAGAGCTACTAAAGCTTGGCCACACTTCAAAAACAGCCATTGATACGGGAAAAAATTACTTTAATAAAGTCATAAATATTTACCTTTCCAGTAATAGGACAAGTTTTTTGTAGATTAAGGATTTTTCTCTTTTAAAAAATTTTATATTCATGGGTTAATTGTGAATCAATTTTAAAACTCTTAAGACTTCTAATTAGCCATGACTGTGTGTATCCTAGATTTAAAAGGCCATTTAAAATCAGAGTTAAATGAGCATTGATAATTATCAGTCATCTGGAGGCTAATGAGCCAAAACAAATTTGTCACTAGTTTGGAGATTCTAAGGAATTTGCTCTTGTCAGATGAGAAGATGAGGCATTATTCTTCAAAGCCAATAGCTGGCTCCAGAGGTTATTTTAATGTTCAAAGAATACTTGGCAGTTTGTTTGACTACACTTTTGCACCTTTACCCCATTCCCTCAAAACTTAATTGGATAATGTTATGATGGTACATTTTCTCATACCTGATTGCCCATCACACAACAAATGGCATGTAGGTCATATTTCAAAAATCAAAGTCTTCATATATAAACAAAATTAGTTATTTATGTGTTCATGTGTGTGTGTGCAAATAGATATACATGTACTAGTAACCAAATTTACTAAACAGCAAATATATATGCAAATGTTCAGTAAAGCATTAAAGCACGGCATATCTATAATTATATATATCATTCAACTTATCATTTTCTATGCTTCAGTAATTGTACTAGACACGTTAGACTTTATTTCAACCCTCAAAAAGCATGGAGTTTCATAGGGAAGACACATAGCAGATCATTTTTGCTCAGTGCAATGCTAGAGGTACACTCAGGCAATAGAAAATTGCAAAGAGAGGATTAAGTACATGGTATCTATCAGTGGAGCACAAGGGCACCTAATCCAATCTAAGGGGCAGAGGGGAGTAAAACCATGGACAACATCCTGGAAAAGATGATACAGGGTCTGAGACCTGAAGGATGAAGAGGAGAATGTCTGATTAGACAGGAATGTCATTCTCTGTATGAGACAATGGCCCGGAAGGGAGGTCAGTGTGGCAGTCTGAACATCTACACAGCTCTGAACCACAGAAGCATAAAACCAAGGTGATGAGGAAAAGAAACAAGCTGTCTAAGGTGCTCAGGACAGGTCACCACGAGGCCTGTACTCCATGCCCAAGTGTTGCGTTTTCACCCTGAGAACAATGAATTATTGAAGGATTTTAAACAGAACTGGCACAGATACTCATGTAGATACCTTGACCAGGTAAGGAGGATATTGCCACATTCCAAATAACAGCTAACAAGGTGGTCAGGGTAAAAAGTTGAGGGGATAGTTTTGAGGATTTGCTGATAAGATATAATGGGCCCATGTATGAAGAGTCTAAGATGGCTCTCATGGTTTGTTTGTTTTGAGGTAATTGGACAGATGGTTGAATGTTAATTGAAGTAGAAAATAATGATGGCATAAAATGGGGCCTGAGGAAAGATGGGGCCACATTCAATAACAAAAAAATCAGTCTTAAAAACCAAGTGATGTATAGCAGCCATGTAAATACACCACTGGAAGATTAGCCAAGAGCTGAAGGCTGATGAACAAGATCATCCCAAAGGTATAATAAGGTAAGGTTATTACTATCATCTATGATTGTCACTATTTTTTCTCTAGGTCGTTAGGTACGTAAGGAGGACTTAAATCTAAACTTTAAAAGGAAAAAGCACCAGCACCAAATAAAGGACATTTAACACTGAAACCAAGTGAAACCCCAGTGGGCCTTACAACGTACTGGTCTAAATCAGCAACTAAAACACAGCCTGGCCTTATTACTTGAGAGAAAGACATTGCCAGGTCACTGACTCTGCATGTAAACCGTTTCTAGAACATTTCATAGGAGATAAATGTGGAAAATATATCTTCCTTTAATTAATATACCCCTCCTTTTGCCCAGGAAAATAAAGGACACACATTTAATGTACTTGAACAGTGTCACATGGGATAACCCCACATCACTCAATTTTAGTGTGTAAAGCCACATGTGCATGCACACATTCTCATGCACACTGCCTACATGAAAATTCCAGCATTTTCTTTGTTTTCACATGTTCCCCTAAGCCTTTACTTCATTAGATATGTGGACTTATTCTGTGGAAACTCTAAGCTGGCCCTTGAATTAACATAACATTTTTCATGAGAATTAAAAAGGGAATCTGAAGAAATAGAAATTTAACAATCTTCTATTTTAAAAAGATGTGTGTTCATGCCAAATACTTTATAATAGTGTTATTTAACAAAACGCAGTACTGTATTATATCATTTTATCATTTCCAAAGTGTATATACAAGAGTTTATGTGCTTATATCTTTCACAAAACTGGGGCCCTGGTTGGGCTTTATTGGAAATATGCAAATTGTCCATAGAGGTGAAGCATTTATATTATTTCATATACCAAGATACAGCATTGTGACTTTTCATCTTAGTGCTGTGCTTTTTCACGATTGTACTTTTACAAAAAAAATTCATTTTAGATTTTTAATACAGCATGTAATATAGACTCAACACCAAAAATTTGTATATGGCTAAAATAATTTTTATAAAATTATTTTCTACTTTGTTACTATTTTAAATATTAGACTTCAAAAAGTATCTATATTCAGCTTACTAAAAACACGATTCTGTTCAACAAGAATAACATAATAACATGTGGATGGGAAGTATGTTTTCAGAAAGTATGTTTTAGAACTAGATGTTATACCTCATTTAGTATAGCACTCAAGTCTTTCTTCCGATCTCCTTGACAATAAATAGCATTTAATACTTGGCAGAATTTCATGTACATTTCCTAAGCTCTGGAAAAAAAGTAAGATGTGTAAAGGAAAGCATATTACTGTGCAAGACCTTAAATCCTTCTAAAGGGTGTTGATTTACTAATTCCTTTTTGTTTATCAGAATATGGCTGAATGATGTGTCTGAAACCAGATATGGTATGAAGGCAAAGTCAGCCTCCTCTACCTCAGATCTTCCTTCTCACATCTCATCCCCATTTACTACTCCAGGAAGCGCTGTCACATTGTGTTCCCGTCTAAGGAAGGGTAAAAACTGCCTAACAAATATCATTCTCTAATAACATATCTCCTTCCTATTTCCTGAAAAGCTCACTTCTCCCAAAAGAAAAAAATTGATTTTAACTCGCAATGGAGTAAACACTCCATTTCTGTTCTGTATTCTTTGACATTTATGCAGAGTTGGTATCTATGCAAATTATTAAAATTAGGTTTATACATACATGTGAAGAAAAAATTCTAGGCAATAATACAATTCAATAAGTGTCTGAAGCCATCGGAGGGGAATAAAGTTTTATTATACAGAACTCCTGAAGCACAATTTAGAAAGAGAAGTCAAAAGAAAGAAGCACATCAGAAATATTTTATGAGTCAATGCAGTTAAAAGCCAGTACTTGAAGTAGAAAAAAAATTTTATATGAAATGTCACGGTAGTAGTTATATACCATTCTGCATTTATAGAAATTATGTTTAAATCCCAGTGAAAAGCTGTCAATACATTAAAAAGTCTTTCAAAGATCTTTCCAAAATAACTGATAATCAAAATTCATTTACAGATGTTGGTTTTAAAATGGCATGGTGATACCTAGTGTGTAACACAGCCTTTATTCATATTATACTAAAATCCTTATGAAGATCCATACATAGACAAAGTCAAACCAGCTCCAGTAAGTAAGAATAACAAATTTCCAGACTCCGGGAGAAAATTCTAGTAACTATATTATTAATGGAGATAAACTAAGAACCAAACATCAGTAGTCAATACCAGCTTCCACATCTGAAACAAAGCACATTCACCATTCTAAATGAATTTGGAAAAATAATTTCATCTGCCCTGCATGCCCAGCTTTTGGCTGGAAGTCCTAATCAGAAAGTTGGGCAGCTATACCTTTATAGCATGAGCAAGCAATCTGATGTCCAGCATGCTGTTCTTGTATCATCCTCTCAGTTCTTCTGTTCTGACATATTTAAAAACTGTAATAATACTCAGGAAGAAAATGCACATACAGATACACACACGCCCCAGAAAAAGGATGGAACTGTTGGTTGTACATGCATTCTGGGAGGGGTAGAATCAACATGTACAGTATGACAAGATAGTATAGGGTGGAGATATGATGAACCCAGTACACACTAAGAATTGTAGTCTTCAACGTAATCAGTTCAGTTTCAGAGAACCAGGAAGAAAGAAAAAGGGGATTTCTCTTCAAACAACTACAGCTACATTAAACGAATGTCTGTTCAACAAGACTGCAGTAAGAGCAGAGCATAGCAACTTGCCCTCCGGTTGTATAACAGAAAATGAGATCCCACAGTTCACAAGAGGTCAGTGAACAAGGCCAAGAGCAAGCTACACACCCAGTATATTGGCAAATACCAAGTCTGGATAGACTTTTCATTGTCCCAGGATGAATAAACAGAAAAAAAAAAACCCAACTTGTGCAAAACAAGAAATATTTGACAACATTTGGAGAAAATGTACAAAGTGTATATACATAAAAATTATTTACTACAGGAACCAAAAGAATATTTCAGAAAATTAGCTGAAGTCCTCAGCAAGACACAAAAAGACTCCTATGAATCAGGAACCAAAATTTACAAAGAAAGAAAAAGCTGAGATAAAGTAAACTAAGATAAAGTAGGATGACAAGAAAAGTAAAAATCTAATTATAGATCGATAATCTACATTGGAAGTACTTAACCTCCCTAAATCCCATTTTCATCCTCTAAAAAGTCAATATAATAATATATTTACTAAGTAACTTAGAGACAAATCTAAATTAGGAACAGAAGAATAGCAAACTATGGCAAATTAGCTTGATAAAGAGACTGGCATTAACCATACAGTTATAAATAATGTGTCAACATGAACCTCAGTTGATATAAGTTGTCTGAAATTTGGCAGAAAAAAAAAAGAGGCTTAAAATGGAATATAAAAAGGAATTCCCAGAAATTTTAATCCTAGGAATGAATATTTTCATTTGTTTCCTACCTATGTCTATTGAAAACTAAAAGACAATGATCGACCAGTAGCGATAGACTTTCCTTGGTGCCTATATTATGGTCTCAAAATATCATTCTCACTAAAAGAAATTATGGCTTTTGGAGAAATATCTGAATTCAGTCAATCTGAATTTCAATAATAAACATTTCAATGTACTGAAACCAAAATACCTTTAAACCCATGAGTTCATAATGACATTTTAAAATATTGGTCACTTTTATATTTTTTTATTTTATTTTATTTTTTATTTTTTAGGCAAGGCAAACTTTGGTTGACCTCACAGATTGCAAGAACCTTGTCAGTTTACAATTCCTTATTTTTTAAAATTTTTTTATGCCTATAGCACCTGGCCTTCCTAGGTGGTTTCTCATCCAAGTACTAACCAGGCCCGACCCTGCTTAGCTTCCAAGATCAGACAGGATCTGGCTTATTCAGGGTAGCATTGCCATAGACTTGTCACTTTTAAAAGATGATAAAAAACTAAGTCATTATTTTGGTAACTGTGAAATAAAATATTAAGCACTTATTTTTTTTTAATATATGAACTATACAACTACGTAATCAAATAACAGAATAAGGGAAAATATCTCTTCAAAAAGTATCCAATAATAATTGGTAGTAATTGACCCACTCTGTTCTCACTAGAGGTTAAGTAAAATTTAAGACTTAGACAAAGTAATCCAATAAATAAATGAAAAAGAAATGCTAAAATTAGAATATCACCATTTGCAACTTTCAGTGGATGAAGAGATATAAGCATTAACATTTACTAAAATCATGAAACAGAAAGACAATACATTATAGGCTACAAGTGACAGACTTCCTGAAAAGAAAGAACCAGAGTCTGATCCAGTCTCTTGCTCTAATAGCCGATTTGCAGAAATATCAAGGACAGAGGACTGAGCTGAACTGTGCCATGAACAGGCAATTGACAAAACCCAAATGAGAGAAACTCTACTGGTCAAATGGCCCTGTTTTATAATGGAAAATTGTAAGAAGAAAGAAATCAGGTGGGAGATGGGGGTACACAGATAAAAACTAAAAGGCATATATTTTTAAAAGGGCAAGATTAAAAACTATATTATCTATGGAAACACAGTTTGCATGATCACATTTTGGTGATAAAGCTATAAAACAGAAAACACAAGGAAGAAAAAAGTTACAAAACGGCAAAATAATGGGTTACTTATTACAGAAGGGAATGGTTTGTGACTAGAATGTGGCACATGGAAGAGGCTTCTGAGCAGATGGCAGTTACATTTCTTGACTTGGTTGGTGTCCACCTTATTCATTAAATTGATTCCTATGGTTTCCTGTATCAGTGGGTTTTTTTAAAAAAATAGAAAAAGTTAAAGCAAAAACAAAAAAAATAGCCAACGAGTAAATAAACTTCTTCCATCCTAGCACTCTGATACGGCAATGAGTGTAATTACTTATTCCTTCTCTGTCTTCCACACAGACTTGTACCCATAAAGCAGGAATTGTGCCTTGAGGTGCTCATTTCATACATTCATGTCTTCTGGACTCATCTTAATCTGGATCTATCCTACGACTCTTGATGGACCACTGTATTCCTAAAATGCGTACACTGTATACTAAACTCACAATGTAACAGATTTTATTCCACTGAATACTCAGTAATAGGAGGTTAATTTGCTTCTTTTCACTAGTTCAAAATTTGGCAAGAGAAGGACAGAGAAGAAACATGATTGGACAGGCATTAATTTCTGGCTAGTAGATGTGCAATCATCAGAAAGAAATCTGTTTGACTTTAGTTCTGGCATGTAGGATCAGCTCACCCAGAGGACTGAGATGTCTTAGAATTCTGAGCAGACCAAGACCATCTAGCACTCTAACCTGGAGGCGAAGTCAACCACTTGTGTTTGGATGGGTAACCAGCATGCGCTCTTACAGAATCAATTATTGAAGCCCCATTGAACTGAAATCCTGAAAATAATTTCCTTTTAGTCACAGAAATTGTCAAAACCCTGAATACCCCAATTTATCATGTGTACTAGAATTTTCTTTAAGGATACCACAGCAATCTTTACCAGGACTCAGCTTGGTTTGTCTCTAATGATTAGATAAACTTTAAAAAATTAGTGTGATTGGTTTAATATTTTCTTTAAAAAATCAGGCTCTACAGAGCACATCAGTAATTAACATTGATGAAATAATTTTTATTCCGTGATACCAGAAATTCAGCATTTAATCAATGAGAAATCAATATGCATACCTTTATGGTCTACAATAATTCACTGCTATTTAATTTGAGTATATTCTCTAGAGATACAAAGTATAAAATATGTTAAATTTCAGTTGTATTATATTTATTTTCTTATTCATTTTTATTCTGATATGAAATTATTTTCTATGAAATTATTTTCTATGAAATGTTTAAGGGAAAAAAATTGAGACTGTTCTACTGAAATGTGCATCAAAAATAGAAAATAAGTAAAAACTACCATGAGATTTTTAAAAATTTAAATTTTATCTTAATTCCAATTCATTTCCAATTTGTCCAATAGAGATCATTATAATTGTAAAAATGCTAGATGTAAAAAAAGCTAGATGAAATAAATACTTAAATTGTTTTTTAAAAAGAATTATTTTCCTCCAAAAGAAAGTAATTAAAAAATTTTTTTTCACTTTATTTTTTAAATTATTGTAGATTCTTATGCAGTTGTAAGAAATAATAGATACTCCATGTACCCTTTACCCAGTTTACCTTAATGTTACACAATAATACATCATAATTAGGATACTGACATTGATATAATTCAACCACCTTACTCAGATGTACATAGTATTACTTAGACTCATTTGTGTGTATATATGTGTATTTAATTCTATATAATTTTGTCATATGTGTATGTTCGTGTATCTGCCACTACAGAAAAGACTCAGAAGTTTCCTTACCACACAAGGCTCACTTGTGTTGCCCTTTTATAACCTACCTCTTGCCTCTCTCCCTCTCCCCGATCTCTGGCAACCACTCGTCTGTCCTCCATCTCAACAATTTTGTCATTTCATGAATGCTACATAAATGGCATCAGACAATATGCACTATTGTTTTCAGAGTTTGGAGAATATATGTTTCCAGTAAATAGCTTTAAAATCATAGGCAAAAAAACTAGAGAAGGAAGACACAGGGATAACATATCTTCCAAACAAGACAGCAGCCATTTTTAACTATAGCTGCCCAGAGCATATGGAGTTACATCAAGAGACCAACAAAATATTTTAACTACCCAGAGCTATTTTTCTGTGCATAATGTGTCACTAATAATTAACCTTGAAAACTTTTTGATCGATTCGCAAAATCCAGGGTAGTTGAGGGGACATGCTTTTCTCAGTTTTCTTTTCAAGTTATTTAACTACATTTTGTAAAAGTTTGTCTAGTTTTTATGCTGTATGTTCCACTAAACTAAAAAATAACAATTTGTGGGACATAAATCTACTAGTATGTCAAAGGCACAGCTAAATATCACTGAGGGGAATTGAAAAGTGAGAGCCAGCATGACTATTCCGGCTATCACTGAGGATTCCTTTCTTATAAGTTTGGCTCTTAAGTAGGAAAATAAGGAGACAGAGTATAGAATTCTGTTATTCCTGGGAATATTTCAACAATAAAATTTGAGGGGATCTACTAACAAAGATTTCTGTTAGGCCAGAGGGATAAAGGGCCATAACAGTTAGTGTCCTTTCATTTGGATCTCAATCTGAACTATTGATGCTACAGAAGGTGACACCTTTTGAAAAGCAGGAAGTCACTAAATATCATGCTTCCTAAATTGAGTGTCTAACCTTTTACAGGCCACAACATGCAGACATAAGAGTATGATGAATTCCTGAAGAGGCATTTTCTTTTGATTTCCTACTAAATTCACTTTCAATCTCAATTTCAACAATACTGCTGCCACATTTTATTCCTTAAGCAATCATTATCTTTAAATCCCTTTAATGAAGTAACTTTTTAAAGACTAAGAGCCTTACTATATTTTCCCCTTAAAATTTCCAAAGGTCTACAGCTTAAAAGCTAGCTTTCTTTAGTGTCTAATGACACTTAAAAACTCCATCTATATAGAGGGATAGATGAATAAATATGTGATGAAGCAAACATAGCAAAATGTTATATTTGAAGAATCTCTGCAGAGGTATAAGGGTTTCACAGTACTCTCCTATATGTTCAACTCTTATATGTTTAAATTTTTTATAATAAAAGGAAAAAAAACACTTTAGCCTCAGAAGTTGGACAGAACTGGGGAAAATCATCATAAATTAAAAAGTACTTTAATGGAATTGTTCAAATGGACCTCTTAATCTCATTTACTTATCTCAAGAGCATTTTGCCAAAAGGGAGCTAATTGCATGTTTCTATGCCCTGAAGGTCAGAGGGAATCCTATCTTCTGGACCCCTGCCCTGACACAAGGTGACATCATGAGAAATAGTTTCAATTGATGTGGCTTCTTAAATACCAACCCACAATTACTTCACCAGGAAACTTGGCAACAAGGCTGTGTATTTTGAGTATGACATCACTGTTGAGCCAATGAAATTACATGTTGTGCAAGGTTGTCTTCAAAGGAAAAAAAAAACTGAACATATTTCTTAAAAAATACATTAAAAGATACTTGAAATTTGAAAATATACAATTGTATCAAAAATAGTAATTTTAAAAAATATCATGTGGGAGAAATTGTGTCATTAATCCAAGGAACCTCCACAAAGAATCAATAGCAGATCTAGAACTTGGAATCTCTGAACTTTAAGCATTGCTTGTGCCAGGATCTCATATTTTTCTGCTGTGTCACAATTACAGCCATTAATGATTCAGATAACATGCTTTGTAAGAGGTTTTCTTTAAATATATAAAGCCAGTCCTGGATTTTTGCTCTAATATTGAATGTGTAAGGTAAAGCATAGCATGGAAAGATGGGAGATGACCGAACATTGACACTAACCAGGGCTTATTTCCACAAAGATCATAACACTTGCAATTGAACAACAGACCAAGAAGATAAAAAATGTGAAAGACGGACAGGAAAGTATTCAGTATCTCTTCTGATACCCACAGTGAAGGAAATTCATATGAAGAGTACATTTCTGGGTCAAGTTTTCCTTGCCATCCCATTCCTAGAGTGTGGTCTTGGGATAGCCCTTCAGAAACTAGCTAAGGCTATTAAGACCCTGCCTGGATTTTGGCTTTCACCCAGGCCAGCAGGAGATCAAGACACACCTAATAAAGTGGAACTGGGAATTAGGACACTTGGATTCAATGCCTAGCTCTGCCCCTTGTTTGTTTTGTGACCCCTGGTTAGCTCATTTTACCCCTACAAAACTCAGTGTTTGTCATCTGTAAAGATAACCCATCTCCCTGCTGCAAGGAGCACATCCTTAGCATGATAAAGCCCTATATAAAAGTGAGTTACTGTGTTTCTAGGATTAGCATGGGAACTTTACTTTAGGCTAATCTTCTGTCTCCAGGGAGTTCTAAAAAGGAACTCAGATTCTTGGGGTTCTCAGCACGGAACAGAGCTGGGATAACGTCACCCATGCTGCTCCACCCTCCAACCTCATTGACTGGACAGAAGTGGAAACGGCCTCCAGATTAAAGGGTCACAAGCAGATGCACTGAGTTCCCAGACCATTCTCCTCCCCACTGTTGGTGTTTCACACAACAGCAAAGCGTGCTCCAGATCAAAATGCATCCAAAGTTGAAACCAAATAAGCAGACAATGCTGGAGCGAAAACAACAATAAACTGGCAAGTGTAGCTCACCGCTCTCCTTCATTATCTCCACATAAGCAGTCACAAGATCTATGAAAAGGCATTATAATACCCATTAGAAAGATGAGAAAACAAAGGCTCAGAGAAACTAAAACCTCAGCCAAGTTCAAAGAGTGAGAAATTGGCAGAGCACGAGAACATACATGGACCAAACAATTCCAAAGTCCCTTTTAATGCATTATGCTAAGTTGCCTAAAAAATCTAAATTTCAAAGGTAATTAAAATGAACACAGAAAAAGTAAATGGTTTAAGGTATACTTTAAAACAATTTTCTAGCCTAACTAAATTATTTCCCAAATGATGTTAACTTTGTAAAGATTACAAGTGAACCCAAATCACATTACTTTAGGATCAAGAAAGGAAAAGAGATAAACGGTCCAGAGACTTGACATAACTACTTTTCATTGAGCATTTACTACATGCCACACACTGTGCAAGCTGCTGATGTAGAAATGAACTAAAGGGCTCTGTGAAAATGCAAAGGAAGTCTATAAAATATAGGTGGAGGCAGTGATACATTACCGGTTGAGCTGTTAAAAAGTCTAAGGTGAGCACAGGGAAGGAGAATATCTTTCTCTTCCATTAGGTAAATTATTATAAGTCTTTAAGGAAAAAGACAATGCTATGTATGCCCTCTCCTATCAACTTCATGCCGAGTACAGCACTATGCAAGAAGCAGAGATCAACTAATAAAATAATGATTAGAAACTGAGAGCCAGAGCAAGGATCCTACTGAAGATCACACAGTCAATAGCAGAGCTTGAGATCTCTAAGGCACCTTTTTTCTTTCTGTAACAGTGATCAAGACTGCTAGTTACCACTTGTTTTCTTTCTCTCCTTCTTCCACAGTAATAGAACTCTAAGTTCTTACCTATGCAAATATCTACCTGCAGTAAGATTGCATTTCCCAGTCTCCCTCAAGCTAGATGTGTCCATGTGACTAGGATTTTGCAGTAAGAAGCAAACAGATATAATATATACAGCTTCCAGTAACTGTCCTTCAGGGGAGAAGCAGGTCCTCTTTTACCCCTTTTTCCCTTCTTGATGGATGGAATGTAGTCACATAGTGGAGCAGGAGCAGCCATCCTGCACCAAATCTGCAAATTGTGTGTTGAAGGCAACACAGAAAACCAAGAAAGAGGAAGCCAGGGATCATGAAGCCGGAAACAGCCTGAACTATCAGTGTTTGATGAGAAAAAGAAATGCATTTATACATCTTGTTTAAAGCACCGTAACTTCGGGTTCTCTGTCACAGCTGAAACTAATTCTAACAAATATGCTACTCTTTCTCTTAGTGACCACCATGATAGATGTGCCCAAACCACTGTTAGCAGAAGGTCATAAAGACCCATTTCATGGATTTGGGAAATCAAAGTGAGAAAGTCATACTCTAAAACAAGATGAGATGCAGGAGTCAAGTTAGAAGAAAGAAAAATATAGAAAATAAAAAGAAGTCACATTAAAAATGTAATCATGACTGTGATATATTTCATACACTCAGTAAAGTTGTGGGTAGGGAAAAAGGGGATATTATCTATTTGTACAATATCAATTAAATAATCATACAGAAAAACCAAATGTAGTAGACCTTGAAGCAGGAGATGAGAAAAGGTATAACATTAAGTTATATATTAAATAAAAAATGGCATTAATCATATAACTAAAAATCTAATGCTGTTTAGCAAAATCCTAAAGACAAATCTAATTCTTCCTTTACTTTCTTGGAAAAGTATAAATCCTTACTCGAGGTATTTATAAATACTTTCAAGTTTCCTTTTCACATTTTAAATTACAGAATTTTTGTTGGCATTTGACTATTACAATACGTTACAATAGTAATTATTTTAAGTTAATATTCCCACAAATGGAAAATTAGAAAAATTTTAAAAAGAACATTGATTCAGAAGTCTCTTAAATCTGGAAATATTTGTGAGGTACTCGACTCAGTACTTTTAGGGTTCTAAGAAAATAAAAATTTAAATTTCTGACCAATCAGAATTTAGTTTAGCCTTGATTTAAAGTATGACATTATCAATACCAAATCAATATGCATTCCCTCTTCTCACCTACTGCCTGGAATTATGACAAGCCTAAATTTCTCATTGAATTTAGCAAGGTTAAATTTCTATTATAGTATGTGTCATTTATATTAGTCAAGATCTCACACATTCTCAAACATAATTTTTAAGGCTTTCTTTCCTTTTTATTGGCATAGGAGAAATGTGGGTTTTGGTTTGGTTTTGGGTTTTGATACACAAATCCAATTTTTAAATCACCTTACTTGAACTTCCTGGAATGTGTTATGTACCAAGCATACAATGCCACAGAAATCATGACTAATTAATGTAATTAAGAACAAATAAAGGGAAAGAACATTTTGTCCAATGCCCAATTAATGAGCAATTCTTCATCTAGGGATAAACAAATTATTTTGGCTCAGGATCCAGCCTAAGATATTGTTAGCACTCCACAAATTTTACTTGGAAGCAAAATGTCAGCTAAAATAATCTCCCTGTAACAAAAATTAATGCGATAAACTTGCTCACAAAACTTGAGCCTTTATAAAACAAGACTACAAGTATTTCCCAATATGGAGGCAATGTTTCTACAAGTTGATTCTTTTTTCCCATTATCTCATCTGAATGTCTAGTGTAAAAACAAATCTTAACACCATTTATTGTGGCTCTATTGTCTACACGGCTGTTAATATGAACTAGAAAGGAGGTTTTGTGTGAAAGGATGACTTGCACTCTATGGCTAAATCTTAACTATCCCCTCTTAAACAGTGGAGTTTGAATAGAAAGAGGTGAAATGGCCTGAGACACAAAAAGGAACAACAAAAGAAGAGACATTTGTAAGGACTGAAAGGAAGACATCAGGAGAAAAGTGAGACAAAGCAGTCACGTGGATACATTTTGGCTTGCTGCTGCGTTGCCTCGATCTCTGCCTCCTTCTTCACATGGCCAGCTCCTCTGTGTCTCTTGTATCCTCTCCCCTTCTTATAAGAACAGCAGTCACTGGATTTAGGACCCACCCTAATTCAGTATGATCTCATCTTAATTACACTTCCAAATAAGGCCACATTCTAAGATTCTAGGTGGACATAATTTGGGGGAACATTATTCAACCCACTATAGTGGGGAACCAAGGCCAAATCTGAGTTACTGTTTCCGTAACTACTGGTCATTGACCTTAGGAGAGGTAAAAATTAGGCTGGCAAGAGAGCAGCAACGAGATCAGTAGAGGTAATGAGAAAGCTTGAAGATGGAGGTGTTAGAAGCCCAGAAATCTGTAAGACGGCAGCCTTGCCCTGGTGGTATTATCTGTCAGAGTCCATTAGCGTCTCAGGCATGCTGATCACAGTAACAAGTATGGGGTTAAAGAGAAGAAACAACAGCAGTGTCTGGAAGGCAGAAAGAGGGTGAGGACAAAATTCTAAAAAGATTACAATGTGTTCCTCTATGCTCTGATTCTCCAGCAGTATTTCTCAAACTGAGAGAATATGGGTTATGTGAATTCCTCTGGAACATCTTATTTTTATATGTTTAAATATATATGTATATTGTTTTATATGTTTAAATACACACACGCACATACACGCAAACACACATTTGATCTACGTTTGAATTCCAATCAATCTCTTTAATACTGGTTTTCCCGAGAACACTGGAGCATTTTTTAATTATTTTCATTTTCATGAAAATAAAATATAAGTTCTAGATCACCTGATAGCCATGCAATTTTAGCATGCATGTTAGTGGTAATAATTAAGAGGCACCAAAGTAGAATGATTTTAATTGTTGTAGGCTATGATAAAAAGTAAAGCAGTGAACTAGATATTCTCATATGTAAGCCAAGGAAGGAAAACAGCTCAGTGTGGCAATACAGAGAAGGCATTCAGCAATCCCAAAAAAGAAAGGAATCAGGGTCACTGAATCACGCTGCAGACGCAAAGGCCTACCAGCACCTAAACCTACTAAAACTGTTACGGTCACCTAGGTTTCCCAATCAAAATGTGCTTTACTCTGGAACTTTCTTTGCTATCTTCAAGTGTTTTATTTGCTTAAGTCACATAAAACCTGATTGGTTTCTAATTGTTTTATAGCAAAGGAAGAGCATGCTGCTAACAATAGTGCCAACTCTATCAATACAACCGATAATTATCAACATTATCATCAATACTATCAATAAGCTATCAATATTATCATCAATGTTATTTGCACCAAGCAAGTTAGCCAAACAAACAAGGTCAAAATTCAGTGTTCAAACTATACATAGTTTAAAATGTATCCATTAAAAATGCAAATTTCTGCTACATAAAAGATTTGATTTACACAATTTATCAGTCTCATACATAACTACATATTTGGATTAAAAAATGAAATATTCAGATTTTCCATGGTATTTGGTTGTCATAAGGACTTCAGCACAGTTTTAAAAAGTTCTTTTCTTCTTTGAAAGCTTTCAAATTTTAAAAAATTTTCCTAAATTGAAAACTGAACAAAAAAACATTATAACCACAATCCTAGATTTGAAATTTTTCAAAAAAAGTCATGCCTCAGCAAACATAGCAAATTAAGAGAACAAAAGCCTTCCTTTCCTTTTGATGGTCTTATTCTGGGTCCCAAGAAGGGATAAGCCACTTTGGTGACTCAATGGCCTGAAAGGCTGCCACAAACTGGAGGGCCACAAGAATCAGGCTTCACAGTCACATAAGTGGCAAGCTTTTCTGTATTATTAAGAGAAAGCACTGGCATGTATATGCAAGGTAGCAGATTAAATCTTTTTATAACTTTCTATCCACACATAAGATATACACTCATATACATGTGTATATGTATGTTTACCTTATTCTTTATTATTTTTAACTGAGGCCACATCCACTTGCATCTAACCCCTGGATGTTACTGCTACACTTACTTCCTAATGGCCTCAGGAGTTCAAGAGCAACCCAGTATGTTTTCACCTTTGGCTGACAAACTCCAGGTCTAGCATCATCAAACAGTCGAACTGGAAGGAGTGGGAATTCAGGAAGTTTAGGGGAAATACGAACCTTTCCTGTACAGAGTGATTTCCATTTTAAGTGAAAACCCTAAACAGACCCATGTTAAACATTTTTCCCCTTCTAGAACTTACAGTTGTTAACAGACTAAAACCCAAGCCTTCTATTTACCCTATTCTCAGTATATAACTCCTTCATTTGTGCAAGAGAGAAAGTGCTCTCTTCATGGAAACACTGGGAAACAATTTAAACAATTGAGCACGGCTCCTTGCCATGCCTCCACAAGTCCTTCAATTCTATGTCACCTGAGCTTTTTATGAATTACTAGGTTTGGGGGCTGTTTTTTCAATTGAAAACATCATATCGATATAATAATTTTTTTTTTCAAATTAAACCAATTTGGAAAATATACAATGAATTGTAAGTCTTCCTAATATCCCAGACCCTATAAGTCTCTCTTCAGAGGCCATGACTATTGACAAACTTCTTACATTTCTGAGTTTAGATAGATTTAAGGTAGATTAAAGACAGCTGCAAATGCTTGCTCTTCCACCATTGAGAGGTGATAAGCAATTCTCTGAATCTGGGCTGGTCTTAGTGACTGGCATAATCAATAGAATGTAACAGAATTAATGTTCTTGAACTTCCAAAGTCAGATTTTAAGGAGCCTTGTGGCTTCCGCCAGGGCCTTTTGGAATGCTCACTGTGGGAGAAGCCAGCTCATTATAAATCTTACCACCCTGAGATTGCCATGCTCTGAGAGGGCCCAAGCTTACCACATGAAGATGCCACTTGGAGAAAGATGGGAAGGGAGAAAGAGATAACCCCCTGACTAGCTCCAGATCTTCCAATTATCCCAGTCCAGGCACCAGACTTGAGACTGAAGGAGCCATATTAAATATGGACGAGATATGGAAATGAAGCAAGGAACCCCACAGCCAGACATAGGGCCCCTTCAAGCAATCCAGCTATCTCCAGCCATTCAAGCTACCTCACCTGAAACCCCAATTATTCTGGAGCAGATGTAAGCCTTCCCAATTGTGTCTTGACTAAATAAATTCATGATGGACAAAGTTAAAAGCATAAAAAAACTTCGTTGTTTTGAACCACTAAGCTCTGAAGTGGTTTGTTTTGGAACAATAGATAACTAAAACAATATCCTTCCTGATTTTTTCTATGCATATGTAAGCATATCCTTTTTCTTTCTACATGTATTATTCTGAGCCTTAAGGTATGTTTTTCAAATTTAATATTATATCTTTCTAAATCAGTACTTATATATTTCCTTATTTTTAACGCGGGCAGACTATTAAACCAGTCCCATAAGAATGGACATTTAAATCATTTTCATTATTTTCCTTTTTATGAATAAATACTAAATGAACATCCTCATGAATAAATCTTTGTGCACATATATATTTGTAGGACAAATTACTCTAAGTGAAATTTCTAGATCAAAAATACTTTGCTTTTGTAAAGGCAGTTTTCTATTCTCCTCTTGGAAACTGTATCCATCCTTTAACAAACAAAGCCAAGGTCAATTGTTGCCGTCTCTGAAATCTCCCAGGGCCCTGCCAGGACACCTCTTCCCTGGTGTCTCTGAGCACCATGCATTTTAGCTATTTCCACTGAGTACCAGCAGCCCCCAAACAATTGGGTTTTTGCCTCGCTTGTCATGCAACCTACTCCACCAGATACAGTGCCTTAAGCATGCTCTTGTTCAATCCAAGGTTACAGAATGAATAAATGAATGAATGGACAAGTGCACCTGTGTACATTTTGACAAACGTACTACTGAGTGTCAATAGCAGCCAATAAAAACAAATAGAATATCCAGCAATGTAACTCCTGTGACAAAGCTTTCTCCCAAGGGCTGCTGTGGTTTCTTGGTCACATTACCATGCAGCTTGATGCTAATAAAGGGTACAATCAAAGAAAATGCTGAGATTCCAATATATGTTTAAGAGAATTCCTTAAGTTCGCCAGAAATGTCCTTTCACATTGTGCTGCTAAGGAGTTGCAGAGGCAACAGCTCACCACATGGGAAGTGAAGGCCTGAGTATACGAGGAGGTCAAAGACTTTGCAGAAGCATGTAGGAGTAATATGATACATCCACTTAGGTATCCTGTTAACTAATGATGTGTGCTCATACCACAGTCCTGGGTACATGGGCCCATAATAAAGGGTACACTTCTGTCAATATTTTCTTGAGTTGCAGACTGTCAAAAGAGTTCTATTATTTTGTCTTGGATTTTCTAATACAGAATTCAGCAAAGCTGCTGGATTCATTGAGGCGCTCATTAAAACAAGTATTTATTAAGCATCTACCATGTGCCAGGCACTGTTCTAGGTACTGAAGATACAACAATAAATAAAACAAAACCCCTGTTATGGACCTTACAGTGTCAGAAGCCAGGAAAAGAAGTAAAAAATAATTAAATGTCGGTTAGTAACAAGAGCTATGAAGGAAAACAAAGTATGGTAAAGGAGAAAATGATAGGGCAGAGGGCGGTATATAGATTTGTAAGGAGCACGAGGAAGCTAAAGGCAGAAGACAAATCCAGAACAAGGTCATGAGACCAGATCACAGCAGGGTTGTACAGGTCATCATAATGACCTTGGATATTATACTAAGTTGGGTAGAAAGTCCGTGAGAGACTTTGAGCAAAGGGTAACACATAATCTGATACAAAAGTGATAAAATATATAACATTCCCTCCATGCTAATAACATTCCTCCACATTGATAACAGCAAATTAGAAAATGGGGAAAAATATCCCATTCTCAACAACAAAAAGTACTAATAAAGTAGTCAGAAAGAAATCTAATCACAGATACGTAAGAGCCTCTGGAGAAAATAACAAAACTGTATTGAAGAACACCGAAGACCTGATTAAGTGGAAAGACAGCAAATTCAAGAATGAAACATGTACTATAATAAAGATGTCAATTCTTCTCCAATTAATAAAAACAGTGCAATTCCAATAAAAACTATGGAAATGGACAAATTAATAATTCATTAGAAAGCGTCAAGTTTTGAGTACAGCTACGGCATTTTAAAGTAGAAGAGGAGGAGGAAGTGAGGTGCACAGGAAGGAAATTGTTCCCAGATAACAAGACTTACAAATTATAGCATATTAAGTTGTAGTAATTAAAACATGGTTGTGCCTATGCAGGAATACTCAAAAGCAGCGGTCCCCAACCTTTTTGGCACTAGGCTCCTATGGGAATCTAATGCCTGATGATGTGAGGTGGAGCTGAGGTGGTGATGCTAGCGCTGGGGAGCGGCTGCAAATACAGATGAAGCTTTGTTCACCTGCCCACTGCTCGCCTGCTGCATGGCCCGGTTCCTAACAGGCCACAGACCAGTAGTGGTCTGTGGACTGCAGAGCCGTTCTCAAAAGGATCAGTGCAGCAAAACAGAAAACCCAGACATAATCCTATACTTGTATGAGAACTAGGGTATGAGAGAGAAGGCATCATAGACAGGGCAGAAACAATAGTCAGTAATTATATTGGAATAACTGAATTTTCCTTGAAAACAAATTAGTTAGATCTCTATCTCGCAGTAAATATCCTTAACATTGTACCTTCGTTTTATAGTTAAGGTTGTCAGATACTAGGATGGCAGTGATTTATAGTAGGATAAGTGTCCAGAATCGTACAGATGTTTTTAAGTAGCTATAAGGTCCTGGATAAGGTGCTTAATTTACCTGAGCCTCACTTTCCTCTCATGTAAAATGGGAAATAATAATACTGACCTTGTAGAAAGGATTCCTAATAATTAGCACAACCACATGTCCCAACTGCTATTAACATGACTACAAACAGTTAAATGATCGCTGTCACCAGATGCTTCCAAGAGAAGTCAGTTAAGCAGATGTCAATAACCATTTGATTCCTCAACGCACTTCCTGGGAAAGAGTAAAGTTCTGGGAAGTTCACTCTATCTTAAGCAAAAAAGCTGACAATAGTGTGACTGCTACTGTAAAATCAGTTAAAAAGTTCATCATTGAAGATAAAGGTATTTTTGTAATGTAAGTATAAACACAAATTTGATACGGCATAGCGTCCTGGTAAAAATGATGTTCTATAAATTAAGAAATGTGTAGAGCAGAAAGGTACTTGAAATAACAAGAGGTTGTGTCCAAGTTGTGATAGTCAACCAATTAAAATAGTTGTAGTATCTCGGAAACTAAGCAGCGTCGGGCCTGGTTAGTACTTGGACAGGAGACCACCTAGGAAGACCAGGTGCTGTAGGGTTAAAAAATAAATAAAATAAAATAGCTGTGGTTCACAAAATTAGCTAGTATGTGTGTTTGTGTGTGTGTGTGTGTGTGTGTATGTTTGTGTGTAAGGTCAATGCCTTATATTTTTTATTTTACTTAAACTGTGTGTATACATGTGTGTATATATCACATACACATGGTAAGTTTTGTACACTTTTATAGTTACTTTTTATGTAAATAATATATAACTATGTGAATAGTTACATACTTAAGTAACTATATAGTTATATTTTACACACACACACACACACACACACTTAAAGCAACCAGGAATAAAGCCGATGCTACTGACACATGCTTCTGCACAGCAGTATGTTTTTTCTTTTTGCTTTCAATCATCATCGATAGGTTTTTAGAAAAATAATAATCTTTAGAAAACTTGTAGTACTATTTTGTAAATAAATCCCAGTATCTTACAATGATAGCGACCTATTTTTGTAGGCGAATCTAAATTTTATTATCTTCTGTTCAAAATCCATTATAAATCTTTAATATAGAGTGGTCAAAGTACCAAACAATAAAATGCCAAAAAAAAAAAAACACTTAAGTTTTTGAAGTTTTTAGCAAATTTCAATTATAAAATCAAAATTTTTATATAGGAAGGCATTGAGATTAAGCCCTACAAAACCAAGGGAGCAAGTGAAATAATTAAATGATGAGAGCCTCAAATAAGGCATAAGATTTAATTTGACATTCTCTGACTGCAGTTTGCATTAGTTTCACTGGTGGGAAGAATCTTTTGATGGAATCCCAAAATTTCTATCTTAAATTAGAAAATTTACATTTGGTAGCATGAAAAAAGTTCAGAAGTCCACAAATTTCACAGCATTTAAATTTAACAAAATATTAAAAAGGATCATAGAGATAATTATATATGTAAAACTATGCTTTAAAAATAAAATATTCAAAATATTAGAGATATATTAGAGACAGAAATGGCAAGGTGACTGATTAGATTATGTACGTATGGTCCATGAATTATTATTCTGCCTTCTTTGGTTTTAATACTCATATAATCAATGTAAAGATTGTCCTTCAGAAAAGTTCATTTTAATTTTTTACTGTTTATTTTCATTCCAAATGTTCATCAATTTGAATAATAATTTATGTAAAAAGTCCTGGTTTAACAAATTGTAACTATTATCAAATGGACCATGTTGACCTGGCTGTCAGTCATGCTGATCTGAACAAGTAGGTAACAGTGAATGACACTACTTCAATCCATTCTCCTTGTTCCTGTATGCACTGCATATGAGCTTATCTTTCAGTATAAATATAAACACGTAAAAATCATCTGTGGCAGAAGCAGATTTTCTAAAGAATGACAATACAGTTCAATGCAAAATAGTACAAATAATAATCCTAACCATGGAACTCTGATGAATGTCTCTAGGGAATGACTTGAGGAACTTTCAAAATATTTTCACATTTTTTAAATGGCTTAAACTCAAAATTCATAAGGTATTCTTACCCATGTGGAAAAGAGGCAAAATAAATGCATCTAATCCAGATAAAATAACAAAGAATTTAAACAGGGATCCTGCCACTACTTTCCCATAAGGTTCAGGGAAAGATAATTTAAGAAGTAAAAAAACTACATTAACCTGTGATGAGGTAAGAGTGGTCTGTTACCCCATCTCAAAATCAATAGCAATACTTTTTAACTGCCCAAGATCCAAGACCTCAACATGCAATCTAGGTCAGTACAGACATAATATGTTAAGCTCTAAGGAGTAAACTGTTATAATCTACTGTTAGTGAACACTGTTATTGCAAACTCTCTTGTATAAAGCCCATTGTAGTAAGTAACCAGGGTTGACATTCGGATCACATATACTAGTGGTAAAAATACTGAAATACTTCCATACAAGTTGGTAAAAAGAAATCTTACATTTATTTGACTACAAGTTACCTAATTATGTCACCCAGTGGCAGCCATGGAAACAGGTAATGGACTCTCAAGTCATGCCAGCACAGATGTGTCACTTCTAGTGGCTGCTGAAATGACCTTGGTTGTGGCAGCACGAGACATGTGTGTTTCAGTGTGTGTGAGGGGTTATGATGGGCAGGTCAGTAGTGGTGGTTTTAGTAAAGGTCAAAGTATAGACTCTTCCCACAGCCATATGGAAAGGACTGGCTTCCAGGTGAGCATCACCTAGACATTTTTCAGTTATAACAGCACCAGCGCCAGGGACCTAACTGGCCAATGATTTAACGGAGAACTTGGAAGAGTTTGACACAGTTCCCTGTGTCACATCAGAGCTCACACTAAGACATTACCAAGCAGAATATCACACCAACAATTTCATATCATCAACTAATAACTTGGAAATGATTACAATTACTTGATGAACAATTTAAGCTACACTTAGTAGTCAGTTTTATGATGCATATTTATACTTCATCAAAAGAATACAATTCAGTGCCATTAAGTACATTCACAATTTTGTGCAACCATAATCACTGTTCATTTCCAGAACTTTTTCATCATCCCAAACAGAAACTTAGTACCCATTCAACAATAACTCTTCCTTTCCCCTAGCCATTAGTACCCTCTGTTCAACTTTCTGTCTCTATGAATTTGCTTATTATATACCTCATATAGGTGGATGGAATCATCCAATATTTTTAAATAAACAAACATTTACATTACTATTAGTTATTAAGTATTTTAATATCACCCCCGACTGTGCACTCAAACTCAAGTTCTTTGAAAAATGAGGTCTGACATATGTTCAATAGTAGCATACAGAATATTCTCCCCAATGATGGGAAAAATTTTTGAGACTACATCAACTATGCAAATTTATAGATTCTATATTGAAAATGTATGAAAGTGGTCTCCATAATTAGGGAATAAGTTAGAAGTATTCAAAAACTAGATTAAAGCTTGAAGCCTTTTTAAGTACACTGGCTATCCCACCAGATGCTTTGATGGGCAACTAAACCATGAATTTCTATAATTACAAATTAAAAATTACAGACTTTGTGAGTTTCCATATTGCTTAATGAGATAAGGAGAATGGGAAGAGTTCCAAGAGACAATAGCTGGAAAATCACCTGCCTGACATGTATAAACCAAGAAAAATATAATTGACTTCTCCCTTGTAACGGACAGTAATATGATTGGCTAAAGAACTGCAACTTTAAAATGACAAAAAAAAAAAAACCATGAAATTATCTCACCAAAAGGTCTGAAGTTAAGGCTGAAAATAACAACTCTTATAAAAAAGAATCAACCTCAAAATATGGAGCCACAGAGATGTTAATGGAACAATTTATCAATAAAATTCAAAAATGGCCAAGAGTAAAAAGAGCAATGTAAACATAAGCAGTCTTGTCCTCATACAGATGTATATAAAAAGTACCATTGTTCAGACTGTGGAAGTCAAAGGACATGACAAGTTGCTATTTCTAATAAAAATTCTCTCTTTTGCAGGCCCATTTTGCATTCCCTAATACCTACTAGGCAGCTTTACATGGATGTCCCCCAGCCACTTCCAACTCCACAAGTAAACAACTAAACTCTTTATCTACTTAACCCCAAATTGCTTTTCTTCCTATACTCTTATCTCAGTAAACTGCATTGCCATCCACAGAAGCTATGTACCTCTTAGAGTCATCAGTTGCTTCTCACTCTCTACTTGCCCCCTGAATTCAATGTCACCAAATTCTATTGCAAGAAATCTATCCTTTACAGCCTACTGCTTGAGCCCTCATTATCTCTCACCGGGTTCCTTGGAATACTTATGCCAACTCATCTCCCAATGTGGAGTCTTTTGTCTTCTCAAATCCACCTTCCATGATGGCATAAGGGTTACTATCTTAAAACAATTTACATCATTTCATTACACTAAAATACATGCAAGCATGAAACAAACTCCAATCACTGTGGGCTCACATCAAACTCTTATCAATATTCAAAGAGTTTTCTAATCTAACCTACCACTCTGCCCTTATGATCTATTCGTAGTCCTGCCACACTCTACATTTTAATCACACTTATTATTTTATTCTCCCCTCCCACCCTAATACACCTTTTTCATGCTTCCATGCCTCTGCAATGCTATTCTCTACCAATACCCTGGTTCTCCACTCAGCCAGAAAGACTCAAATTCGATGTCACTTTCTTGGTGACACCCTATCTTTCTTGAGCCAACTTTATTACTCCCTCCACTGCCCAAAGTACTGTTAAAACATTCATCATAGTAGACACAGTCTATGGTGATATCATTTATACATTTATACATGTCTGTCTTCTTCCAATTATATACTTTCTTAGATCAGGGTAATAGATTATTCATATTTTTATTCCCAGTGCTTAATCTAGTAAGAAAACATGGTATGTATTCAATACATGTGCTCTAAATAAATAAATGAATGAATGATGTAAAACATCAAACACCGGCTGAAAAAATAGAAATCCAAGCAAGATTCATTATGATCATTCTAATCATTCTTTCATTAAATGAGCTAAAGCTTCCCTTGAGGTAAAATTTTATATATCGACAGTTATATATCATTGTCACCAGTCAAGCATACATTATTTTTAAAAGAGAATCTTGAAGATTTTTGAATGAGATGAAAAGACATTAATGAGGTTTTTTAAAAAAAAAAAAAAATCAGTATTCTAGACATTGGAGATAGCATAGAACATAAACCATAGCTATGAAAAGGAATTAGGAGGACCCAAGAGAAGACCAGTTTAATTAGAACCAAAGAAACCAACTAGGAACTAGATGATTATAGGAGTTTTAAGGTCTAATGAAGGAAGACTTCACAAGGTTAAGCAGTGTCATGTTTACAATGTAAAAGAAGAAGCTCATGAAATATCTTTCCATTTCTATTTTCTTCAATTTCTTTTAATAATGTCTTCTAGTTTTCAGTGGATAGGTCCTTCTATTACAAACAGAATGGAGGTTCCTCAAAAAAATTAAGAATAGAATTACCATATGACCCAGCAATCCCTCTTCTGGGTATCTACCCAAAAATTCTGAAAACATTTATCTGTAAAGATACATGCACCCTGAAGTTCACTGCAGCATTATTCACAGTGCCTAAGACATGGAAGCAATGGAAGTGTCCTTCAAAAGATGATTGGATAAAGACGATGTGGTATATATACAATGGAATATTACTCAGCCATAAAAAAAATGAAATACTGCTATTTGTGACAATATGGATTGATATTGAGATAATCATGCTAAGCAAAATAAGTCAGACAGAAAAAGTTGAAAACCATATGATTTCATTCATATGTGGGATATAAAACTGAAAGCAACGAATGAACAAGACAAAGACTCATATACATAGACAACAGTTAGTGGTTATCAGAGGGGAAAGGAGGGAGGTAAATAAGAGTAAACAGCCTCAAATATATGATGAAAAAGACTTGACTTAGTGGTGAACACACAATGCAATATATAAATGATGCATTATTGAATTTTAGACTTGAAACCTATATAATTTTATTAACTAATATCACTCCCAATAATTATACTGTGTGTCTTTCTCTCTGTCTCTTATCCTCTCTCTTTACCAAAAAAATTTCCCCAGAGAAAGGAAAGGGACCAGATGAGAATCAAAATAAACATGGTTAAGAGACATAGAATTTTCTAGAGATTGAAGGAAAGTAAAGTAGTCTTTATAAAACCAGATGACTAAACTATATACAGAAGGAACTAACCTATATAATTAGAGAATTAAACAGGAACTGATGGATATTTGTGGGGGAAAAAATAGAAATATTTGATAGTTCAGTGTGGAGATGGCATAAGGGTAAAGAGGGATATTTCCCCTCCTACCAAGGATTAGGCAGAGATATTTAATAATTTGCCAAAAAAAAAATGGGTCTTCTCGATGTACAGGTTAAGACAGCAGTAAGATATCCAGTCTGAACTATAAGGGGAAAGCAATGGGTCTGCTCAGAGTTAATAGCTTCATGATTTGGAAAAATGTGCTCTCCAAAGTTTCCTTCCCCACTGTTCCCCAAAGACACCACAGCCAAGTTAAGCCAGTCACCAAGGAAGGAGCTTATTGGAGGAAGATGACTGACTGGGTGATCTCTTCTAGTTCTCAGTCTTTTTGTGTGGTCAAGGGGATTTCCTGATATCCAACTGACACCTTTTGGCAATTTTCTAGTTTACGGTAAAGTCAAAGTTAGGTCAAAGTTCATAGGAACACCTGCAGCTAGTGGAACAAATTATGGGAAATACTAGCTTCAAGTGACCCTAAAACAATGAGCAAAGAAATTGAGAGAGAATCAGTTAAGCACAAGGTCATGGAGATGACACTCTACCTTTGGCAGAAGGATGAAGAGCAAAGATGCCCAACACAGCACCTAGAGGTAACCCTCTGAAACTGTTTCCACTTCTACACACACAGATTGAGGTAAACCTTATGAAATTTTCAAGAATCAAATTACATGAAATTCATGTTACTCAATACCCAAGAACCCATGTGAAACGAGTTTGCACATAAGGCCCTTGTGCCTTATGTCATTTTACAGGACTGTTATGCCTCCCTGACAGCAGCTCCACAGAATAGTTCAAATGCTCGACGTATGTACACACCCGCCTAAATTAGAGACGAGTGCACACAACTCCTAGCTGGAACCTATGAAAATCTTAAATTATAATTCAAATATTTGGGTTTTAACTAAAAAAAAAAAATTTTATGAAGCATATTTTCCTTTGGTTTTTAAACCCATGTGTATTTTAAGGAGGAAAAAAATTCCATCTGTTTCTGATTCATTTATGTTTAACTCATCAGGATATCATTGGAGAAGTAGTGGGTGTCTATGTTACTTTACCTCCTCCTTAAACTTCTATCCCTTCTCTCAAAAGCAAGTACACCATGTTTTAATTAAACAGATATGAAGTATAAAATACTATCATTTTGATTCAAACCTCAAGATGCATGTGTTTTAAAAGAAAGCATTAGAGACTTCCTTTTCTCCTAATTTCTAGTGATTTTATTGGAGGTGCTATTTTCTTTTTTATTTTAAGCAAGAGAAGGAAGCATAATATGGCCAACCATATTCAGTAGGCCAATTCTCAACTAACCTTACCTGTCTTAATCTTTTAATAGAAAAGAGACTGAATAACAATTTTTAAAAAAATGGCATTTAAATCATCAAGTAAGCCAAGCTACCCAACCTACAAAAGGTTAATAATATTAACAGTTTTAAGTTTGTTTAAAACTAGGAATTTTTTTCCTATAAAACAATGTAACACAATTAAGATCTGGGGTCCTAATCAACCCATCAAGATCTAGTTAACTATAAAAGATCTAAAACTAGCATGGATTACACCTGAGAGCCAGTTTAGAGCAGTACAGAGAACGAAGTCAGAAAGGTCTGGGTTCCAATTCAGCTCAACTCTTTCCTGGTTGCTACTTAATACCTAGGTCAGCTTGCAACATTCTAACATGGAGATAAAGCCTCCCTGGAATAGCTATTGTAAGGATTAAAGATAAATGCAAGCCAGAGCCTGGCCCACAGCAGTGTACTTGTGTGGTTATCCCTCATCACTATCTGCAACAACGTTTTCGGGAAAATGCTTTCCAAGACTGGATTCAGCCTGTCTAAGCTGAGTAGTCCCTAGCTCTCCTGAGCATCGGCCATGCATAATGCTATAACGCAGAAGGGCTAGCAAAGTTTGCTGCTGCAGAGACAGAAACTGACACGTGCAAAGGCTAGCAGAGGCCCTGAGGAATGAGGAGACCTCTGACCACACTGTTTCCTGCAGGGCCAGCAGGTGTAAAACATGTCCATGGGAAACCTGCCTCTACAACCCAACCAAACACACCACCCTCAGACCAAAAGTCACATGGAAAGCATCAAAAAATAATTATAAAACTCACTGCCAGTACCACTAGCAGCTTCTCACTCTTCCAGGGAGTACTTTAAAGTTTATTTATGAAATGGGAACTAAAGCTGGCCAATTTCTAACCAAAGCCCATCCATGTAGGGAGTGGCTAGGCCAAGGAGATAGCTGGCAGTCATCGGGGGTGGTACCCTCTGTAAGTCCTCTGCCCCTGGTGTTGCCATCTAGTGGAAATTTTAACATGAAAGCTGGCAAAGAACAGGTAAGAAAAGGAAAAGAGCTCAATAAATCTAGCAGGTACTTATGGCCTGAGTGGTGACCCTACCCACACTCACAGATTGCTCAGATTGAAAAAGGCCTCAGAGCATATCTGATTCAACTCCTTTCCTTTTACAGATAGCAAACAAAGGCCACAGAGATTATGAGGATTCCCTGAGGTTGCTCTGCCAAGTGGGTGGCTGACCCAGCAGCCAGACTGTGTTCTTTCCCTTACAGGCCATGGACCAGAGAAGACTTAGTCATAAACATGGTCTCTCTCATCTGTGAATTTCCACTTATGTTAGAGGTACCTCAATCTTCTTCTAAGTCTATGATACCAATAAGTTTTGAGTATATCCCAACTGATAGAGATAAAAGAGTCAGAGGTAAGAAATGAGCCAGTGTTTTTAAAAAAAGGATGACAATGAAGATTTCAACTGCTCTGGAGTTGCAAAAGGCAGATAATAATTCTATAAAATGACATAAGACACAAGGGTCTAATGTGTGAACTCATTTCACAGAGGAGCAGTTTTTATTTAGCAAATAGCAAAGAAATTATGCTTAGGAAAACCATATACATATGCATATTTGTCCCCAAATTTAAGAAGCAGAAATGAGCATCAAGACATAATTTTTGTTTTGTTTTTATAAACAGCTAAATACTATATATACAAAACCCGGAGGTAGGGAATGCCTGGCATGTTCGAGGACCAGCATGAAGGCCAGTGTGGCAAGAGCACAGCAAAGAGAAGACCAAGAGGAGAGAGGTTCAGAGAGTGGCCAGGTTTCAGGGCATTATAAGCCATTCAAAAGTTGTAGCTTTTACTCTAAGATGAGAAGTGGTAACAATAGTAGTGCATCGGAGGTTATCCCACAGAGGAATACCGTGGCCTGACTTAGGTAAACAGGATCACCAGGATGCTACGCCCAGAACAGACTGAAAAAGCAGGTAAAAGCAGACACTGAGACCAGCTGGATAGTACTTTTCCAGTAATCCAGACAAGAGGTGGATCATTCGAAGCAAGATTGTGACACTGAAGGTGTCAGAAGTGATTTTCTTCTGCACCTATAGATGGAGAGCTCAGAGCATTCCTAGTGAAGCAAGTGTGAGGTGTGACGGGAAAGGTAAGAGGAAAGGAGAATGTGGTGTTCCAGAGGCCAAGTGATGAAAGACGTTATGGGAAGAAGGAATGATCATTTATTTGTTAAGGTGATAAGTAAAATGAGGACTGAGAGCTGTCTACTGGATTTGGTATTATGAAGCTACTGATGTCCTTCCTTAACCCTGTCAGAGGAATAATGATGCAAAAGCTCGATTACAATGCAATCAAGAGATAATCAGAGCAAATATAGGAAACCCCTTCCATGAGTTTTAATGCACAACAGAGTGGGAAACTGAAGTGGTAAATGAAGGGACAAGTAGTATCAAGGGAACGTTTTTTAAGGCAACAGAAATAAAAGTATGTTTGCGGGCTGACAGGAAAAGTTCAGGATGGAAGGAAGCAAGGGAGGGACGGGGAGGAAGAAAATGCAGAAACAACAGGAAGAATTATCAAAGCAATATCCTTGACTAGGAAAATGGGGATGGGAATTGGGACACCGAGTAGACAGATCGGTCATTGTTAATGGCATGATGGTTTACCCACCACAACTGGAGAGAAGTCAAAGTACATGAACTAGATGCATGTAGATGGGAAATATGGACGTTTTCTTCTGAGAGCTTTTATTTCCTCAATGAAATGAAAACTGGGAGGTTTGATCAGAGAAAAGAAAGAAATATTTATCAGAGAGAGTGGATGAACAAGGAAAATACAGTATGACTGCTGAGCATGGCCCATTTGAAGACAGTGACCATGAATTCAAAGTGAGTGCAGTCAGCTGCACAGGTGGTGCTAACTTTGGTTAACGTTTAGCCAGGAGAGAGCCCCAGAGAGAGAGGAAGAAAGAAACTGGTTATAATGATTGGTCAAGGCACTTAAGCTGGTCACAGGGAGAAGGAAGGTGAGTGAGGTAAGTGAAAAGGTGATAGCAGTAAGGACTTGTAGGTACCAGCAGAGTTGAAGAATTATGGAGTTGAATATTCTAGAGGAAGTGAGGAATAAAAAATAAAATAAAAACATAGGCATGAATCTTAGAAGGTAAAATGCTCAAAACGTAGATTATGGGGGAATTGCATATATTGTAATGAGAAGACTTTGATGCCCTCTAACCTATACATATGCACAAAAAAGCTGCTCTGGATGCCACACCCAGTTTTTCATTAGTTTCCATGGTGATAACCCTACCACTTTGTCCTGAGTCCCAAAGACCATCTAAAACTCACTACCGATGACACAGACTGCCTGGATCAAAGCCATTCTCACTGCAGTGAAGGCTATTTTCACTGCAAATAATTTGATATCCTAAAGACAAAAGAATAAAGAATAGGAGGATATTAAAACGGAAGCAAATTGAAGTAAATAGCCCACCAAAAATAAAACAGAAGCAAATATCCTTGAGGTTAAGTGCTTTAGACTAAGATCCAACAACCAGCTATAAGAATAAGCAGAAACCATGCAAGGGTATGACAGGCATCACAATGGCTCCCAAGATATGTCATGTCCAGTGTCTGGGAAAAAGATCTTTTTCAGGTGTGATTAAATTCAGGGTTTTTAGATGAGATTACCCTGGATTGTCCAGGTGAGTCCTAAATGCCATCGCAAGAGAGAGGCGAGTAGTTTGACACACACAGTGGAGAAAGTAGCCTGAAGAGAGAAGGAGAGATTGGAGTGACATGGCCAGAGGTCAAGGAATGCTGGATACCACAAGAAGCCAGAAGAGGCAACAAATTCTCCCTCTGAGCCTCTGGACGGAAGATGGCCCTACTGACGCCCTGAGTTTGGATATGTGACCTGTAGAATAGTGAGACCATAAATTTTTCTCATTTTAAGCCACCTGGTTTGTGGTTATGTATTAAAGCATCCAAAAAAAAAAAAAAAAAAACCCATAGAACTTAATCTAAGGAGCGTCTCCTATGCATGGCTAGGACCCCAGCAAGATGTTCAGGGCTTAATCTTTTCCTTGAAGGTTTAACTATCCTATTTAACTAATCTGAAAGACAGTGGTCAATCAAATACAGAAAATAAAAAGTCAAACCACTTTAAGAAATGCGTACTAAAATGCAGGGAAGAGATCACATATCAGGTCACAATACAAAATAAAATACCAAATTATGGATTCCTGAATAAACTCCAAAGAGCTTGTACTTATATTTGTTTCAAAAAAAAAAGTGCTGTAATAATCTGATTACTTAGATCACTGTATTCAAAATGAAAACATTTTCTGGGAACTAAAGGGAATATATTTTTCCCCACCCAACAGAGAAAAGGCTTACAAAATGAATGAAATAAATTTAGTGGAAGGGCTTCCTGTCATCAGTTCCAAAGTCCTAGCTTCAGAAATCACCCAAAAAGTTAATGACTATAGGAGGAGCCTTTAAAGACAGAACTCTACAGCACTTTCAACTAAAATTGAGTTTATGACTAGAAAGCCCTCTAATTGAAACAAAAACAACCGGGACACAAAAAGTGTGAGAGGTATAAACTGTAACTGGCAAGTCAATGTCAAAATCATTTCCCATTTTCCCTGAAAAACAACCTCAGAGACCCACCCACCCAACATTCGGCTTTATCTGTTCTACACCCTGGACCCGCTTTGGAGCAACTGATGGCAAGGTGGCAGACCGCCCTGGAAGTGAAAGGCCCACTCTCCAGATGCTGCTTTTTGACTCATTAACAGTGGCAGCTAAAAACATAATTGGCTCCAGCTGCAAGGAAGGAGAACTACTTGAGCTCATGGTTGGCTGACAGGCTCCCAAATTCCCACTCAATAAGCATTCCTCTGAACAGCCATCTTCCACTTGGGAGAAGACCTAGAACAAAATCCAGCTGGAAATGGCATGCTGCCAAAAATAGGGACACCTGAAGCTCCATAGGCGGATTCAAGCAAAAAGTAACTCAAATACTCCTGCTGTAGCAGGGGTCTCACAGAGCCGTTTCCACCCAGCTTCTACATTGCTGAATCCGTCTAAATAAGACCGTTTTTCATAATATGCAGAAGATGATTATCCACCAATTTGCTGCAACTCAGCAAAACTGTGAAGTTTTGCCAAGCTGCATGCAGATCCTTGGATTGGGGAGGTCCCTTGTCCGGCTCTGGCCCTGGCTGGCACTTCAGCATAAACTTCTTTATTAATCCTACTAAGGCACCAAGAAGGATGCCAGTGTGACCTCACCAACCTGTTTGGGGGTTATGTTCACAACTGCTACAACTTTCTGATAATGTCAGTCAAACACTTTTCAGCTTCACCAGAAGCCAAGAAAGGAGGACAACACTGATCTGAAACTGTACCTTATACAAAAGGAAAAGCCAAACAGCTGAAAGATGCGAGAGGCAGAAAATGTTTACACTCACTGAAAAGCATCCAATTAGCCAATTCACCTGTTTGAAACTGTAGAATTTAAAATGTGCAACATTTTTCTCTTTGAAGGTTATATTTCATCTCCAAATTCTTTTTCTTCTAACTTTTCTAAAAGAATAGCTAGGTTACAGAGTTAGATGGATGACAGAAAGGAAAACAGCAAACAAGTCTCGAAAGCTCCTTGATACAATAATACACAAGGAAAACAGCAGTTCCACCTAACGCTCCAAGCTCAGAATTCTTTTCTTTCTGCTGAGGAGGAGAGAAGGTTCACAAACTTTGCACAAAAGAAATGCCCAGGCTCGTATTTCCACTCCCACCCCATGGCACAGGGAAGAATGGCAAACCAGAAGGATGGCCAGGTAAGCTTTGGCCCAGATAAAAAAGCACAGTATCAGGATTTCATAGATCAATTACAATTGCCTTGCAGTATTATGAACCAGACATGCAATAGGCCTTTTTTTTTAAATAAAGACACTATTTGATTAACAGCCCCATGGGATGGATAACTAGTTTTTATTTGTAGTTCATCAAAAGAATAGGCCTTATCAGGTGATTTGGGAACTGAAAACAGTCCATTGGTAAAAAGGCTCCATTTTACTCATGACAATGCTGCCAGCAGCCTGACCAGAACCCCACCTGGACTTACATTCAGCTGACAAGATGCTAATCTCCACTCTCTGAGCACAGCTACATGAGAAGAGCCTGGGAAAATCAGTTGTTTCGTGGCAATTAATTGTTTTGTTCAGTTAGGTGTATATAGTGTATTTCTAGCACGTAGCCTATTTACTCCAACTTCAGTCCACTTTCTCCTTTTAATTTCAAAAAATGATGAACTAGACAAAAACCTCTCCTAAAATAAAACTCATATTCTCTTATTTTTAGTGGCTCCCATTCTCTAGGTCTTGGACTCCACAGGGGCCCCTAAGTTACATACATCCAGACATAAACTTGCGTGTCTATGTGTGACTTTTCAAGTGTATTATGGAAGAGGCCAGCTTACCTCCTGAATTCCCAGCTGTCTTCCCAGCCTCCCTGGCTAGGAGGCGTGGCCATGTGACTGAGTTCTTGTGGTGGGATCATAGGGATTGGGACCCTGCTGGAGATTTGAGTCTGGATAGGAATGCAGAAAACGGACGTGGGCAGAAGTGATGCATTCCATTCCCAAGACTACCCCCAGGAAAACCTCCCATGCAATTCCCAGCATTCTCTTCCTCCCCTGTCATCCAGACACGGCACCACGGTCACCTTGGAAGCCATGCATTAAGGACAGCGTAGGCTTCACTGAACAAGTCCCTGGATGTCTGCTCATGGCAGGTCCTTAGGCCCAAGTCGGTTCTGCCAATTGGACTTTTACATGAAGAAATAAACTATGTTGTCAAAACACTGAAATTTCAGGATGACTGCTTTGGCAGCTAGTGTTTCCTTGCCTAATACATACAACATAGGTGCTGTTGTGATTAGCAGTGTACAAATTTATTTTATTTTGTTAAGAACACAACATAAGTATATACGTTCATTTAAAAAGCAATACCAAGTTCAGAGTTTTTGTCGCCCCATATTTTCTTAAAAACACTTCATTAGCTCCTTTTTCAACAATTTCAGGCACTAAGCTAAATGGGACATACAGAGGGAAATCAGTCAGTCTTTGGCTTCAAGCTTACAATATATTAGAGATGGTAGACATAATAAAAATACAAATGAGTATCATTACAGATTACAAGTGTTTGAAGGACACTGGGCACTGTGAGAGAATAACAGATCTAATATAGACTAGGGCGGAGGGTTGGAGGGACTGGTTCCTCTGGGAAACTGATATGTAAGCTGGAGAACAGATGGATGAGCATGAATTCGTTAATTAAAAATCCACAAAGAGCCCTCCAGCAAAAAGAACAACTTTTTCAAAGAGCCTGAAGTAGGAACAAGTTTGATGTCCTTAAGGACCCGACGGGAGGCCAGAGGACTGAACAAACAGCAGTAAGCAAGATAAAGAGAGAAGGGGAACGTGGAGAGCCAAGCAGAGGGTGGATGATGCGGGGTCCTTAAGACTAGTAAGGATTCTCAGTCTTAGTCTAAAACACATATTCTCAATGGGGGTGACCATGCCCCAAAAGGGGTGAAAAATTCGTTCTTGAGAGTGGGAGAGGAGAGGACTTAGATAATACAATGGTTTGAGCCCTTCGAAGGGCTACAGCACATGTAAACAGATAGTTTATTTATGGTGTTTAAATTTCATGGAGGTGGGGCTGGCTTAGGAGGAAATGTCTTAAAATGTCTAAAAAGGGAGGTGATCATGAAAAAAGGTCTCAGAAATCCTGGTCTAAAGGCAACAGGAAGCTACTTAAGGTGTTAAGCAGGGGAGTTGCCACACTCTGATTTCATTACTAAAAAATCTATCAGACAGACCTATTAGTATTTTTGTGTTTTATGAAAAAGTTTTTATATTAAAAAAGGTTGGAAATCCCTATTCATTTTAGAAGTTATGATTAAGTGCTATTAATCCACTAAAATCATGTAATCCGAGCTCTTCATTCCAGAGGTTGGTGGGGGGAATGCAACTCAGAAGGGCTACGTAACTAATTTGTCCAAAATCATGCAATTAGCAAGTAGTAAGCAGAGTCTGGATCCTGGTCTACTTCCTTTCCTTTCAGCACTGTTCCCAAAATTCCCCTCAACCCCTCCACACATCTGTGCTATGTATGCAATTAATTTACATGCCTACGTTTTACATATTGATTCACATTTGACCTCCCTTCACACAGCATTTGAGTCAGATGTACAAAAAGGAAGAAAATAATTTATTTTTTTCCATGCTTCTGGATCTTTAGAGGAAAATAATGTGCTAGCCACATATTTCTTCCTATCTTGGAAAATGTCAAGATTTGCAGGTTACATATAAGACCAAACACAAGAGTCCATCGGCTCTGTGGAATGTTCAGGAGGCGGGTCGATTACTGCTCGACTTTTACTATAACTATTGGCAGAAGATCCCTAAAGTATGCCTGTTAGTCTATCATTTAAATAACTGTTCCTTGGGCCTCCCAAATAGTAAACTAGATGTCTGAAGAAGGTATTGCTCCTCTTTTATACAGAAAAAGCAGCACATATAAAACAAAATGGAACACTAATGTTCATCACAGCATTACTCACAATGGCCAAAAGGTGGAAGCAACCCAGGTGTCCATGGACAGATGAATAGATAAAAATAAAACACAGTAAAGAAGAGTATTAATCAGCCGTAAAAAAGGAAGTTCTGACAAATGCTATACCATAAAGGAATCTTGTAGACATTATGTTGAGAGAAATAAGCCAGTCACAAAGACAGATGCAATATGAGGTACCTGGAATAGTCAAGTTCACAGGGACAGAAAGCAGAAAGGCTGTTGCAGGGGCAGGAGGAGTAGGGAGTTGCTATTTAAGGGATATGGAGTTTCGGTCTTGCAAGTTAATAAGAATTCTGGAGAATCATTGCCTAAAAATGTGAATGCACTTAACACTATTGAGCTGTACACTGAAAAATGATTAAGATGGTAAATATTTTGTCATGTATATTTTACCAATTGTAAATTTTTAAATTGGTAAGTCAAAGAGAACTTTAAGTGGTTTTACACTAATGTTAGAGAACCTCAGTTCACATACACACACACGCACACACAGTCGAAAAAATTAAACATCAAGGCCACATCTTGGAAGTCCGAAAATTTGAAAAAGCTAATGAGGTCGAAATCAAAGCAAGAAAATATATATTTTGGGTTCATGATAACATTATCTGATCAACCCTCTCGAATTTGATTTGGCCAATAAAATGTGAGCAGAAGTGATATCTGCCACTGAGTAGAAGTAATATTTGCCAGTGGAAAGCAAATTGGCATTCTCCTGGAAGCACACGGGCCAAGATGGAGCTGCTGCCAACACGGATTCCTCAGTGCACACAGTGAGCCATGCTCTCCTGACAATCCACACCGAATACATGGCCTGATGGCGAAATGAACCTTTGTTAAGCCACTGTGATTCGAATGTAGTTTGTTACCACAGCTTAATCTAACCCATCCAGACTAATACAGTCTTACAAGGAACATTAGAATATGAGAATTTGAATTTTGGCTTACATCAATAAATAGATACTCTGTAATAGTCAAAAGCCTTTATTGTTCTGCAACTGATTTCTGGAAGAAAATTCACAATTTTCCTTCTTTATGAAATATATGCGATGTTTAACAATGGCTATTAGCAGTAAAGAAAATTCCTTTCCACTTGCAGTACTACATCGTAGGCTATGCATGACTCAGTGGACAGCATGTGTTTTGTATGACTGGTTTGTGACGGAGATGGGGAGACCATTCTAAATAATAGGCACATGAAACATTTTCTCTCTTTCCTCCAAGAACGTAGCAACAGTTGCTACATCGCACTTGAGGAGAAGGTGTTCAGCGGCACGTACTCTCCCTTTCAACAAGTGTCAAGTTCCTGGATGCCTTGGACGATTTTCTAAATAAGTATCTGTTAATCTTCCAAGGGGCATGATGACTCGAGGAGAAAATACACAGAAGCCAGTTTCCAGCAGGTTATGTGAGGAAGGGCGGGGTAAGGACAGAGAGGGTTTTCCTTTCCCCTACCACTCCCATCATTCCTCTGTTGCAGGCAGAGTAACAGAGCTGAAGCCTTTCCCAAACATCTGAAAACCATTTATAAAAAACTGAAGTTACTACAAATAAAGACTCTTTAAGCTGGTGGTTCATATCTTTAGTTCATGATGTAACTAGACACTAAAATAACAGTGTATGTTCTGGTGGGAAAAGTCACCGAACACAGTTATGAGACGTGTGGTCCACTCCCAGTTCTCTTACTAACAAACTAGGGCACATCTCTCAACGTCCTAGGATGTTATCTCTCACACCCATAAATAAGACAGTTCAGATCGGTGTTTCCCAAAATGTACTCTTTGCTCCAACTGTGTCTGTGCGTGTGTGTGCGTGGGGGGAAAGGCTATCTGTCGAGGGCAGATTCCTAGGACCCATCTTTTCCAGATTGAATCAGAATCTCTAAGAATGGGGCCCAGAATCTGCATTTAAAAGCTTCTCAGCTTTTAGTGGGGCAGCTCTGTTCTTTGGTGACCCTTGGAATTGTGCGATATGGCTAAACTGACCTATGCACAAAGGAGTTTGTGAACCATAAGACGAAAGAATCTCTAAGGCTCCTTCCAGCTATAAATTCTATAGTCATGAGCAGAACTGAAAAGAAATATGTAGCTCTTGTACCACCCACTCTATCCCCTCAAAATGCATAATTCTCTACTAAGAGATCATTCCAGTGCAAAAGAAAATATTAAAACTGATATGGAAATAATTACTATTCAAAACTATTTCCTCATTCATTTCACCTCATCTCCATTCTCCACACCAAAAAAGAAAAAAGAAAAAAAGAAAAAGAAAAAAGCCTAAACCTCAATCACACCTTAGAGAATAAATGTTAATACCACATGATATGTTAAGGCCAGATCTTTACCTCATGTTAGGCCCATGTTCTCTCATAAAACTGTTTCCAAATATTAACATCGAAATTTGTAAAAAAAAGTGTTTCTGTGCTGTATTTGTGAGCAGGGAATGGGAAGTAAACAGTTACCGAAAGATTTCAAACTAAAATGCAAAAATGGGGACAAAGGAAGTACCTATTATTATATCTGGCAATTAGCAGGTAGTCAGTAAGCACCAATTCCCTTCCCTAAAAAAAGTATGACTCTTTTAGTTGTACAGGTTGGTAAATCCAGAACTAGAATCAGGGTCTTTAGACCTCAAGTCTAGTGTCATTTTTGTAAAACTAACCAAAGTTGTATATATACTGGGAAACAAAAAGTATGAATATCTGAAAAGTGTGCATAATAACCAAAAGGATCCTTAATGGGATTTGGAGATGGATCAGGACAAGGAAACAGAAATAATGAAAGAGAATAAACAGTGCTAACTTCCAGTTAAACATGGCAGATTGAATCCCAGATTTTCTCCATTCTCTCTCAAATATCCACTAAAATAAGAGTAAGTAAATAAAACAACAAGAAAACGGAAAAGGCGACAACAGCAGACAAAAAATGCCAACAAAATTTTGGAATATGGAAAACTGGTGGAGGAACGGTAATTGACTTAACAGAATTGTGCCTGCACAGAAATATAACAATAAAAAGCAAGACCATTTAGCCTGTAACATTTCAGAAAGGCTTCAGATCTGGAGGCACCTGATATTGCAAAAGGGACATGTGAGAGGAGATGTGAAGTTTTGGCACAACTAGGAATACTGGTTGAACATCTATCTAAAGAACACTTGAAAAATAAAATTCACAAAGTCTTTTAGAAAGTATAACGAAAAGATAACAATAAACACAAGAGAAAAAATTTTAAACAGCAGATGGTTGATTCGGAAGGCTTAATAGCTGACTACCAGTAGTTTCACAAAAAGCAAATACAAAATGCTGGCAAGGAAATTATGAAAGACATTTGAAAATAAATATTCCCTGAACTGAAGGATGTAGATCTATTGAAAGTCTATAAAGAACTCGCCATACTGAATGTAATTTACTCAGGCCAAGTCACAGCATCATGAAACTTTAGTTCAGAGGTCAGCAAACTATGGCAAGAGGGCCAAAATCTGGCCCCCTACTCAATTTTGTAGTTTATCAGAACAAGGCCATATTGTCTGTTGCTGCTTTTGTGCCTCAACAACAGGGTTGAGTAGCTGCAACAGACAGTACTGTAGCCTAAAATATTCACTCAAAAGAAATAAAACACATGTCCACACAAAAACTTGCACATGAATGTTTATGGCAGCATTACTCATAACCGCTAAAGGTGGAAACTATCCAAATGTCCATCCACAGACAAATGAATAAACAAAATGTGGTATATCTATACAATGAAGTATTATTTAGCCATGAAAGGAATAAAGTACTGATATATGCTACAGCTTGGATGAACCTAGAAAACATGCTAGATGAAAGAAGCCAATCCCCAAATTTCGCATATTGTGATTCCATTCATATGAAAACCCAGAGCACGAAAAGCTGCAGAGAAAGAAAGCAGATCAGTGCTTGCTTGGGTGCGGGAGGGACGCAGAGTAGGAGCATGATAGATGAAGGGTCAATGTCTCTTTAGAGGTGACAAAAATTTCTAAAATTGACTGAGATGATGATTGCACATATCTGTCAATATAATACACCACTGAACTATGCACTTCAAATGGGTGAATTGTATGATATATGAATTATATCTCAATAAAGCTGTTTTTTAATATACTAGAAAAAATAGAATAATATACTGCTTGGCACAGTGTAGCCATTACGACCTATTAACACTGACTATTGAGTCTTTAAAATATGATGAAAGATCATGAAAAAATGATGAGAATAGGATATGAAAGAAAATTAGGAAATCATACTATAATGTAAATCTAATAGAAAATGATAAATCACATTAAAGATATATAAGATCTATGAAAGAGGGTGAATTGGGTAAAGGGAGTCAAGTGCATGATGATGGATAGAAACTAGACCTCTACTGCTAAACATGCTTTAGCGCACACAGATGCTGAATGATAAAGTTGTACACCATAAACTTGTATCACATTATAAACCAATGTTACCTCAATTTGAAAAGAAAAAGAACTATGGAAGTAACTATTATATGAAAAATCTTAAAGCATTAAAAATAGTTCCCTACTATTAACATAGCCAAAGGCAAAGTAGACTTTATAGCACAAAGATTTTATATTCCAGAGATAGAGATGGTAATTTAATAATGACAAAAGTGTTCAATTGCCAACAATATAATTCTAAATTGTTTATGAATCCAATTACAGAGCTTCAAAATAAATAAAGCAGTACAGCATAGGGAATACAGTCAATAATATAGTAATAATTATGTGTAGTGCCAGGTGAGTACTACACTAATCAGAGGTGTCGCTTCATAAATTATATAAATATCTAATCACTATACTGTACACCTGAAACTAATATAAAATAATATTGACTGTCAATTGTAATTGAAAAATTAAAATCAAAGTAAATAAATAAAGCAAAAACTGATAAAACTGCAAGGAGCAATAGACAAATCCACAATAGCAGATGGAGACTGCGACATCCTCCTCTCAATAACTGATACAGTAAGTAAACAAGACTTAGTAAAGAAAAAATATTTTAACAATACTTTCAACCAACTTGATCTAATTGACATTGATAGAATGTCAATTCTGTCCACTCATTAACAACTAGTCTGATCGGGAAAATTTAGGAGACACAAATTTGTAGAAAGTTTAAGTCTTTTCAGATAGACAAAGAACATTTACCAAGATAGAACATATTCTAGGCTATAAAACAAGTATCAATTAATTTAGAAGGATTCCAGTTATATTAAATGTGTTCTCTGATCACATGAAAATTAAATTAGAAATCAATAAGATACCAAAAAAATCCCCCAAATTTCAGAAATTAAGCAATTCATTTCAAAATACCCATGGGTCAAAGAGGAAGTCAAAAGGAAATAAAGTATTTTGAACTAAAGAAAAATGAAAACACATTTATGGTATGTCACTAAAACAACACTGAGAAAAAATTTATGTCATTAAACAACTATATTTGAAAACACTGTTTACTTTGTGTTAAAAAAAAAATCTTAGGGGAAAAAAAAAGTTAAAGGTCTCATAGCAATGACCTAAGCACCCACCATAAGAAACTATAAAAATAGGGCTAAATGAAACATAGCATAGAATAAAATAAGAAAAAATAATGAACTAGAAAACAAAATAGAGAAAATCCATGAAACCAATAGCTGCTTCTTCAAGATGATTTATAAAACTGATAAGCTTCTAAGCAGATTGATCAGGAAAAAAGAAAGAATAATCAATAGCAGGAATGACAGGCCTGATAAAACTACATACCTTAATAGTATTGAAAAGATAATAAGGAGGCATTATGAACTATTTTAAGACAATAAATTCAACAACTGAAATGAAATATACACGTTCATGAAAGATGCAAACTACCAAAGCTAACTCAAGACACAATAAATAACCTGAATAGCCCTATATTTATTCAAGAATTTAAATTTGTTATTAAAAATCTTCACACTTAGCCAGCTCCAGATCTGCATGGCCTCACTGGTGAATTCGACCAAACATTTAACGAAGAAATCATACACAAATTCTCCCAGAAAACTGAAAGGCAATATATCCCAACTCATTCTTTGAGGCTAGAATTACCCTGATTCTAAAACCAAAGACACTGCAAGAAAATGACAGTCCAATATGCTTCATAGACATAGATATAAAATTCTAATCAAAATTTAGCACCTCCAACTCAATAGTGTAAAAAAAGAGATAATATATTATCACCAAATTGAGTTTATCCCAAGAATGCAAAGTGGGATTAACATTTCAAAATCAATCAATGTAGATCATCACATTAACGAACTAAGCAAAAAAAGAAAAAAAAGTGATAATTAGATGCTGAAAGAAGCATTTGACATAATCCAATATCCATTTCTGATTTTAAAAAATTAGCAAATGAAAAAGAACTTCTTTAACCTGATAAAAGGCATCTACAGAAAACCAATAACTAATATACTTAATGGTGAAACAACAAATTATTTTTCTCTAATATCAGGAACAATGCAAAGATATCTGTTCACACCTCTTCTATCCAAACATGTACTGTAGGTTCTAGACAGTGCTATTAAACAGGAAAAGCATCCATATTGGTGAAAAAGTATCTTTATTTGCATGTAACATAATCCTATGTGTACAAAATATAGTGAGATAGTAAGCTCAGTAAAGTTGCAAAAAATAAGAACATTCAAAAATAGGTTTTAAATACTAATGAGGAACAATCAGGAACAAGTTTTATCATAATAGTGATGTTTAGTAGAGCATCAAAAATATGAAATACTTAGTATAAATCTGACAAAATATGTTAAGACATATACATTGAAAATTACCAAATATTGCTTAGAGAAATTAAAGAACACCCAGATATATGATGTTCAGGGATTATGAAACTCAATATTAAGAGGCTAATTCTTTCAAAATAGATCTATAGATTAAAATTCACCCAATCAAAATCCCTGCACACATCTTTTATTAATTGCCAAACTAATTCTAAAACATACGGGGTAGCCAAATCAACGTCCTTGAAAATGATAGACAAAGCTGGAGGAATCACACCTCTTGAGTTCAAGGCTTTCTGTAAAGCTATAGTATTAAAGACATAGCAAGGCACATAGTTAATTAACTACAATAGAGAATCCAAAAATAGAGCCATACATGTATGGACAACCGATTATCAACAGAGGTGCAAAGGCAATTCGGCAGAGAATAGTAGTCTTTTCAAAAAATTGTGCAAGAACAATTAAATATCCATATGCAAAAAAAAAAAAAAAAAAAGCTTTGATCCAGATCCTGTACCACACACAAAAATTAACTAGAAATAGAACTTGGACTAAATAAAAAATATAAAACTATAAAAATTCTAGGGGAAAACCTCTGTTATCTGGGTTAGGAAAATATTTCTTTAAAACAAGAAATATCTACCAAAAACATTACCAAAAAATTCAGTAAGTTCAACTTCATAAAAATTTAAAACTCCTGCCATCCTAAGACATTGTCTAGAAAATTTAAAGACAAGTCACAAACTGAAAAAAATATCTGCAAATGACACATCTCATAAAGCACTTATGACTAGAACATATAAAGAATTCTCAGTAATTCAAGAAAACAAGCAACCCAATAAGAAGTGGGCGAAATATTTTAATAGATTTGTGCCAAAGAAAATATATGGATTATAAATAAACCCATGGAAAAGATACTCAACATCATTAATCATCAAGGAATTCCAAATTAACACACAGAGCGAGCAACCACTCTACCTATTGTCATGGCTAAAAGACCTCACTTGGTGTTGGCAAGGATACAGAGGAACTCGAACTCTTATACTACTAGTAGGAATGTAAAATGGGCTACCTCACACCTGTAAGAATGATTATTAACAATAAGACAGGAAGTACTGGAGACAATATAGAGAAAAGGGAACCCTCACACACTGCTGGTAGGAATGTAAATTGGTGCAGCCACTATGGAAAACAGAATGGAGATTCTTCAAAATAAGAAGAGCTACCATATGACCAGAGCTACCTATTCTGGGTATCCACTTGAAAAAATTCGAAATATGTATTTGTAAAGATACATGTACTCCTATGTTCACTGCAGTATTATTCACAATAGCCAAGACATGGAAACAACCTAAATGTCCTTTGATGGATAATTGGGTAAAGATTTTGTGATACATACACACAGACACAATGGAATACTACTCAGCCATAAACAAAAATGAAATATTGTCATTTGTGACAACATGGATATTGAGAGTATATTATTAATCAATGTTATCCTAATTTAAAAAATAATAATAAATGGTACAACCCTCTGAAAACTGAGTTTTTAAAATGCTAAACATATAGCTGTCAATGATTCAGCTACTCTATTCCTAGGTATTTACCTAAGACAAATGAATCCCCATGTCTACACAAAAACTTGTACACAAATCTTCATAGCAACTTTATTTGTAATAACCCCAAACTGGAAACACACTGTCCATCAACAGGTAGATGATGATGGACGACAAATATAGTGTATATTCATACAATGTAATAGGAATAAAAAGGAACAAACTGATACATGCTACAATATGAATAATCTCAAAAAAAAAAAAAGAATTATACTACTTGAAAAAAAGCCAAATCAAAAAAGGGGGATATACCTACTGTATGAGTTCATTTACATAAAATTCTAGAAAATGCATTAATCTACAGGGACAGAAAGTAGATCCCTCTTTGGTAATGATGAGTGCAAGGAAGGGCAGCAGGGAGGGACTATAAAGGATAATGAGGAAACTTGGTGAAAGTGTCAGAGGTGTACATACGTCAAAAGATACCAAATTTAAATACTTTAAATATGTACAGTTTACCATGTTTATTATATCTCAAAATAATATAAAAACAACAACAACAATAAAAGGTTGCCTGTGGGCTATGAGATCTGAGATGAGAAGAATAGGACAAGAGTTGCTCTTTCCTCATAAACTCCTAGTAATATTTTTTTAACCATGCAGAATTATCATGGGAAAAAAAAATGAAACAAGAGCAAGAACATGCAAGAAGATAACAAAGAAAAGCAAATTTTCTTTTCTTCAAAGTCTTTAGCTAAAAATCAGGTGTCCATAAAAGCACAAATTCTTTCTGGCCATACTGGAACTATTTACTTCATCATTGAATTCCTAATAAGATACAATCTAGAATACACAGTAAATGAAAATAGTTGATCTTAATGTTTGAATGACTTATCACTGATATACCACCAAAGAACATGAATTGCTACTAAGTGACATTTTTAAGCAATAGCATTAGATTTGTGCTGATCTAGCCACAACCCTCTCCTACAACCTTGTTTATTTTTTCAGGGAATTGCTACAGATGGGTTGTAGAAATCATTAAGTGATAACCCCTAGAGGTTAAAACTATTAATTGTTAATTATAGACTTCCTTACCTGGGAGCAATTTGGGCAATGGGCTGAATTTGGGTTCAGCTGACGAACTGAAATTAAAAGCAGTAAAATAATCAGCTTCATGAGAACCATAAGAACCTAAGGAGTGAGCTACCTTGCAGTTGCACAAGAATCTTGCAATGAGAATGGGAAATCAGCCAGACAAAAGAAGAGGGAAATAATCCTGAAAGCAGAAATTCAGTGAAGAGGAGAAATTCTGGGATTTCCAAATTATTTTCATTTGCATTTAAATTGTTCTTTGAACTGTTGAATAAAGCTCAGGTGTATGTCAGTTTAGGGAGTCAGAAGCCCTTGGACACAGACCCCCCTTTTACCATGGCTACAATATATATAAAGGTCTGATAACTTTGTCAGTCATGCCTTCATGTACCAAGTGCTTTGATTTAAAAATTGTTTAAAGAATGTATGCATTCCAAAGAACGTTCAAATCACTTGTCACTGGCTATTGTTGAAAGAATGATTTCTTCTTGATTTGATATTAAGTATCTTCAAGTTTCTGGTCTGTTTAATTCACTGATTAGATATAAGCTGAGGACATTAATCAATGTTGCAAGATCAGCTGCTTATATCCAACACCTGATTAAATTAACTGTAAAGTATTGCATTTAGGAGATGGAACTCATCCACCACTTTAAAATCTTTTCTATCCCTTCCCTGACAAGTTTAGTCAGGCTCCTCACATGTGGAGAGCAGCCCTGCAGTGGAAGAAAAAGTCATTTGGAGTTAAACAATAAACTACTTCCAACACACAAGGCTCAACATTGCTTTCATCATCTTTATCCAGAAGAAAGTTGGTTGAGAAGCAGAGCAAGGAAGAACAGGTGTGTAATGTTAGGAAAATCAGTTTTTCCTGAACCGAATGACTTAAAGCACGTCTGAAAAGGCAGAGTGGTAAAGTACTATATAAAACAACAAACAAAAAAACCCCAGAGATCTAAGAAATTACATTATGCATCTTTGCTGAATTCAAATATTACCAGATATTTTACCAAAATCTCAAGGATACGGTAGAATTTCTACTCCTGTGGATAATTAATGATAAAGTATTCTGTCTTGATTTGGGTTCGATGTCAACCTGCCTCGTGTTCTTGGAGCTGGTAGTACCTTCAAAACCATAGACCAACATTCTCATTTTACTTATGAAATGGAAGGTTAAAGGCCTTGATCAAAATGATATAGCTCAAAAGGGACAGAGCCAGAACCGGAAGCTCCATGTTAAGATGCTCTCCTGAACCTGTCTATTAGGCCCTCTTTACTGTTCTCCTTTGACTTTCCTTTTGGGGGTCATGATTCTACAAGAACAGATTTTTTGCAGGTTTTCAGCACAGCTGCACACTGGTAGTTTTGTAAATTCTGATGCCGGAGCCCCGCCCCGCCCCCCAAGGATTCAGATGCAATCCACCTGGGTGTGGTCCTATCACAAGGAGTTTCAAGAGATCCCATAGGCAATTCTAATGTGCAGCCACCTCTGAGAAGCCCTGCCATGAAGCAAAGCCTACCCGGAATAAAACTTGCTGATAACTAAAACAAGCTTTTGCAGTGGTTTTTCATACTCTAATCTAAGCAGGTGTTCCCTCTTGAAAATTTCTATCACTTCTTAGGGTAGTCTGCTCTAGGCCCTTCTTAGCCATCATTCTCGGTCCTCGCCTGGCCTCCAAAAGTGTACCACTGCAATCAAAATGACCATTAAAATAAAGATCTGAAAACAAGTTCAAACTTTAAGTAAAGGCAAGGGAAGGAAATCCCCGGATTTGGACAAGTCTCCATAAGCAAAACAGAGGAAAGGGAGGCTATCTGGCGATAATTCCGGCCAAGAGTATTTGGGCATTTTCCCAGAATTACCCAAGTAATACTGTGAACAGCAAATTTATGTAGGCTAAATTATGTACAAACTGCCTAAATCGTGAGTTTTAATCAAAAGTTACCTGGCTCTGAAAGGTGTGAATGGCAAAGACACTGCCTGCATTATAGATCTGACTGACCCCCACTCTCTTCCCTAAGCAGCTCCCTTCGGGGTCTTTCATTTATAAACCGAAGCCAAGGAGACTGAATTAGACACTTTCAGGTCCCTGCTGTGCCACCTCGAGACCTGAGCCACCCACTCAGGAGAACTCCCAAATTCCTACACCCGTTCCGGCTCAGAAGAAATCTCTAGGAACCTTCAGGGGGGGCGTGGTGAGGGCGAACGCTCGTGCACCGGACAGAATCGCCTTTTCACAAGTGCAGACGGCACCACCTGGTCTGGCGTCTGACACAAGGACACGGGTGGCCCTAGGGCGACGATGTCAGAAGTTCACCAGTCAGGGGAAGGAGAGAGGTAAGGACCCGAGTCTCCCTGGTGCCGCCCGAGCCTCCGCCACGAAGAAGGGGTTCCGAGGACCATCCCGAAGTGGTGCGGGGTCGCCGGCTCTCAGGGAGAAGGCCGCACCCCGACTCAGGCGCCGCCTCCTTGCCGGGACTCTGCCCAGCTGAAGGCAGGACCCCGGCGCAGGCGGGAAGCCGGGACAGGGCCCCAGGAGGCTGAGCCGAGGCTCAGCGATTTGACCCCGCCAGCCCGGAGCTCGCCGCGAGGGGCCGCCGTAGCCCCAACCCCGCGCCACCTGTCCACGCTCCGGTGGCAGCGCAGTCCCAGGACAGACCTTCAGTGGAGAGAGCGCGCCCCACGCTGTAATGCAGTAGCACAGACTAGAAAAGTGCCAGGAGAGTAAGGGACTCAAGATGTGCCGACTGCCCTACCTGTCCGGCGACAAATAGCAGGCACCAGGTGCTGCCGAAGATGCGGACCAAGAGCTCCGAGTGCCAGGGCGCAGCCCGTCGCGCCATGGTCTTCCAGCCGGGAAGGGGAGCAGTCCCGGGTGAGACCCCTCCTTGGAAGCTGTAGCCACCTCCTGCGCGGGCTGCGAGGACTCGGCGGCGGCCGGCGGCGGGACTCCCAGCGTGCGCGTGCGGAGCGTGCGCCTGCGGGGCAGGGCTGCGCCGAGCCGCCGCGTCCTCTGAGCCGCCCCGAGGCCGCGGAGCTCGGCTGCTTTGAATGGGAGCGCGTGCCCTCGGGGTGGGGGCGTTATTTGTGAATGTGCTGCTTATCTTGGCTCAGGATGGTTCGCGCTCTAACCTTCCACCGCACCCCCCCTCCCGGCTCCTGCTCCTCCCCTCCTGTGTCAGCTCTGGGAAGGCGGGGAGCGCAGACACCCAGCTTCCCCGGCAGCAACCGCGGTGCGCGTTTCGGGGAGCGGGGCTACCTGCTCCCTTCTACGTATTCTTTTTAAAGGGAGGCTCCAGTTCTACACACTTTGCTCGCCTTGGCATGCCATCGTGCCTGCCCCGCGTGAGTACTGGATGAGAAGGAAAAGCTCTTCCAGCACTCGGGCGCTTTCTCTGGAACTTGGAGCCCGGGGAGCCAAGCAGGGCCCTCGAGGGACCGGGGAAAAGTTTGTGCGTGTGCCGCGGGACCGATGATTACGAAACTCGCGACCCTATGCAATGGGGCAGAACTGAACATTATGATGTGTTAGTTTGTCCGTGGGGACCTGTCCCCTGGGTGCATAGATTCTTCTATAGAGTTAATTTGTTTTGTAACCCAGGTCTAGGGCAAAGGGACTTTGCTCAAGAGCAGCAGGGACTCGCGACTGCTAAGTAGAGAGATGCAGTGAACCAGGAGCCGGCGTCACGCCTAGGGAGCCCAAGACATGGGTTCAGTGAGACTGACTGCATTTGTCTTCTTGTGCAAATGGGTTTTGGGGGGCAAGCCACGACAGCCCCTTCTCTGGTGTGGGCTGTGCTCTTATTACTCACATTTGAGCTTTCAAGCTCTCTCCGTTAACAAACTTTAATGCCTTCCTCCGCCCCTCCCCCTCCCGCCCCGCCTTTGGGACCCAAGCTCATTTCTTCCTGAAAACCTGGCGCTCCAGAGCCAGTCTCCCAAAGCATCTTTATAAGAAAGCAAATCCCCCACCCTTCTTCCAACGGTCTTCCAGGCCACTCCACCCCTCTGGAACCTTGGCAGAGAAGCTAGCAGAGGCGGGGAGCTGGCCCCACTTCAGTAAACTCTCTACGATAAGAGGATTCAGCGCAGCGCTGGTGAAATAACTTTTGTGAAGTTCCCACGTGCAAGTATTGGAGTGAGCCCAGCATAAAATGAAGACGCGCGATACTCCCTAGCAACCATTCATTCAGTCCACATATTCCAAAAGCCAAAGGCTGTGTTTAAATGTTGTAGCCCATCAGTGACCTAGTCAGAGGTGGATCTTGCCCATTTTAATTGCGTAAATGGATCAAATACATACTGTCTGCTGACAATGAGAAGTACAATCAGGGCAGAAATGCCTATAAGAAATGAATGTTATATGTGCCAGCCTCAGTGTTTGTGTCCAAAACTGGGAGATTTGTTCTTGTATATGGTAAAGGAACTGCTTCCCAAAATTCATTTATTTACTCGTCGTATGTATTTACTGAGTTCCCAAGGTGTGAATAAAAAAAAAAGTAATTAAACAAACAAATGTCTTTTTTTGATCTTAGAATCTCAGAAAAGTCAAAGTTGAAAAGTCAAACATTTTTAGATGTTTAAAAGGGGTTTTAGATCAGTTTTCAACTTGAGAAAGAAAAAAGGTAAGATGTTAAACATCAAACAAAAAATCAAACACAGGAAAATAAGAAGACCACAGAGACTGGAATCAGGGACGCATTCCTAGGGAAGATTACAAATGGCTCGCTTTGCTAGGACATTTGAGCTACAAAATTGAGCAACAAAAAACAAGGCTGGGCTTGGTGGGATGGTAGTCCTAAATGGTGAGGCAGAAGAATAAAAAGTACCAGGCTGGAATAAATAAAGGCTGTGCCAGGTGGCAGTGCTAGGCAACATTAACTGAATTAAATCTTCAAACAACCTTCAGGATAGGTACAGATCACCCTAACTTGATATAAGAATCCTAAGGTGCAAGGGCTATTCTATTAGGATGGGAACCAGGCCCTGGAGGGGAACACAACAGCATTTCAGGATTGGAAGGGAACTCTAGCCCAATCACATACTTCAAAACCTAAAGAACTTGGCGATCTAATTCAATATCACATTGAATTAGAAACTAAGCCCAAGGAAAATTATGTGACTTGTCCAATGTCTAACACTTAAGAGGCAGATGAATTTATTCCTACCTCAATGCACTGAAGAGTGAGCTTCTATTCCTTGAACAATGAGGTAACAGAAGGAAACAAGAATTTAAAACTTAATGAGCAGTTAAGTGTAGGGCAAAAAGGGGGTAGAAGAGCCAATAGGAGGGAGACCAGCTAAGAAGATGCTGCTGTAAACCAGCCATGTGATGAAGATTTCCATTACAGGAGATGCGCTCCTGCTACCGGAGAACAAAGTGGGTGCTGGGAAAGCCAGAAAGGAGAGGGAAATTATTATTTGTTCTATATACTGTGGGGAGACAGCACAACCTTAGAGCATCTTCCTATCAGAGATCCACATTCAGATCCTTGTGTCTGACACCAGACTCAAATGTTAGCAAATACTCTGGTTGTGTTGGTCATTCATCGTTTGCTTAAAAATCTATAGATTCTTAAACTACTTCCCAAGTAATATACATCACTGGGAGTTTAAGAAATAACTGAATGAGGTGGAAGAATTTATTCTCATTATCCACTGATGATTGAGTTTCCTTGATACTGCACAAAAGAGAGGGAGGCTGCTTTAAAACATGTCTTAACAGCTTAATGAACTCCCTATGACACAAGGACTAAGAAATGTCATATTCCTCAGGTACTGGAATCCGCATGGAACATCAGAAGACCCCAGGCACCGCTGATAGCTCTTCACCTTACCTAAATCCCTGTCCTACCAGAGCCTTTGCTCTGGGCCATAAGCCTTTTCATCTAAGACTGGCATCAGGAGATGTGTTTTGGCATCACAAGCCACCTCTGAAAGAATCGTTTCATTGGAACATTAGAATGCATGATTCTGAGGCTGACACCGAGTCTACCTATTAATTTCAGTAGCACTTCTACTCCACTGACGCTCACACTATCCCAATCCTTTCTTCAGCCCTCTCTTTTCTTCCTGTACCTTTTATCCAGAATACTTTGTTTCTCTCCCCCCGCCCCAGGGCCTATCATCTCAATAACACTCTTTCCAATACCCTATACTCCCTTGCACCTTGGTCTTCACACTTCAACTCAAAACAAACTGCTTTCTCAGTGCTTTCCCTACAGGAACTAAGCACTTTAGGGGGAGCCACAGAATGGGACAGATAAATGTCACAATAGCATCATTTTTACCAGCCTCAAATAGGTTCTCAACTCTGTCCATCAACCCTCCTGTGGTCCTTTTGCTCATCACGCTATGGACTGTCTACAAGACTTATTTTACCTTCTCCACTTTCTCCTAAACTCCAGCTTCTCCTTCGTCCCCTTCCCTTTCAACAGATATGCAGAGCTCCAACTTTTCAGAGAAAACATAGTTGAATGGAAATAACTATTTTACCTTTTTGACCAAATCTACTTATTCACAACCATCCTTTCCTTTGTTTTCCAAGGCCAATCCCTCCACAGTGCTCTGAATCTAGTACCCACTTGCCTTCCACTATTAAGAAAACTTAATAAAACTTTTCCCTCTGCTGCATAGTCTGCAACTCCCTGTAAACTCTATTCTGTCTTTCAATATTCAATATGCTGCAGCCCCTCCCACATATTAACAAGTTAATAACTCTGCTTCAACTACTCCACATCTTGCCTTAACAACCATAATTCTTAAAGGTTTTATTTATACTCCCTATTGCCTTCTTCTCTTCCTATTTAATCCTCAACCCATTCCAGTCAGAATTCGGCCACCATCACTCACTCTGCAGAAATAGAATCTGTTCCAGCCACCAGTTCCCTCCACAATGTCTTAGCCAATGAACTTGTCTTCCTACTTGTCCTAGCAAAACCATGTGGCATTGTTAATCCTTCCTTCCTTCTTGGTTGTTCCTTATACATTGGTAAGCTGCTCCTAGGAACACTGCTGTACGTGCTGTCCCCTTCCCTCCCAATCCCCTTAACTAGTCATCTACCGAAGGCCTCCCATTTTGGGGTTGGATTTTTTATATGTACTCATATATCTGCATTATTTTCCCTCAGAGAATTGATTCTAGTTTGCAATTATACTTTTTCAAATGTGATTAATTGACCAAAATGTCTTTCCCTCTTCCACTAGGCTATAAATTTTATAGGAGCAGTTTACCATTATGGTTCTAATGCCTATCCAGTCCAAATGCCTAACACATGTTTAATAAAATTAAAAATTTTTGAATTAATGGATGAATCTATACCATACATCCCATCTTTCAGTGAGCTGACCTAGACACTTAATCATCAAGTAAGACACAAACTACAAGCTCCTTAAGGACAGACGTTATATGCTATTGACCTTTATTCTAGTACCTACAAAAGTCCTAGGAGCATAGTAGGTACTCAAAAAAAAAAAAAAAAAAAAAAAAAAAGACTGGCCTACTGATTAAATAAATGGACAGAATCCACTAATAGAATGAGAAACTGTCTAATTATGTAAATTCCTAGGCAAACTCCATTAAAAATCCATAAGCCACATGATTCTGGAACAGATAATAAAACATTCCAACAACCTTTCCTTTTTCTAAAAAATATAATGAAGTTTGGTATAGAGCCAATTATGTTCCCCATTATCACCTCAAAGTTTCCCCAATAAGGAGAAATCAATAAGTAAATAATGTAAATAATACATACAGAATATCCACCACAATACAAATTATACTTTTCATAAAATATTTAGAAAAAAGAGGAAGGAGGAGGCACACATTCTATTACCCAGAGTTAAGATTCATCTAAATTATTTCCAGTTAGTATATCATGCACATTGTAAAACATATAATATATCATGCACATTATAAAACGTACATCAAGAAAGGAAATTTCTGATAACTGGCTCAAATTCTGCTTCATTCTCCTCTTGGTCTTTAACTAGATGGAAATGCCCTTCTTGTCAGCCTTTATTTGCCTCGGTAGACAAGGAAAACAGAGCAAAGTTGTTCAGTCAAGCAAAATATTCATTTTTGACAAGCCGAATGTCACAAACTCTGTTCAAAGAAAATATACATACCTGAACTATAGAGTTAAAAGTTTCCTCGCTTGAGTGAAGCTGTTTCAACAATATTCCAGTCCATAGAGAGATGTGGAATCAACTCTTACAAACTGTTAAATTATGTGCATAATAAAAAAAGGTAGAAAACAACATAGTATGTTTATACCCTACAGAAATGACTCAAAACCTATTTCAAGAAAGTAAACATTGGAAACCAGCAGTTTTACTTACTCTCTACCCCAATGTAATCTTTTATATGAACATACAGATCTTTCTTTAGTTTTAGCTACTGTATTTCTGGATTTTTAAATTATATGTATTAAGATCAGCTGAAACTAGATAAACATAGTTATATATATTAACATTCAGCTCAAAATATTCAAAATTACTTCTACTTCCTTCTAAGGGGAAAACTCAGTGTCTCATGAGAGTTACAACTTATCAGCAGACTTATCTTTCCATTCTATAACACTGGGTTACTGAGGAGTGTTTGAGGCCACACCGATTTCCTGGCATACGTCTAACTGCATTCATGATAGTGTGTTAGTAATGCGCATACTTAATCTCTTGATGTTGGCTTGCGGGAGTCTCAAATATAAAATGTGACAGCATTTGTTTTTCTTACCACATAAAAAATGACATCACAAACTGTTAAGAGGTTAAACCATATATTATGGCTTCATTTCAGAGTCACTGTTTGCGTCATATGACTGCCCAACAGGGACCAAATCTAACACACTTAACATTCCTGAGTCTAATAACATATATAAACTCCTCTGGGTAAGGCCCATTGGGTGTGGTTTTATCACACAGAAAATCTTATATAATAATAACCTTTTCAAAAAATTGTCATTCTTTCTTCATGTGTTGAGGGATTTGTCCAAATAATACAAGAAAGGACAACAGGGATTATAAAGGAATAAAAAAATTACACTTAGAAACAAGAATATTAATTCCATTCATTGTCTCTGGAGACCTCAGCAACTGTTTACCTGACCTTGGCAACAATTTTTCCATAAGTCAGTTAGTCTGTCAACAATAATATTCAGTTTCCATTTTGTATTAGCCATTATGAAAATATATAAAAGAAGTAAAAAATATGATTCCTGTTCTTTCAAAATGCACAATGAGTTTTGAAAAATGAAGTTATAAAAGAAAGTTATGCCTCCAAAATATTTATTCTCCATTATTTCATAAGCCCTTTGAAAGCATGGTATCCTATTGCAGACATTTTTGTTTCTTTAACACCTGACACACAGTAGGCTCTCAATAAATGTTTAAGGAACTGCACTGAACACTTATTCTAATGCAAACCACATCAATGACACTGTGAGAAGAAAACACTGATTCTTTATTTATATCTAGCTTCCTAACTCCCCTATTAGAGTATTTCAATGATCAGAATCCTTATTTCTCTAAAGTGCTGATATGGTGGGCTCCGAGGTAAAACTTAAACTATTATCCAGGAAGTACTAGTGGTTTGGTAGGTAGTTCTCAGTCAGCTAATTCAACATTTTAGTATAGGAAATTGTTCTCATACAAAAGAATGCCATTTTGAAATCCAAGTATTTTGTGTGTTTGGGTGTGTTTTGCTTCAATACATCATCACCCAGCAGTCAAGCTCTCTCTGCTCTCAGGCACACTAGGCATACTAGAAAACTGGTGGATGAAGTATAGTACTTATTCCATACTCAGCATCTCAAGTTTCCCGTCTATGTCACAAACCTCCAAAATAAGTCCTGGGTGCTGGGTTTCCATGTCTTAACAAGATCACTTTAGCAAACATAATGAAAGCAAAGTACTGTCACCAATGTACTGAGCAACATTCTACTTTTCCAGTTGTCGCCTATGACTGGTTATCAAGAGGTTCTGCTTATTATAACCACCTTTTATTTTTTATTTGAAGTCAGAGTCCAAACAAAAGGAAAATAGACCTCTTTCTTTGGAACTAAGTTATCACCCTCAGTATCCCCAGAGGCATCTATAGAAGGCAGTGGTGTAAGTTATACTTCCATTTGGTTCCCTCTGAAAGAAATATCAGTGTGTATGTGTACAAAATTCCCTTCAGTTTTACTAGAAAAACTAGGAAATAAACCCTGAGTCTCTGGATAGCTCTGGAAAATCATCCATTGAGAATAAACACATGGAAACACAGGATTCTGTTTGCTTCTCATTGACAACTTTGTAAAACAATTCCTTATAGAAGCAGAATTAAAACAAATTGTGATATGAAACATAATTTAAAAGCAATTGTTACTTTTGACCCCCAATTAACAACACATATTTTTACCTGTTCTACTATTCTATGTATTCACATATGTTGTCCTTCTTACTGTAAGATACAACTGCTGATGATCTCACTATCCACTGGGAAGAATGTAAACAAAGTTTGAAGCATAACTTATAGTTTTACTTCTGGACTGGATACACTGGCAAAAAAAAAAAAAAAAAAAAAATACACTGACCAAAAAAAAAGGAAGAAAGAAATTCAGTCAAATCAAGAATTTTGGCAACAATAAAATGAACATGTTTTAAAAGATACTGCTGATTTTTGCTTATAAAATTAAATTAATTAAAGCATGTGAATGTGTTTTATAAAACATAAAGCACTACTAAAAACACTTTTATTCATTATTTAGTGGTACACTGCTATGTTCCAGAAGAATTTAAGGCAGCTTATTAATATATATATTTAAATTATACATACATCAAGATTTCTAATCCTCTAGGAGAAAGGGTCAAGAAGGGATTATTCAGATAGTTCAGCTTCTACTTTGTTTTTGATATTGTTTGAATGTTGTTACTTAGAGCATGAATTGACTTCATAATTGAATTAAACAATGAAGAGATGTCCATTTGGAAAAAAAAAATTGATTGAGAAAGGAAAGCAAGGATATGGCCTTAAAATGGAGCCAGGGATGAAGTTAACACAAATGTACATTCCATAGTTAACAACCATAGATTTAACTCTCAACTTTCAAGCAGTCATGAAACCTGATAAATTACAGTACCTATCCCGAGGAAGAAAAAAAGATCAGACTAGTTGCATTGGTGAAGTACTGTAGGCCTTGACAAAATCACATTCTTAGGTTTATTAGCACACAGTTATTAGCAGAAAATGATACAGTAATATCATTGCTAAAGGAAACTATTGATTCTTATCACCTACTCCTTGCAGCAAAATTTCTTAAAATTTGTTACAGATTCAAGAATTTTGCTACATGTGTTTTACTCTTTAAATTGCATGTTTACTAGGGCCATACCACCCTGAACGTGCCAATCTTGTCTGATCTCAGAAGCTAAGCAGGGTTGGGATTGGTTAGTACTTGGATGGGAGACCACCTAGGACTACTGGGTGCTGTAGGCTTTAAAAAAATTATTTTTTTAAATAAAAAAATAAATTGCATATATAAACTTTTCAAAGGTAGAACAAGACATAAAAAATGATACAGGAAGACATTCAGAATTGAAGTTTGGAGAAGGTAAGTTAAATAAGAAATGCAAATTATTACCCTGGTGGAGAGGAGAGAGAAGTATGTCTCCTGGCTTCATCCAAGATTTTCACCTTGTTCTTTATTAACGGGGTATTATGGGAATCCCACAGCTGGCCTGAATCAGGATCAAAAGATGGGTAATAGTAACTGCTGTAACAGATCAAGCCCCCAACCTCATCAGTATGACACAACAGCTATTTAGGATAAACATGTAAACTTTGGCCAAAGCATAGTGGCTGGAATATGTGAAAAATCCTTTCAGAAAGCCAAGGGAACTTTCAGAAAACTAGATATTATTATAAAGAGCATGGAGTGCCATTCAAAATTAAAAGATTAATATAGTCCTAAATTAACAACAGCTGAAGGGAGATTCTCCAGGAAAATTTATTTGACTTTTCCTGACCCTGAAACTAGGTTAGGCGTCTTCACAGTTGCTCCCACTCAACTTATACTTCCCCTCCCGTGCCGTCTGGGTTATAGTGCCCATCACACACTGTATTGTAATTGTTTGTCTTCTTGTTTTACCCCAACTCAGCTGTAAGCCCCCAAGAGAGCAAGAATCACATCTTCTCACATTAGCATCCCCAGAGCTCAGAACAGTGTCTGGCACATAGTGGGTGCCTATTCATATTCACTGAGGCAGAGATGGAGGGAAGGAGGAAAGGAGAAATAGAAAAAGCACAAGAACTCAGAAAATTGCTAAACCTTAGATAAAGATTAGCAATATTCTCTTAGTTGTATAAGAAAGTAAATTTATTAGAAATAAATTACAGAAATGTGATGTCTGAGTTTTTCATTTAAGCGCCTTTATTCTAGGAGGGGAAAAAAGACAGAATAAACTTCATTTTTGTTTTAAGCTTTTATGTTATGTGCCATTATGTGAAAGTAACTTTAAAATATCAGGGAAGGAAAGTATTAGAATTAAACTGCCGATCTTTATTTAACTATAATGTAAAAACTTTACTTTGGGAGTAAATGCTATTTGTGCCTGATTCCGTCCTCTTTCAAAGGATAGAAAAAGAAATTTGAGAGCAAATATACAGAGCAAACAGCACCTCCTGAAACCTTTGTGCCTCAGATACTGCTATTAGGAGTGCATGAATGTATTCATCAAGCTACATGTGCAAATTATGCTGTTGGCTGTGCAAACAAGGGCACATTACTTTAGTCATTGATGGAGCCATTTTTGGAAACTTTTCCAAGTCTAAACAGTCTTATCAGAGATTATAAAGCTCCTTACTAACAGTCATCTTAAGTGAATTCTGGGCTTATTTGAAAAAAATAAGGTATGAGGCTTATAGGTATACTTATAACAGGGTAAAGTTATAAATTATTTCAGGAATTTGTTCATTTATGCAACATATGCACTTTCCTAAATATTTCCACATACATTTAAAAAGGAGTTGATTTTCTTCTGGAACTCAGTTCTTAAGACCTCAAACAAAATTAATATACAAACAGCAAAATCTCCAAAGAAATTACTAATAATTATAACCTACACCATATTAATAACACAAATATTCAAAATTTCCAACTGTATTGACCTTGATAAGAGCAAAGTTTATATTATTTTAATATACATACATTTAGGATGCAGCTTTATTTAGTATGGACTGATACAAGTTTCACAGAAATGTAAATACATTTGGCAATTGTATATTTACATTTCTATAAGTGATTTTACTTAATCCACTGTATTCCTCGAATTTCAATAGAGGGAATCTATTTATTGCTGTTGTCCCCCTAATTTTATAATGAATAAGCTCACATTCCCAATTACTCTCTTATGTTCTTCCATTGGTGAAATCCTCAATTAAGTCACATTTCAATGAACAATTTTTCTTTCTGTGAATTTTCATGTTCTTGAAACTACTAACACTCAGGAAGAACTCTATCTCAGCAGTAAACTTGGATTGATTATGCAGTTGATGGATGAAGATCAATAACACTCACTTCTTGTCCTTGTTCGAGTGAAGCACACTTTCTGTCTGAATGGAGATTTGAGAAAATGATGGAATCAATGTCTAAAATGAGAGTTCTTAGTGATTAGATTTATATTACCCAGTTCCCTCATAATCAGGGATCATTGAGAGTTCACAATGGAAAGTCTGGAGATACCTTTCAGGTGTAAATAAACTCTTCATGTTTCTCAAGGTGTGGTCTGTGGACCATCTGTATCATGATCACCTGAGGTGCCTATTAAAAATGCATATTTCCAAGTCCTACCTAATACTATAAAATCCAATCTGTGTGTTTTTAACAATGTTTCAGAATCTCCCTTCTATTTTAATATTTTTAAAACAAAAGGGACTAATAATTTAGATTTAAATGGATTATTTGGTCAATATAGAATATAGTTTCTTCTATACCTCTCATATATTTCAATCTAATATGAATTCTACCAAAAGAGACCAGACAGTTCACTGTTTGGGATTCATCTGCATGATGGTTCAGGTCTTCCCTGATGTCATCTGTGTTCTCCTAGGCTATTAGAAAAGAATCTGAAATGGACTTTCCAGGAAGAGGGTGTGGAATCTGAAATCTTGTTTCTTTCCAAAGTCAGGGTAGCTGCCCAGAGGAAATCCTTCACTTTCTGAGATTACATTCCAATTTCTGAAAGTTTGGAAAACATCAGAGTTGACTAGCAAGATGGAGAGTTAGAGAGAAAATGAAGAGGATCTGAACCATGAAGGATTCAGCTAGTTGATTTGGGCCCAGTGCCTAGCTTGAAATGTTTTATGACTTGGCAAAATTCCCATTACAAGTCACTCTTTAAAGCTTGCATTTCCTAGTTCTTTCATACATTGATTCTGTAAGCCTCACATTCCTTTCTCCCATTCAAGTACTAAAGACAGACTTTACAGGTACTAAATGAGTTCCCTCCCTGTATCTAGGAATGAATGAGAAATGCTATTATCCATTAAAAGCTTTGTCTGAATTTATTGTTGGTTCCCACCAACTTCTAAGTTGGAAATATTAGAAATCCCTGATAGCAGCGTAATACCTGTCCAGGTTTTTGGTTTGTTTTCTGGTCCACCCCCCCCCCCCCCGCCCGCCACACACACACACACAAATTTCTATTAGGCCTATAAAACACATATGGAATGGCAAAAATTGATAACTTCAATGGCCAGGAAGGTAATTTAAATAAATGAATAAGTCATTTTAAGGTAGTAAGAAATTATGACAAAGCAGAGAATGAACGTCCATCCTAAAGGAATTTTTAAAAATTGTACAAACCAAATAAAACAGTGAGTTTTAAATACTGCTGGCATGGGTTCCTGAAAGAGATTTTCTAAATTTCTCTTTAAATACCTATAATGATTCAGAAGTGGAAAAAAGATGAAATCCAACAACTGTGGTAAAAAAAAAAAATGGTGCTATCAGTCAAGCTATTGCCAGAATTTGAAAAGAATTTCCACATACTAGAAGATTTATGGAACTAGATGGAAGAATAATCATGCTATCCCTACCTGGTTGTCCATAAGAGATCCTTTTCTATTTTCCACTGTCAGTCCACACTAAGGCACATTCTAAACACAAAATTAAAGAAGTACCCCTCTTCCAAGTGATTGTTATATTTGTAAGAGAGAGAGAATAATGCATGTCTGATTCCCCGGAAGTACCTCTCTACCAAAGACTACAACTCCCAAAAAGCTCATGCGCAAGAAGGTGGAAGTAGAGGCATTATGAAAGGCTCTGTCACACCAGTAACAGTGCCCATGGAAATCTGCCCTCAGACACTCCACACATTGAAATGTAGTCGTAGAAGATTTCATCTCACTCCTAGAGAGGCTGTAAAGAGATTAAGAAACATACATTTCAAATTACCTAATATTCGATCTAGAAATGTATCATACTTATTTAAACTATTTCCCATCCTAAGATAATTGTTTACAACTCTTTTTTGATTCCTTTCTTTGATAAACTGCCTGCAATGTATAGTCCTATACTTAAATCTTTTTCTCAATCCTTTTTCCCTTTAGTATTATAAATTTCATTATATCCCCGATGCATTATTTCACTTGTTTACATTGTGAAATAATTTTTAATCTCCTTTTACTAATGTATGAGTTCCTCAAGAGATAAAAGATGATGGTTTACATGACATTGGAGGGGGCTAACACAGCACCTCTTATACATAGATGGCCAGTGAATGGATGAATGAGTGGAAGTGATGGGTGGTGAAGTGTAGAGTCCTGATGGTCAAATTTATCAGTTAAGACATGGTATTTTGCCATAAAGCATCTATGGAAGGTCTTGAGCTCAGAAATGATTTAAGAGGTATTATTGGAGGAGCTGTGAGTGCTCTGTATGCTGAGGTCAGTGGAACTGGTTACCAGGTGTGAGGATGAAAACCTAGATATGGTGGCATTTTAACAATTGGAATGGTCTGCTAAGTAGCTCAACTGTGCAAATTTTAATTCTAAAAATGAATATTTTACATAATTAAAAAAGTAAATTTGATAAAGAAGGCTTCCAGGTACCCTGTAAAAAAAATGAAAAAAAAAAGTTTCTTCTCATAAAAGAGATCAACATAAGCCCAGGGTGCCTGTTCTGTTTCTACTATGATAGATAATTTACTTTTAAGCATGAAAGTTCAAAGAATAGTGCCATTATGGATTTAACTATATTCAGGGAGTTTTTAAATCTGGATTCTGCTGCCACTTTCCTATCTGGGCTTGTGTGTGTGTGTGTGTGACACTTAGAAAATTTTCAGCTTTCTCCTTCTATCAGTGTCTTTTTTTGTCAAATAGGGATCACAACTTCTACCCCTTCACAGGAGTAGTAAAAAGATTAATGAGAAAATAATAGGGAAACACTGGGTTATTAGGCATTTTGATTCAACAATTCCATTTAACACTGTGGATTATTATTGTTGTATCTCATCATATCTGAACATATTTTAATATGGTTATTAATCTGCAGAATAACCTATGACCTAAATAGGGCATATTTTATTACAAACAGCAAGATACAATGAAGAATAGCTCTTTATTCATCAAGGAAATGTGTGGATGTGGGAATGTGATGATGAAGAATTACTGGTAATCTTCACTGGTCCATGTGTGAACATTTCTAAGCCAGTAGTTCTTGGAAGTCTGTATCATTTTCGCCTCTCCTAAATCAACTGCTATTGTGCACTGTGAGTACCATTTAGAAAGATCTTAGACACCCCTAGTCCTTTTACCACTTTGTTGACTGAAGCTAGATTATTTGAACTGAGTTTATTTCTGCTCACCATGATTTTTTTTTAATTTAAAAATATTGCTCTGTCCTTGTGTTTAAATAAAATTTAGATTTTTTTTTTTTTTTTTAGGACATGGGCACAATCCTGATATTCCCTTATAAGAAATAATTATTTTATAATGTTCATTCCGTTAGAACTAAACCCACCTTCATATGAAATAGACCATGATTTTTATCCAAGTGCACAATGGAAGAAGCCAGAATTCAGTCAGAGTGAAGACATGTATATAACAGTCATATAGCTATGACATTATAAAAGGGATAAAAATCATACTTATTAAGTAATTCCATCAGGATTAGCATTAACAGTAATCTGGGCAGAAGTTTTTAATACCCAAATAGTTGGCTCTCTGAAGTTGTCAAGCAAGAGAGGGCTCCGTATTACAGGCAGATTTACAGCCATCTTCTGGGCATTAGGACCAAAATTCCTGTCGAAATATTTATGTGTCATTTTATCAGATCAGATTTTTAATTCACAGCATACTTCTATACTTGACTAGAGTTCAAAAAAAGGCTCTTTTTAGTAAATGGTATTTTTATATCTCTCTTAAATCTTAAAGAAATCATTACATTGTGTTTTTTTTTTAAGATAATTTAAAAGGAAGTTGAATTTCATTTGCTTGGTTAAATCATTCTAAATTACAATAAACATTTATGTACATTATTTGAGCAGATATATAGTTTTGAAAGACTAGAAACCTAAAATATCAGATGGAGAAGAGTACATCATATTGCATTGGCTTTCTTCATAATCAATATGCCATATTTTAATTTCAGAGAACTTATTATTAGCCTAGTGAACACTATTTACCAACATTTTTAAAATAAACTCATTGTGAAAAGGAAAAAGGGGGAAGAATATATTTCTGCATGTGAGCTGATAATTGTAAACCTGGAAAATTGGCCTTAAAAACTGATACATCTTGGATCACTTAAGTCCTTCTTATACCACGAAAAACTTTCCAACATCTCAAACTTCATTGTAATGGCATCTATTTGTTGTGCTGAAACTTTGAACTTGTGATCCATCCAGATATCTAAAATATGAGATGAGCTCTAAACAACTCCATGTTCCATGTCACATATATTTTGAATAGTTTCTAGCTCTGTTTGCCATTGATTAGTAAGGCGGTTTGTATTTGACCTAGGACCTGGTCTCATTACAGCCCCATTACCATGTCTGTCTTGATCAGGGCTAGATTTTAGATTTTAGCATTTGGATTACCGAAATCACCTACTCCTTGCCAAAGGGGGAGGGAATTGGGGGAGAAAGGACATCATGAGAACAACCTTGCCTTGGAGTTCAATCCCCATAACCTACATCAGCAAAAATGGCATCATCAATATCATTAGTAATGTTTTAATAGCATTAAATTTCTCTAAAACACCATGCAATTTGATAGCACAAATATTTCTCAATTTAATAAAGTATGTTTTCTCAATTCCTTTTTTTAACAGGTGTCACGATCAGGACTTTCTTGGAAAAGATACAAGTTTCAATTCTGCTTTTAATACGAACTTATCAAATACTTCTCTTTGCTCTTAATAAAAATTATAACAGTGCCTACTTATATATGCCAGATAGTATTATAAGGCATGAGGACTGAGTGATGACCAAGTAAAAGTCCTTGTCCTGATGTAATACATTCTAACAATAGAGACAGAAGCTACACAAATAAGAAGAAAAAAAAGAAAAGAAAACAAATATAGAGAGAACAGAGCACATATAACAATGCCAGGAGTGCTACATTCAAAGAAGACACATAGGCAGTGATGGGAGAAGGAAGGGGCTGGGTATTTTAGATAGGGCAATTAGGGAACTCTGACAGAGGAGGTAACATTGGGCAGAAACCTTAATGAAATAAGCAAAGCAGTCATGGAAGATATGAAGCAGAATGTTCCAGGCAAAGAGAAAAACAAGTATAAAGGTCCTGGATTGCAACCTTGCTTGGCATCCTAATGGAAAAGCCAGTGTAGCTGGAGCACAATGAGGCAAGAGGATACTGGCGGGAAATGAGATCAGAGAGATAACCAGGGACAAAATCATGTGGGGCCCTGAGGTCATTCTGAGGAGTCTGGATTTTATTTCGAGTATCATGAGAAGTCTTTGGTAGATCCCACAGAGTGGGATGGCCTGATTTAGATTAAAACACTCACTGTGGCTACAGTGAGAGAGTTAACTGTATGGAATGGGGAGAGCAGCTAGAGGCCATTGCTGGGGTCCAGGCAAAAGGTGGAGGTGCCTTGGACCAGGGTAGCTGCATAGGAGGTAGAGGTAAATAGTTGAATGCAGGATGTATTTTGATAACAGGACCTATAGGATTTGCTGATGAATTGTATGGAGAGTCTGAGAGAAAAAAGGCTCATTCTAGGGTCATTCTAGTTTTTAGGCCTAAGCAACTTACTAAGAGGAGGAAAAGAAAATGCAGGATGGTGGAAAGAAATCAAGAGTTCTTTTTGGATGTATAAAGTGTGAGATTCTTCTTCCACATTGACATAGAGAAGTGAACTTGGCAATTGGTGTATGCGTTTTCTACTGCTGTGTAACAACCTACCACAACTTAACAGCTTAAAATAACACCCATTTATTATCTCTTAGTTCCTATAAGTCAGAATTTCAGGTACAGGTTAGCTGGGTCATTTGCTCAGGGTCTCACCAGGAAAAAAATCAAAGTGTTGGCCAAGGCTGCGATTCTCATCTGAGGGTTGGGATCCTCTTCCAAACTCACTGGTTGTTGGCAGAATTCACTTCCTTGCAGCTGTATAACTGAGGTCCTCATTTTCTTGCTGGCTGTCAGACAGGGATTGCTCTCAGCTCCTAGCGGCTGCTCTCAGTTCCTTGCCATGTAGCTCCCATGGGCAGTTCACACCATAACTGTTTTCTTTCTTCAAGGCCAGCAGGAGCAAATCTCTGATGCTTTGCCTTCTTTTAAAGCTTCATCTGATTCAGTTAGGCCCACTCAAGATAAGCTTGATTATCTCAAAGTCAACTGATTCATATCCTAAGAACAGGAGTGATATCACATCATATTCATGAGATCCACTCATACTCAGGAGGAGGAGATTATAGAGGATATATGTAAACCGGGGGTCAGGAATCTTGGGGACCATTCTTAGAATCCTGCCTACCACAGTTGAATATATGATGGTTGTATGAGGTTGGAGCTGAGTGGCATTTCAGGGCTATTAAAACCATGGAATTGAATAAAATCACCCAGAGAGAGATAGATTGTAGATGACAAAAAATAATAATATTAATTTTTTAAATAATTATATACAATACCTGCTTAGTTCATTCTATGTGCCAGGTGCCAGTCTAACTACTTTACATATGTTACTCTTTTAACTCTCACAACAATGCTTTTGAGGTACCCACAATCCCCATTTCAGTATCCCCTCAGGATACTGAGGCACAGAGAGGTTAATTTACTTGCCCAAACTCATGCTACTATTTAAGTGGTGGAGCCAGAATTTGGACCCAGGTAATCTAGTTCAAGAATCTGTACTCTTAATAACTATTCAATATTATAAACTTCTCATGGAGTTTACATTATAGAAGGGGAAAGGGGGCTGCCAATAAACATGTAAATAAATGCTTACATAAGCTCATTTAATACAGCACTAAAATAAAAATAAAACTGAGTTCGCCATGAGAGATAATTAAGATTGACCCTAACACATTTACTTCATTCTTCATACTATTCTGCTGGGACCGTCACAGCGAAATACCACAGATTGAGTGCCTTCAACAATAGAAATTTATTTTCTTGCAGTTCTGGAAGATGGAAGTCTATGATCGAAGTTCTATCAGTGTTAGTTTCTGGTGAGATCTCTCCTCTCTTCCTGACTTGGAGACAACTCTCTTCTTGCTGTGTCCTCACACAGTCTCTCCTCCGTGTGAGCACAGGAAAAGAGGGAGCTTTGGCGTCTCTTCTTTTTCTAATAAGGACATCAGTCTATCAGATTGGGGCCCTGATCACATGACCCCATTTAACCTTAATTACCTCCCAAAAGTCCCTATCTCTAAATACAGTCATATGGAAATTTGAGCTTCAACAAAAAATATGGGGGGCACAATTCAGCCCCTAATATTCTTTAGATCCTAAAAGAAGTAATATATGAGGAAAAGAGGAAAAGTGAGCCCTTATATAAAATCATTGGGGGGAAAAGCAAAACACAGAGTCCTAGTTCTCCCATAATATTACAAAACAAAGTTCTTAAAGACATAAAAATATTATAGGTAGTACTTACTGAAGATTTTGTGAAATATTTAAATGAGTGGACCTGAATGAACAAATTACTGAATTTTTTTTAAGTTTAAAAGAACTGAATGTATCTACATTTATTTATGTATACCTACCCAGAAGTGAAACATATTTTCCCCCATCTATAGTAGACAATTTGTAGATTTGAAAATCATAGGACTTTCCATGTTTGCAGGTTCTTCTAGGTGGCTAAACCTCCCCTTTGGCCTTCAGATGGCCAACTGTAAGTCGCATGAGTCTAAGACCCAGCCATATTAGTGTAAGATAAAGAGCTGGGGGGAAAAAAATCTCAAAGATGGTCAGATACACAAAAGGAGGTCTGAAAGGCTGCATATAAAAGGCTGAGCTGCTCTTGAAGGAACTGGAAATGAGCCATTGAAATTGAAGTTGAAAGAAAGCATAGGGACTATGAAGTAGAGTGAAAGCTGATGGGTGTTATGTCAAGCTGTTGAGAAATTAATAACTATAAGTATGCAGAATGTATGAGTTAGAGAAATCACATTGAGAAGCAGGTGAGGAGACAAAGTCAGAAGCAAGAAGAAAATGAAGCAGTTTAGTGAGAATCAGACATGGAAGTTATCAAGTTATCGAGTTATCCCCAGATGTCTTGGTGTGATCCGGGCAGAGTGCCCCTTAACTCATAGACAAGGGATATGGAGAGCAGGAAGAACAGTTAGGGGGGAAAAGCCTGGCTTATTGGTTGGATGATGACCCTTTTGGCATACCCCATTGATGCAGATTAAGCATCCAACCCGATCAGACAGGGAAGGTGCAGCACCACCCACCATACTGGTCCCCTACCACGTATCTGTATACATTTAAAAATCAGGTCAGGCACACACACACAAACCCCCCAAATGTGTACCCGTGATTTCTTACTATAGCATCACATAATAAAGCTGAAACCATATAAAATTGGGAAAGTGAGGAGAAGTCAGGTCTGGTGCTCTCTCCTTTCTATAACCTGGGTCCTTAGTTCTAACCATTCAGTGTCCCACAAGGCCATTCCCTAAGCAGGTACAGAGCTTCTTCCTTGGCACTTCTCCAGAGTCCATGGTCTTTTTCATCACTTACCTATCCTATGAAAGACACACTTTGTAAGCTGTAAGCCCTGTTTACCTTCTGTGTCCCATTTTCACTGTTAAAATAGGAATGCTTTTATTCCTGAGGATGGAGAGAAAAGTAAAGGCATTAAAAGTGAAAGTATTTTCCTGGTCTCAGGATAAGCTATCTAAGGAAAAATAGGACATTCTACCATGGGGAGCTAATCTCCTTTTCACACAGCTTTTATATCTTATTGTACCAAAAAATCTCCCTTCTTTCTCAAACTCAAAGTAAATAACAAAGAGCCCTCTCAAGGATATGGGCATCTGATTTGGATTCTGATAGCTTTGCAGATTCATTCCAATAAACTTTTTTTTATTGGATGAACATCTCTCCTCTTTGCAACTCAAATAGCCCAACTAAATAAAAGTGGTCAACATTTTTTAAAACAAATTAATATAAATATTATAAATAACACTTTAAAGTAAATGGATGCAGTTAATGAATTTTCAGAATTTCCTAACTATACTAAATTCCTGTGTAAAATTCTTATTTAAATAAACATAATAATATTTTTCTTAGTAAAACCTTTCTTTATTACTAACACAAAAAGTCAATATCCAAATTATCATAGTTTTGAGTATAGTGTAGTATGAATTATTGAGATTTTTATTACAGTTCTCAAATACCACTCAACTTCTGCTGATATATATTCGTTATATGTTAAAAGCATACTTAGACAATTGGATAACCACATGCATGAGAATGAATTTAGACCCCTACCTCACACCAAATACAAAAATTAATTCAAAATAGATTAAAAACCTAAGTCTAAGAGATAAAACTTAACAACTCTTAGAAGACGACATAGATTTAAACCTTTGCAACCTTGAATTAGGCAACAGTTCCTTAGCTATGACAACTAAAGCACAAGCAACCAAAGGGAAATCTAAATACATTGGATTTCTTCAACATTAAAAACTTCTGTGCTTCAAAGTACACCATCAAGAAAGCGAAAAAGAAACCCACAAATTGGGAGAAAATTTTTTAAGTAATATCTGGTAAGAAACATATCCAGAATATATAAAAAACTCTAAATAATAAAAGGACAAGTAACCCAATTGAAAAATGGGCAAATAATTTAAATAGACATTTCTCCAAAGATATACAATACAAATGGATGGTAAGTACATGAAAGTGGTTCAAAGTCATGTCAACAGGGCAATACAAATTAAAACCACAATGAGAATCATGTCACATATACTAGTCTGGCTAAAATAATAAAAAAAAAAAAGATAGTAAATGTTAGTAAGGATGTGGAAAAATTTGAAACTTCATACATCGTGGGAACGTAAAATGGTGCAGCTCCCTTAGAAAGTAGTTTGAATGTTCCTCAAAAAGCTGAAAATAGAATTACCATTTGACCCAGTAATTCCACTCCTAGGTATATACCCACAGGAACTGAAAACATAGGTCTACACAAAAACTTATAAACAAATGTTTATAGCAGCATTATGAATAATGGTCACAAAGTTAAAACAACTGAAGTGTCCATAAACTGATGAATGGGCCACTCTGTGGTACAGCCATAGAATGGCATATTATTCAGCCATAAAAAGGCATGAAGCATTGATCCACAGTAAAACACAGATGAACTTTGAAAATCATGCTAATTGAAAGAAACTGGACATATATCACATGGTTCCGATTATATAAAATGTCCAGAATAGACAAATCCACGGGATCAGAAAATAAATTAGTGGTTGCTAGGGCCTGGGGGGAGAAAGGTATGAAAAATGAGTGCGAATGCCTATTTTTTTAAGATGATGAAAATATTCTAAAATTAAAAAGTGATCATGGTTGCAGAGCATTGTGAATATACTAAAAACCACCAATTTGCACATTTTGAAAAAATAAATTTTATGATATGTGAATTATATCTCAATGAAGCTATGTGTATTTTTTAAGCATACTTAAAAATAGTAATGGGTTAACATAATTACTTGGCCATATTTTAACCAGTATACTGATTTTTTATTATTCAGTTATTCAAAAATTATTAATGAATTTTCTATTTACAGGCAATCTTCTAGGTACTGGGAATAGAGTTAAATATGATACAGTGCTATTAAGGAACTAATAGACTAGTGAGGCTAACAGAAACATTAACATATAGTTTTAATAGTATATAATGTGTGCCATAAGTCATAATAATGATATACACAGAGGACTGGCTAAGAATCTAACCTATCACTAAAAGTTATCTTGAAATTAATTTCTTTGCCTTTCCTGCCTTACTCTTTGGAGATCGAGCAGAAATGTGTCAGAAAATTGCAGAGACAGAAGAGAAACAAGAAAACAAGAAGGCTGGTTTTCCCAGATCTACATTATCAACAGTTGGTGATGATGATGATACACATACAAACTGCTGTTTTTATGCCAAATAAACATGTGGGCTACTTCTGCCTTAGAGAATAGTACAGATTTTCAAGCATTTTCAGCCAATGAGCTTCATTTTCTGCTTTGATTTAAATTCATATTTTGTCATAGAAACCAATATCCCATGATTTCCTTGCAGTCTATATCTTAGCAGTTGATGAACTAGGTGTTACATTTCTAGCAAAGCAGCTTAGACACATGTCTATTTGCTTATTGAAGGTAGCAACAGATGTTAACCAAAAACCTCCAAAATCTCACCTGGTTATCATCATCCATCAAAAAATGTCGTCACACTATCAGATCAGTCAGATGTACCTCATTTGCTGAAGCTTCCCAGAAGGCTGCCTAAATGAGAGTAGTTGAGTCTCAGAGAAATCAATGAACTGACCACAGCCTCTTTAAAAAGCATAACATGAACCTATGGAGCAAGCACACCAGTGTACCTTGGTTGTGTATGTTTTTCAGAGGAACACTGACAATTAGCATATATCTGTCAGTAACAATAACCCTGAAGTGGTTGGCAACTTTAACTGTAGTCATTTCCCCATTTATTTAACCTTAAAACCATTTCCAAAGATTTAAACTATTTCCTTTGCTTCATGGTATGGCTTCCCACACCCGAACGACTTTACATCATCGAACGAGAATGCACTATGGGGAATGGTCAGAATCTAACGAAGAACAGTTTTATATCAGCACAGTTGTATGGGTGGCTATTTTTTTTCTCCCTCTTCTCTTTACTTCATGTGCTAAAAGAGCAGCCCTTAAATGGCCATGTTCCAAGCAGATATGTTCCCGGCAGAGCAGTGAGGCATCTAGTTAAGGCAAATGCCTTCTCCAACATTCCCAGTAGTTCACATTGGGTTGTACTGTTACAAGACCATCCTCTTCCTTTCAGGCTGACTGCATTCCAGCAGCAAAAGCTGTGTACATCTAATTCAAAAACAAACACTGGGACACATCTAGACTAAAGGCTATTAAGATTGTGTATAATTGCCTCTTTGTTTATAAAAGTTTTGCTAATCTTTTATGACCTACTTGCTTTGGCCTGAATGATTTTACTAGAGCTGTATTGCTGAAGTTGTCTTTTCTAAAGTAATTTTGTGGTCCATTTTTATCTTTAAGTTTCCTTTCCTCGGTTTTGATGGAAAGGAAAAGAGCTGCCCCAGCTAACAATCCTTAGTATGACTCATAACAAAGGATCCTTTTAAGAAGGAAAATAGGACTGTCACCCATTTCCTGAAATCTCATTCAAAGACAAGCTCTTCAGCCCAAAGGGAATGCCTGCAATATCTACCCCAGCACCAAAAAGCACATTAAAATCATTTCATGCACATGATATTAGAAATACAAAAGGAAAAGAAGCCTTCCCGGTACAACTTGCCAGAGCACCTGTAAGCCAGCTGCTGTGTGCCAAGTCACTGCAGCACATGTGGTCTTATAATAATGTAACATACATTCCATATTCATTCCATCCTCATGAGAAAACAAACAAGAACAATTCCACCAAGACCTTATCCTACAACATTACCCTTCATTAGAGAGTTATATGGTACCATCTGTGTTGTGGGGACACTCTGGGATTTTTATTGTTTTTTTTTTTTTTGGTTGTTATACCATGTTATTTTGTGTATATAAACAGTTCATGATCAGAATGGAAAATCACCTAAGTAAATGTTTAAAAATTATATTCAAGTGCTATCTTCATCTTTTTGGTTAATTTGCAGGTTCCATAGACTACAGGATTATACATGTTTTTAACTCTAAGGTTTTATCTTATAATCTGTTTCCTTATTAAACATGACATCATTCAAGTATCTATAGGTAATTAATAAAACAATTCCATTCAGCTGTATGTTACAACTAGCTTGAGTCATTCTCCCAGGTTTTCATTTATAGTTAAAAAGAAAGTCCTCCAAACTTGTATGTTCTGTCTTTATTAAATGTTCATCTCATTCTCACTGTTGATTTATTAGCCCCATCGACATGAAGCTCACATGTCCACCCACATGTCAGGGGAGGTAGGGCTTTCCATGTCAGGTCAGCTCTCGCTTCTTTCTGAGTGGATGCCTCAGAATAAACCACAGATGCCCTAGAGCAGTCACTGAGATTTTGTTGATTTGGTCCTAAAATAGTAAAAAGATTACTATTCTTCAAACTATTAACCCCCAAAAAAGAATGGCTTTAGAATCCAAATTCCAGCACTTCCCGAGAGAGGTTAAGCTAAAGCCAAGTTCATTTCAAGGGAGACATGAAAGCACTTTGAAAGAAAATAGTCAACTCCTATGAATAAGCCACTGACTTCTTAAAATTTTCATTCCCAAAAGTTTCTAAGGGATGTCTTCCAGAATGTTCTTTTAGTGTATAATTTCCTTTAAACTCAAATTACCGGCCAGAACTTATGATCTGGTTACAGAAATAGGATGTATAACCTACGCCAGTACTTCTGTCTGCTGCTCATATATACAAAGATTGACTATATACTTAACGTTTTTACTTTAGTCTTTTCTTTCTATGTATGGTGGTTAAATTGACCATTTAGCTAATCATTTGTTGAATAGTTAATTTGAACTCAGAAACAAATATTATCGGGAAATTGTGGATTCCAAGAGCTTTGGCCCTGTGACATGACCTCTGCATGCTACCCCCAGGAATGGAGAGATTATATTTGTCATTTTATTTGAGGAGGTTGGCTCACATTAGGCAGAGTCATCAATGAATGGAAGGAATATAAACAAAATTGGGTGCAATAGTTATCCTTGGAGAAGGAGAAGCAGTTTAGCATTATAAAAGGAGATCAAAGGATAATTTTTGCTTTATTTGAATGTATTAATTGCTTTACAGAAGAATTTATTTTATGTGTTACTTATATAAAAAAGATTAACCAATTAATTAGAGGCTAAATCTGCCATCTGTTCTAGGGAAGTCTAATGATAGGCCCAGGTCTATCTTTAGAGATTGCAATGTTTACAGCTGAATAGCTAAGCACAGAGTCCCTTGAGCCAGACTGATTGGGCTCATGTTCCAGCTCTGTCACTGATATGTTCCTCAGCCCCTCAATATCTCAATTTCCTCAGCTATAGAATGGAGGATACAACTGTAACCTGCCTCATGAGGTTATTACAAGGATTAAATAAGTTAATATGCAAATACTAATATGCAAGACTCTTGGAATAGTGCCTGGTGCACGTTATACTAATTCATATTATTATGAGTCTTAACAATTATTGAATTCATATTATTATGAGTGTTAGTCAATTATTTTTAACACATTCTCATAAATGTTCCCTTCAGCAAGTAGTATAGAAGTTAGAAAGCCCCTGCTGTCTGTTGATAGACTCAGAGGGATTCCATTCAAGCCAGTGGGTGAGGGCGAGAGGAAGGTATTTCTAGAAATGTCAGTCGTAATCAAAGGTTGAGTTGCTGATGTAGGTAGAGAAGTCAACATGAGATGCCAGCTCTCTTGGATTATAGGAACAGCCATGTGTTAACCTGGCAGTCCGTTTCAGAAAACAGAGGCAGGGTTTACACTGTCCAAACCAAAAAGTATTAAGGCCTAACCATGTGCCAAGCTCTGTGCTAGATGCTGAGGGTTCTGAGAAAGAATAAAATATAGTTGTTTCCTAGAGGACCACATCCTCCTGAACAGAAGCCCACCATAGCCTTATGGCCCTAAACAAAGCACCAACCTGGCTTTTGCCAGAATGAATGCCTATTTCGTTCAGCTTTACTCTTTAGGTCTGAAGAGGAAATAATTCCTGCCCTCATGGAACTTATAATTTACTGACAACAGACATTAAACTGGTTATCAAATTTACATGCAGATTAATTACAGTTTCTGATCAGCAATATGGAGGAAGTATAAAAGCTACTGTGATAAGGAGTTGTGAAGCGAGATCCCTTTAGATAAAGCAGTTGGGAAAAGGGCTTTGACAGGGTGAGATTTATGCTCAGTCCTGTGTAGGAGCAAGCAGCCAGCTATTCAGGAAGAAGAGAGTTCCAGTCAAAGCAAGCATAAACTGTAAAGGCAATGAAATGGAAATGAACCTGATATGTTCAGAGAAATATCAGAAGCCAGTGTTGCTAAAAAAGATATAGCCAAAGGCGAATAAAATTATACAGGTAAGCTGTAGCCAGATGACAATGATTCAAAGTGAAAATATGAAACTACTTAAAACTACTGACCAGTTTAACATGGGAACAACAGGATCTGGTGACATTTCTCCACTCTTTTCTACATTTGTGAGAGTAAAGGAATGACTCGTTAGGATATTTGTCTAAAGTGCTGCTAGGGGACACGTTGTTTCAAGGCAAAAATGGAGCAAAGAGAAGCACTTTACAGTTTATAAATAGCTTCCACATAAATTTGTCCTTCGTAGATAGTATAATTTTATTTGAATGACTAACATATTAAGATATCATCACTACCATTTTACAGATAAGTGAAAAGAAAAAAAAGTTTGGAATCTTGTTTAAATAGACATAGTGGGGATGTGGTCAAGTAGGCATGTAATCCGGATTATACAGCTCTTGTCTTCTTTCTGCTAACCCATATCAAGAGGGACAGGAAGAGGACACATGGTGTCTTTCTCACTATGGTCTAAGGGAGAAGAGAGGCCTGAGGGAGAAGAGAAGCTTGTGTTTCTGAGGTGAAAAAATAAGTGTGGCATATGCAATTGAGAGACTGTCCGAGAATATCTGACTCCGAGTGAAGGGGAAAAAAATAATAAAACCGCAGCCCTCACAACCATGCCAAATTCAGTTAGTCCCGGTCTGATCAGCAGTGTAATTGCTCAAGCTGCACTCTGCAGCCTCCTTCATGCAGGTCCGACTCACTCCTATAACTGCAGGAAACTTGGAGAGCTTTTATGCCATGTGTTCAATGGGGCTAAGTTATTCCCAGTCTCTAGCTTATTGTTTTATTTAGGACATGCAAGAATTGGGCAAGTTTACCTAAATCAACACCAAATTGCTGACATAAGATCTCTTTAAAAAAAAAAAATTTTTTTAATGTTCTTCATTCAAGAAAAGAATTAGCAAGGGGTGACTAAGCAGAGCTACCCATGTGAGGGAGTGTTCAAAATAGTTCATGGCACTATGCTCCTTTTCCAAATTACACACATCTACAAACTCTCAGGAGAGTTTATTAAAGACTGATGCCTAATAACATCATAGATCAGCAAGGAACCAAGTTCCTGGCATCTTTCCACCACTGCTGCTATGCTGGTTAATAGTCACACTAGTGAACCCATGCTTTATTGAAGTGAACCACAGTCCCCAACATAAAATCTCCAAGGTATGGAAATCCTGCTAAATGCTGGATGGAGTATGGCTCCATGTCCCAAAGTACTGGTAGGCATCAGTGATCATTTGTAAAGTAATTCGCAGGGCAGGGGTTAGAGGTAGAGGAGGTCGAAGAATAATTTTAGTGGATATGGGTGTATGCTAATGCATATTCAAAAATAACATGATTAGTATATCGAACTTGTGATTTTTACAAACTGATTTGCATAGGGAGAGATTGAAGCCAGTAGCAACCTGGTATTCACTTTATGCTCACCAAAATTATAGGTGTATGTCAGGTGATATGAGGTTACAGTCAAAAGTCATGATAGTGAAATACCAATATCTAACAATTGGGAAATATTAATGTAGCTCAAAGAGCACTGAATTAAGATCAACTGAGCAATAATAATAGTGGCCTTAAAGATAGGAATTGTGTCTTCTTTGAAGTTATATTAGTTTTCTATTGTTAGTGTACCAAATTATCACAAACTAAATGGCTTAAAGAAACATAAATATATTGCCTTACAATTCCGGAAGTCAGAAATGGGTCTTACGGGGCTAAAATCATGGTATCAGCAAAGCTGTGTCCCTCCTGGAGGCTCCCGGAGAGAATCTTTCTTGTTTTTTCCAGCTTCTATATGCTGTCCACATTCCTTTGCTCATGACCATATCGCTCCAATTTCTGCTTCTATAATCACATTTCCCCCTCTTACTCTGGCTCTCCTACCTGTTAAGGACACCTGTGTTTACATTGGGCACACCTGGATAATCCAGGAGACTCATCTCATCTGAAAGTCCTGAACCTAATCACACCTGCGAAGTTTCTTTTGCCTTGTAAGGTAACACATTCGCAGGTTTTGTGGACATCTTCGGGAGGCTATTATTCTGCCTCCCCCTAAAATTGTATCTCTAATATGTAGTATAGTGACTGGCACAGCACAAACACTCTATAAATGTCTGTTAAATATATTTTAAATATAGTTGACCCTTGAACAATCCAGATTTAAACTGCATGGGTCTACTTATATATGAATTTTTTTCAAGAAATATTGTAAATGTATTTTTCTTTCTTATGATTTTCTTAATAATTTTCTTTTCTTTAGCTTACTTTATTGTACAACTATAATATATAATACATAGAACATTCAGAATATGCATTAATTAACTGTATAAATTATTGATAAAGCTTCCAGTCAATAGCAGACTATTAGCTGAATTTGGGGAGAGTCAAAATTATATGTGGATTTTTGACTGGGGGGGGGTGGTGAAGGGTTCAGCACCCTAACCCCTGCATTAAGGGTCAATTGTAATAACTTTGTTGTCTAAGATGGTATTTCTAGACTGTATTAGATGTTTTTCATGCCTTATTCTATTTAGTCTTCATTTAACCTAAATGAAGAAGCTAAAGACTTAAGAATTTAAATAACTTAACTAAGGCCACACAGGTAGTTAATTCTGAAGTCAAGAAACAAACATAGAACTGTAATGAATTCAGAGCCTTTGCTTTTGCCACTATTTTATTCTATTTCATTTAACATCACCGAGTTTCACTTTCCCACCAGCAAAAATGAGAGGAATAAGCAGATGATCTCTGAGGGCCCTTCCAGTTTAAGACACCATTATTTTATCAACATTTAAATTGTTTTTAAATGTTGATAAAATAATGAAACCTCCAGAGTCATCCTCAGAATTACTAGAATTATCACTGGTGACGGCAAGAAGAAATGAAAAAAAAAAAATTTCTTTTGAATATGCCTGCTCCAGTCCTTTCTGATTACTAAAATGTCATTAAAACTCACATAATGGTTTGTTTACATAACACCATGTATGTCATTTTCTACAAACCTCACTCTCAAATTCCAACTTGATGCTCTTTAAAATGGCAGAATAACAGTTTAGAAATTTTCTTGAGAAGTACCTAATATAGAGTTCTAGCTAATTAAAACATTATAATTTACAGTCATAATGAAATGATGTCAAATATAATGAATAAATGCCAAACTATTAGTTAAAATGGAGATTTTGGATTGGTGAAATTTATAATGAGGATTGGAGTGGTCATACCTGAACTCAGTGATTAATCTTAGCATCACCGAAAGTTGAGAAGACAGACATTATTTGTCTCATGATGTAACACATTAGGAGTATACACAGATCCTATCAAATATTAATGCTATTTATGAAATGTTATTGCTATTTATCTTTTAGCAAATATTATTACCAAAAGAGTTCACCTGGGTCACTGAATTTCTCCGGAAACAAAGGGACAAGTTAAATGACAGCACAAGGAAGAAATCAGGCAAATCCAGAATTTTAAGTAAACTATCAAATTTATCAAAGAAATCAATGGCATGGGATTAAAAAAAAGGGAGGTGATAAGTTATAGAACAAAAGAAATTTTTAGAGAAAAACCTCCAAATGTTATATGTGTAAGTTCTTTAGATCTGATTCAAAAATACAAACTGTAAAAAGACTTATTTGAGAAGGACTACTTCTAGCCTTGAAGAAGTAGCAAAGATTTACCTCTTCCAAACAGAGAACTAGTGTTGGGGAATGAAACAACTGTTTTGAGTCACTGACAAGTAATACATAGAAGGATTCTAAACCCTGAGAGAAAGGAAACAAAAGAGGTGATTCCTAAATCATGCTTGCTTTCTGACTAAAAGCATATTGCAGACCAAAGAGGAGGGTAGGGTCCCAAGCAGAGCATGGAAGACTTGCTAAATTAAGGAGACAAGGATCAGACTTCTGGAAAACAAAGGTAACTAGAAGTTGCAGGGCAAAGTTCTGGGAGCAGGAACCTAGGCTTAATAGCTTCGGAGTCCCCTTGAGTCTTAGCCAGATACTAAGATCTACATGAAAAGGATAAAAATGCAGGAGTCTAGGCAAGCAGTGCCACAGGAGTGGTGGGCTGAGTGGTTCATACAGCTCACGCTGGGCTGGGAAGTGTTCTGTTTCTGATCAGACAATGTGGAGTCTTAATGTAAAAGGATGGAGAAAAATACACCATGGAAACACTAATCACAATCATGAAGCAAACAGCTTATTCTTTCTTTCTTTTGCTTTTAATATAAGGTGATACTATGTAATAAGTCTTAGAACAAAATAGGCCTAACCAATGAACATGTGACACCTTTAAAACTGAGGAACAAAGATAGTTTGTTGGTAGATATTAGCCTTAGAGTACACAGGAGAGACAGGCAGAGGTTTACATTTTATTTGGTATAAAATTCAAGCTAAGTGAGACTTTTTGATGATGTTCAGAGCAGAGCCCTGTTGCCCATTCATTTGGGTCCCTTCTGAAGCAGTCTGAATTCCCACCTGCTTATGAAGCAGTGTGCAGTTTCAGGCCTCCTCAGCAGCAGAGAGCCTGTCCAAAAAGTGTGAACCAAGAATTAGAGTAGGCCAGGGACATTCTAAATAATGATTTCATACTTTGGGTTTATCCTGGGTTTCCCTGAGTTTCCAGGGCAACCATTTATTATAAAGTCTTGGCATCTTTTGGGTTAAGTTATAGGGCAAAATCCTATAAAGTTAGTGGAGCACAGCTCTTTTGGGGTACTTGAGCATATCAAGCAGTCCAAGCCAAGCTTTGGCTTAGGTACCACATCTAGCTCTCTATTCCCACCCTCTCTGTGATTACCCTGGGATAGAGAGGCAGTGGAACAGCCAAGTTTTCACCAACTCTTCAGAATATATTTCACCTTTGGGGTCTGGCTGGTGTAGAGAGGAATAAAGGGAAAACTTTGTTTTCAAGTCCTGATGATTAATTCATATCTCTTTAGCGAGGTCCATGATGAAGGACTTAATCTGTACATTTTTCTTAGGAACTCTAGAATAAGGAGTTTAGCCACCATAAAAGTTGTGTGCATGAGGTATCTAGGCCTCCTGGAAGAATAGGAGCATAACAGGAACTTCAGCAGAAATAGTGAAAATGCTCATGTCACCCCCTCTCTCCACTCCCCACTCTTGAACAAAAAGCAGGAAAGGTTCTTCACCACAGGGATGAAGGCCCTATACAAAGAAAGGCAGAAGAATCTTTGCCAGCCCCTGAGAGTGAGGTCCTTGAGAAATGGACTAGCTGCACTGAGGCACAGGTTTATTAAGCACATCTCTGAATACAGACTAAATTGGGAATGAAAATTATGTATCCCAGGCTGACACTGCACTATGACCCAGCTTCTGGGAAGTCAAAAATGAACTCCTTCAAAACAAAAGAGACATCATCTACTTACAAACTTCCAACTTATATACTTTCAAAATCATACAAAAAAAGTGATGCCCCAAAGCAAAAGGCTATGAACTCTGCATGCCACCGCAGATGCTGTCATTGGTCATGTCAGTCGTTGTAGGCTCAACCATCTTTTGGTTTGTTGGTTCACACCGTGATTGTTTCTATTTCTGTTATTTCTGATACGTGCTTAATTCTTGGTGAGTACAAAGGCATTGAGACTTTGAAAGTGTTATTAATAAAAGGTTATGATGACAATGGAAACAAATTCTAAAGTTAAAAAAAAAATCAAAGCGGCAAGATGACAGGTATCCACAAATTTGTAGGATGAGTCATTCACCGGTACAAACAGTTTTGAAAGGCAAAGAGCAAATTATGCAAATTGTAAAACTTCTGAGTCTAACCAAAGGTCAGTAATCCACAAAAGACCAGAAAAAGTGATAGATGAAATGGAATATTTAGCCTTAATATCGAAAGCCTATTACCCTAATATTAATTCAGGAAAAGGCCAAGAGGGTGTTGGAGAACTTAACTGTGAAAGTTTGCTGCAGAAACCTTTTTGTCTCAATGTTTCCTACGGTTGCATTATTTCCAGGCCCATTCAAGTCTGCACAACATCAGAGTAAGTGTTGAAAAGGCTGTCAGTGTGAATACTGTAGCTGCTAAGGTATTCCTGACATCACTTGCAGAGGTCATGAGGTAAGGTGAGATGGGGTGTAAATGGAGGGTGGTCAGGCTGCAATAGAATTTCAGTATGAATAAAACGGGTTTACTTTTTTAAAAATGATGCCCAATAGAACACATGTCAGCACAAAAGAAAATCATGTGGCTGGTTTTAAAGTTCAAATCCTTAATCATGAAGTACTTAGAAACAAACAGATCTACAAACAGCCATTTAAAGCCTACTCTTTGTGAAAGCGAGGTGTTTGGATTACAGCTAGCTTGAGGTGTTCTAATAGAGGTGTCATCACTTAGGATGGTTTGTAGTGTCATCGCTGGGGATGGCCCACTGCAGGGAACTATCGATCCCAGCTGGGATGCAAACAGCAGCAGTTCTCAGCAGAATACTAGGCCCCCAGTTTTTGAAGCCAAAGCAAAAGGAACAGGGAGCTAAAATATGGGCAGCAGAGTAGAGTCTTTTGGAACCACAAGAAGATTTTAGGAAAAGAGTTGAAAGGAAAGGTCTATGTATTCTTCCCAAGTATTCTTCCTATGTATTCTTCTTTAGCACAGAAGGGGAGTGAGTTTATAGCGGAGAAATCCCAGGGTCTCCGTAATTTCACCTCCACGACTGGTGTGGTTCAATGAAAAAGGTCTCTTACATGCCCGCAGAGGGAGTGAATAAGAGTTTACAGTGCTCAAAAGGTGTTTTTATTGAGTGACAGGTGTGCACTGAAGCACCGATGTGATGTGAGGATTCATTGAACATATTTAATTCTTGCTAATAGAATTCCTTTGAGGGAAGGAACCATCTTTGTTTAGACGTAATGAGTTTATTTGGGAATGTAGTTAAAAGCAAAGAAAATGAGGATGAATTGAGACAGAGTTAGCTAAGCTGATTTCTGTATGAAAATAACTAGAAACTTGAGGGAAAGGAGATAAGGGGTAAATGAGTTGGAGCGGAGAGGGAAGAAAAATGAATGAGTTGGAGACAGACAGCAACATGGTGGAGCGAAATTTCCAGTTTCAGGAATTGCCGCAATACTTAAACAAGTTTCTGTTTAGATGTTTATATTGTGCATTCCTAGTCCCAAATCATTAGTGAAGATGGCTGTACACAGTCTTGAGTCAGTGAACTTAAAAAAAAAAAAAAGGTTAGGATTGTGCTCAATGGGATAATATGGTGCTAGAAAGGGACAGGAGGAAAAATCCAGGATGGCCCACAAAATTCACAGCAGGTAAGAATTTCAGAGTCAGAGCTTACTAACAGAAAGTCTTACTACCACAGTCACCATACCGCGCCCCCACTCCTGCCCTCCCTCGCAATCCGCTACTCATCACAACCACCACCATCACTATTTGTAATCATCACCACTGAGAAACTCTAGATATGTTAGAAAAAACATCAGATATATCACTGTATATTTTATGGGGTTCAAACCAACTGTACCTAAATTTTGAAGGGTGGAGTAGCCTGAGAACAGTTGGGGATTATGGACCGAGCCGGGAGCCACTGAAATCTGGGTCTACACTCTGAACTGAACAGAGCACCCTGAAGTCTCATTGTCACTCTAACAACAGCACAGTTCCAAATCCATTTCCCTGCCCCACCCCGCCCCGCCCCACCCTGGTCTCCTTAATGCTTTCCAGAACATTTTTCAGAAATGAGAAGGAAAGACCCAGAAGAGAAAAACAGGTAGACTGCTGGCCTTGAGGCAGCCAACCTTCTATTAGAGAGATCCCTGGGCAATTTCCCAACACTTCAGGGAGAAATGTTCATTGCTTCTAGTTCTCCTGGCAGAACCACTGTATATGTAAATATATTTATTTCTCATTTTCCATTAACATGGGAATAGAAGACAGAAATCTTCAACTACAATTGCTAATATTTAGAGCCTGTGACAAATCAGATAACCAAAAACAGCTAGAAGTCAAGGTACATTGGATGTCTCAGACTTATCAAACTGCCAGGAACTTTCCACTAGTAGAGGCAAATTCTTTATCTACAGGCAGTTTCTGAGACTCCTTTGGGGACTTGTAATTTCTTTTTTCTTTTTTCTTTGTAGGAAATCTAAAGACGGCTAAAACCTACAGCTTTGATGCCATCTGGATGTTCTGTGTAGGGTTGCAGGAAGATCATTTCCATGATCAAAATACCTCATTATGAGTACACATCAGACATCAGATAGACAGACTCAGCCACATGGTCTGTTTCTTCAGGTTTTCTCAAGACAGCCTATCTCCTGCTTTAACTGTGGCCAAAAACTTCGTGTTTACATCCTGAGTATTTTCCAACATGGCATCTTTTTGCTCTAATACTTTTCCTAAACATCTTGCTTTTCACAATAAGTAGACTCCTGAAAAGCAATATACCCACTGGGTGTTTGCAAATCAAATATTAACTGTAACTAGGAAACTTACCCTTATGAAAACCCTAGCAAAAAGCAAAGAAATTTTATAATGTAGATAATAGCCTCTAATTCATCAGTTCTATAAATTTATACATAAGTAGATTTTCCTAAAGTCAGTGGTATCTGTATACTTTAAATTGTGATATGTTATTTATTTTTTGTCACTGAATAGAACTATGAAACTACATGAAGTCTGCAACCTCATAGCAAATCTTAGCCATAACACCCTCAGGTATTCCCTTGGCATGTCTCTTCCTTTATGGGATGGCTTTCTAATTGGCTTAAATAAAGAATAATTGTGTCACAAAGAAAAATGCCCATTACCATTGAACCCATACTCTGGACTACTAACAGGGAGGGAGGAGGGGCTAAGAATGACTGACTCCTCTAAACACCTAACCCAAGATTAAATGTGTACTAATCTATCATTGTATCAGTCTATAAAAGTGTTCTGCTGCTGCCCCAGCCTTCACACTGCACAGAATCAGTTCATATATATTTCCCATTTGGGGTTTTGGGCAAAGTTCCATTAGGTCTGGTCCAAAAATCTCCCCTAGGGCTTTCAGGGTCATAAGTCCCACAGGTTTATGATGCTTTAGTTTTAACTTCTGACTACACTGGGCAAGATTTTACATACCTGATGATAGCAAGCCTTATTGTGGGCCAAAAAGCTCTGCAGTCCAATTGGTGGTAAGTCTTGCTAATTCCCTAAAGTCTAGCAAGGAAGTTGAGAAGAAGGATAAAACACAAAAAATAGAATTGTTGCTAGGCATATAGAATCTGGCCCTCTAAAGTGTTAGAGGATTGACTTGTGAAAAGGTATGCTTGAGAATTCTTATACAGAGAGTGTGTTTTGTGAATGCTACGGCCATGCTGCACTTGACGATGATGTCTCTTAAATCCATTTTCAAATCTTGGGGAGTTAAAGACTTGAAACTTGGGAGTCCGAATGTAAGAAAAAAAAAAAAAGATGACCAGCAAGAGCTCTTTGACTTTTGACAACACGCTTACGTCTCTCACTAAGAGTTTTTGACCAGTCTTTCTCCTTCAAATTTATCTGGTACTTCCAATGTGCTAAAGGTTCTAAAACATTTAGAAATTCACTTTCTAAAAATATTGGGTGGTGTTTATGGTTAGTTAATGATCCCAATCCTGTTACTCATTTTGCTTTTTAGCAAAGAAGGAAAACCAAAAACAAGTTTATTTATCTTTATTTCTTCTTCCTTTCTTAAATTTGACTCAGATACTAACCCACAGATTAGGAGAGCCCCTTTTGCAGAGAGAGCTAAGAGCTCTCTGACAGGACTGTGTTACAGTCCAACAGACTGTCAAAGTGTCACTTCATCTACAGACCTCCTCTCCCCAGCTCTAACCTATAGCTGAGCTCATAATCACTGAAATAGTCCACATTTCTTTTAGGACAGCAGTCCCCAACCTTTTTGGCACCAGGGATCATTGCTTCTAATGAGAATCTAATGCCTGATGATCTAAGGTGGAACTGAGGCTGTGATTCTAGAGCGGGGGAGCTGCTGCAAATACAAATGAAGTTTGGCTTGCTCCCTGCTGCTCATCTTCTGCTGCGAAGACCACAACCTAACAGGCTACAGATTGGTACCAGTCCACAGCCCGGGGGTTGGGGAACCCTGTTTTGGGAAATGAAGTTAGGAGATGAGTTTCAATTACATCTGATACAGTTTTTCACATGACAGGATGAATCCATAGACTAACTCTGCTACCACCAGTTTTTAATGTTTTTTTGTTTGTTTGTTTGTTTTTAGGCGAGGAAACTCCTGGTTGACCTCACAGATTGCAAGGACCTTGTCAACTTACAATCTTTTATTTTTTATTTTTTATGCCTATAGCACCTGGTCTTCCTAGGTGGTCTTCCATCCAAATACTAACCAGGTCTGACCCTGCTTAGCTTCCAAGATCAGACGGGATTGGGCTTGTTCAAGGTGGCATGGCCGTAGACAATTTGTTTTTGCTTTTAATTATTTTTTTTTTCTCTACATGCTTGAACCTTTCTCTACATGCTTGAACTTTCGGATTCACCCTGCTGGTTGTGGTGGTATTCTTTAAACCCTGGGTAATTATTCAACAAATATTTCTTGAATTCTCACCGAGTGTTCGACCTGTGCCACAAGTTATAGAAGATACATAAGCCATGGAAGATATGTCTGTTCACCTCATGAAGTGCATAATTAAGATGAGGAAAGAGAGCTAATAGCATGAAGCAATACCCAGCATGTAAGGTGGTATATCATGAGGGTCCAGTTACCCAGTTCATCTAGCATCAATGGTTCAGAACTTCTGTGTCCGGCAGCACTTTAAAGTTCAGGCAAAAGCTCTGTAGTCTTCTCCCTCTCCAGGAATATGCATGGTTCATATACACAAAATTACACATTGATTCCAAAGGTAAGGGAGATGGCCCATGAATTTCCTGAAATACATTCATGAATTCAAGAGCAGTTTATGGATCTCTCTAAGAAATATAGAAGTTCAGAGGAGAAGGAGTGTATTTAGTTCAAGAGGAAGTTAAAGGTAGTTTAGGGAAGGCATTGGGATTTGAAATTTACCTTGGATGATGGATGAAATTTAAGAGAAGGGAAAGAAAATGAATCTTTGTGAGAAACATAGTATGTAATTTATATGTCATCTCATTTAATCTACAGAGCAATTTAGTGAAGAAGGTACCGTGTCCCCCACACGAGAGAAACAGAGATGGAGGAAGCTTAATAAATTGCCCAAGATTACTCTCAGCTATTTAGTTCCTGAGTTAGATTAAGACTCATGTCTGTATGGAAACAGATCCTGAGCTTTTTCCACTATACACTCTAATGAGAAGGGAGACAATAAATCTTCTGTCATCTAATTAATATGTCCTCCAATGTGCACACATGATCTGATGGAGAGATTGGGGGCATGAAATAGTAGAACTCTTTCTAGTCCATGATTGAGATAGGTATTCTACTGTTATATTACCCACAACGTGAGGACAACTAGTAAAAATAGGTATGATTATGGTGAATCTTTTTTCTTTTAGGCCATTATATGGTTGCTGTGGTAGAACAGGATTATTGTTTTTAACTTTTTGTTTTCTCTCTGTAGGAGGATAATACTTATTTTCATGTGACTTGCCCACAGTTTCTAGTAGGCAGAGCATATATCTCCATACCACTGACTTTGGCCATGGCCTTGTGAATTAATTGCTTTGACCAATGGACTATGAATGGAAAGATCAGGGATCCAGGTCAGAGCTGAAACAAGAAGAAATGGTGTTTTCTCACACTCCTGATAATCTTCTGCCCTTAGTCAGGGCAACATGCTGCAGATGGTGGCTGCCCCTTCAGCCTGGGTCACAGAATGAGAAGATACATGGAGCAGACATAAACCCAACCTGTAGCCTGCAGGTAATTTCAGCTGAGCCTAATTAAACCTGCAGAGCTAGAGCTGACTTGCAGAACTGTGAGTGAGAACCATGCATTTATTGTGTTAAGTGATTTAGATTTTGAGGGTGTTTTATTTGTTTATTTGTTTTACCACAGAAAACCCTGACCTTTAGTAATGGATCAAACATGGCCTTAAGATTTTGAGACCAACCAAGACTCTAAGTGTCACCAACTTAAATGACATCTAGGAAAATTCCAAAACCAATCTGAAGTAACCTGGTTAATACAAGTCAGGGATGATGCAGATAAGAAAGGATTCCTGACTTATTCTTTTCCATTCTGTCAGCACAGGGCTTGACCTCCAGGGAGATGGTGGAAAGCTAAATGCCATTTGAGAACTATGTTCTTGGTGAGACGGTCATTACTAAATTAGACTCAAGAATATGATTCGATTGTGGTTTTTCTCTTATTCATTCTTAATGTGAAGGAGAGAATTTAGATGGATATAAGACAGAAAAAGATAGGAACATGAAAAACTCTCAGGTAGCTCACAAAAGTGACAACCAGATTCTGAATAACTAAGAGCATGCTGTAGTTTTAGAACACTCACACACACAGAAAGAAGCATACGCATTCTTGCTCCTACAAACGATTTCTGTGAGAACGCTGTTGCAGTTATTGGCCGCGCAATCTCAATGCCAACCCTGACAAGCTCTAATTAGCATCCTCTCGTATGTAATTCTCTGCTGAGAGTTGTGTAGATGATGAAGTACCAGTGAGCAGACAGATGACCACCAACTTCTCATTAGCACAACCCCAACACCTAATTACTTTAATGCATTTAAAAATCAGTCTGTGGCCTCAGCAAAAAAAAAAAAAAAAAAAAAAAAAAACCTTTGAAAGATATTTTATACTTTTTATTTGATCCTGCCTCTCAGTCATGCTCTGCTACTAAACTACAGAGGACCAGAGTTTTGGTGAGAGAGAAGTGGGACGACAGTAGAAAACACACTCACACATATCTTTTTATCCCACCCAACCGAACTTGTCCTGCGGCCCTTACATGAAACCACCAATGTGCAGGGCAGTCCATCAAATGGAGCCTAGACTGACACTTGTTAAATTTGGGTTTTGTAAAGCAAGCTGTTAGGACTCTGCGGTTTTGGCTGCAGGACTTTGCTGGGCTTCAGCAGCTCAAATGTTGGAGCCCAAGCCCCGTTCCTGTGCCAAATATTTGTCCACACGCTGTTTCCATGCAGCGAAGACTCAGTTCTGTCAACATCCCTGTGACTGGAGGAAGGTACTCCTCCTCCCATCCCACATGTGGGAAGTGTCCCCTGGTGATGAAGTCATAGAGCGCTGAGCACACACACTTGAAATGAGCTGCAGTGCCGATCTCAGGAGAGATGGGGAAATTGGTCCACATCCCACAGTAACTGACCCCTGAGCAGGGAGAACACAATCTGCTCTCAGGGTTGTGTGCCTTTTCCATTCAGGTGTTTCTAAGCTCTGCTATTAGATCATTATAATTTACAGAATCTCTCCACATAGGTGAACGGGTTAAAAGATCAGATGGTTTCATCAATGTAGTCTTTCTGTCAATGCAGTCTCCCCAGACAATGAGGAACTTTGTTACAGGAAACCTAGTCCTCAATTAGAAGTCTCTCTGCCTTAAAGAACTAGTCCCAGCTGAATAGACCTTTCTTTCCTGTCAGGTACATGATGCGTTATCTACAAGGATATCAACATGAGCATATTTTGGACTAAAGGGCTTTTTACTTTTAAGAAATGAGTGGGAGAAAGTCAAGTTTAAAATATCATCTGGCTTAGAGGCCCTGATTTGATCTCTCCCAGCAATTCAACAAAATACCTATGAAGACACAGGAAAAAAATGCAAACATGCCATTACCAAAACTGGAACTAAATAACCTATTTTCAGAATCTAGGATCAATTTCCATTAACTGCAGGACTGGCAAAATGGTATTAAAAACACAGTCCCTGTTTCCACTGGAAATAGAGCTGGCTCCCCCTCCTGTGACCCTGAAGGTAGATGGAGATAGGTAAGACATCCCTGTCCCTTCTCAGGATCGGATTCCTGGCTCAGAAATGCAAGATATTTACTGACTAGATAACCCAGCCCATCTCCCTATGTAGGCAATGCTCTATGTAGGCAAGGCTTGGTGCCATCCTCTAGCTTCTTTTTAATCCCAGCCCAAAACTCTGTTTTATACCCAGTTATAGATGGAAACTCCCAGAAAAGGCATGGGAGGTGCAAGCCTCCAAAGTAAATTAGCACACTTCCCAGAAGCAGTCCCAGGAACAACACATATCAGGGATTATAGCATTTTAGGATTTCCATCAGGGTCAGGGCCAGGAGGCAGGAGTGAGGTATGATGAAATGTCAACCTAACGGAAGCATATAAGATTTCTCAGCTAGAGTCTGAGAGTGGGTCTAGAAGCAATGCATGCTAATATGCTGTTCAGTTGCCCATTTGAAGAACGAGATCCAAGACAAACCACAAACTCTGTCCTGAGAAAATGTCATCTGTCCTTTAAAAATAAAGAAAAGAGAGGGAGAAATTACTAACATCAGGCCTATAAAAATGCCAGAGAAAGAAAAGGGACCCTAACTCTAAAGATATACAGAAGGAACCAAAGTTTGAAAATGATTTAATATAATAACCAGAAGGAAAACCATCTCTCATCCTCAGTAAGAATATACGAAGGGACAAAACACTCACCGAAAATTGGCAAAAGTGATAAGCCAATAAATGGGAGGAAATGAACAGTGAATAGGTAAGACGGAGACTGTCAAGAAAGTGAACACCGAATCTTCAATCTATATTAGAAATAAAGAAAAAATAACAATAACCAAAAACTAAAACAGTTTAAGGCAGTATCATGAAATAAGTTTTCAATAGATATCTGTTGAATACACAATAGAAAGGTCTAAAGGATTGTTGACATAGCTATGGTGTCTCCAAAAATGCTAGGTCATTCCGTGAAACTGACTGGAGGAAAAAAATGAAATCTTCAATAGCTGCTGAGTTTACCATTTCCCTTTGGTGAATGTTGTAAAAAATCTCATGGTAGTAGAGGGAGAATGTAAAGAAACAATTTGGTGTCTAAACAGAATGACTAGAATAGACACACACCTAACTAGTGGGTCTCGGGTGTGTGTGTTTATGGAAATAAGGGTATGCTCAAATAGAGGACTTATTCTGCATTGAGGCAGCACATTTTTATCAAGGAATAGCCAGCAGCACCTTACACCAAATCTCTTAGTAAATGGGAGTGGTGGGAAGGGGGTGAGAGTGGTGGGAACCCAAATGGTGATTCCCACTTCAGCAGGACAAAAACTTTCAGAATATCAATGAACATCTGCAGAGTCAGCCAGTACAAGCAACCTGTAAGAATTTGCAGAGATAGCTGTGTTCCTGGGTGGGCAAGTACGCATTCCATCTATGTGAAGTCCCTGGTTTCACGTTATATACATGATTTATTCTGAGCTCCTTATTATGCCTCTCCAACAAATCAAATCATGCTACAGTACACACTTAATTGGGATTGAAATCATTCCAAACATGTTTGGTGTTAGTTAACTTCCTCCTTATTTGAGGTTAACCAAAGACAATGATGAAAATCTTTACCACCAGCCATCTAAATAAAAATAGATGAAGTGCTAAAATAATAACATCTAGTGTTAGAACCATAGTAAATATCATCAGTCAGAGCACTGTAGGCCAGCCACACCTCCAGCTGTGAGTCCATCAGGCCTCATAATTTCAGAAGGGCTGGGCTGGAGCAAAGGGCCAAAGGCAGGCTTCCCAAGAGAGCCAAGCCACCGACTCACTGGTTGGTCCTCTTCTCCTTCACTTAGACTTCGGCACGCGCAGACCAGGAGGCCGGGCGGGTAGAGTGGCCTCACCCTGGTAGCTGCCCTGCTGCCTGCACAGGAGAGAGTTTTCTAAGTTGGTGGGTGAGTGATTGTTGTGTGGACCTGGGTGTGATGAAGTGGAAAGAAGCTGAAGGACTTGGGAGTGAGACTCATGTTCAACTTTGGTCTGCCACTTAAGGGTTGCGTGACTTCGTCTCCCAGAAACTCTGATTTCTCAACTGTAAAATGCAGATATGAGTACTTACCTTGCAGAGTTGTTAAGAGGAATAAATAAAACAAAGAAAAACAAACACTTAAGGTTATAGTCAACATCAAAGCCCCTTGGAGGGATGGAGAGCTTGTGAATGGTAGCCTGGGGAGTAGCCCACCAACAAACAAATAGCTAATGAGAGAAACAGTGGTGCCTAGAGAATTAGAATACTGGTTTTGGACATGCTTGGGTTCAAATTCTGGCTTGTCTAATTAGTAGCTCTGTGAGCACAGAGAAAATGCTTAAGGCACCACACACACACACACACACACACACACACACACACACACACATACAGAGTCTATTGCCTCACTTATAAAGCAGGAATAATAGTAGCACCTCCTGTTGATATAGGATTAGATGAAATCACATCTACGAAGTGTTTTGTGTAACAACCTGGCATATAGACAAAGCTCCATAAATCAACTGTAATATTTAAAATGATTAGTAAATGCAGCCCATTTTGATTTCTATATGCTAATATATATTTTATTCAACACATGATGTATAATTCTAATGCATGTTATAATATGTAATATAATAATATATATTTTAATTCATATTATTATATTTATATCCTGTGAATTGATGAAAGAAAATTGTTGGTTTAGGAAAATTTCCACACATGTTTGATGTTGGTTAACTTGTTCAAGTGGTTAAAATAACTAATAAATATATGTGGGTATACAGAACACATGCATTTATTACAGCAACTTTCCAAGATTCCCTGTTTATTTTTATTATTGAACACTTACCATATGTCAGAAGCTATGGTATGTGCTTTGCATACGTTATTTTAAATTAATCCCCACGTGACCCTACTCGTTGGGTTATTTTATTACGAAAATAATTATTATTAGAATCATAGGGAAAATAGGTCCAGATTTTAGGCCCTGACCTTATCCCACTTCCATCCTTCTCAGATGTAATACATTTGCTTGGAAATATTACTCATGGGCTGATAAGTTACTTACTTGCTGATGACACGGGAGGGTATGAAAATTTTTTCAGGAACCACTAACGCAGAATCAGCATGGTACCTGGCAGGACATAAATCTGTCTTTTAAGAGAAAGAAGCCTCAGATACAAAAGAATGTTGTATGACTGGGTAATCCATTAAAATGTGACCGAGCCACCAGATCCGCCTGGGAGAATTCTCAGAAAGCACAGAGGACAGGTGAGTGGCTAAATGCCCAAGGCCCTTCTCCTTATTGGCCCTGAGGACCAATCCAGGCCCTCTAGGCCCCTATCACAGAGGGGTAAGAATGCCATTGAAATTCAAGTTCTTGGCAGAATCAACCTTCAGGGGGAAAAACTAATACAATGTTGCCTGTGCAGTCACCCAGGTCATCCAGGGGGAAGTTTCTAACTGCAGTCAAGTGACTAAAGTGATGAAGGGAACTCTGAAAGGCAATCCCAGAAGGCCAGATCTGATGGGCACAAATTCGGCAAGCCCCAGCCAGCACCAGCAGAGCAAGCCATATGGGATCTCGGACTGTTCTCTTTCCCAGGGTCTCTGTGAATTTTAAGAACTTTGAATTTCTTCTAGCATGTTCAGAATTTATTTATGACACACAAAAGTGTAGATAATTCTAACAGGGTAGGTCACCCAGGAACAGTATGATTTTTCTCACATATCAGATTTGTTTTTTTTTTTATACTTCTTTCTGGAACAATGTGAAAATTTTGGTGCTATTTGGCATTTGTGATATTTTAGTTGTAAGTAAATGAACTCTTCTGTGATTCAAAAGCACTACCTTATTTTCTTGTTTATAAGACATGCATATCCAAACAGCGTGAATCATTTAGGAGACTAAGACAGGACCTATCAACTAGTTAAACTAACTGATACAAATGGGTATATGTTCACATACAAACAAAACGATGTAATGATGTTCAAAAGAGATCTATTCTATTTCTGCAGTGTATACCACTATGTTAAAACTTCTTGTGGAATTGGACCCAGACTGAGGCAGAACTGGAGTACAGGAACGGGGACAAAAGCAGCAGAGCTGGAAGTGAGAGGAAGAGAAGGCAGGTGAGTGAGTAAAACAGAACACAGGCCAGTAGAGACTCTAGCTTTTCCCCATTCCCTCACCCACTGGCACCCAATGCATTCCACCCCACAGCTCCTTTCCTACTGACCAGCCTCCGGGGCCATAGCAACCCCACTCTTCAGCAAGGGAAATAACTGCAACTATTTCAGCTCCTTAGGCTAAATTTCTTCCTGTCCTCACCTTCAGTTCAACTCTTCCCCTCAGTAGAGGTCAAGAGAAAATTTGGGTTTCAGTTAACGGCGAGAGAAAAAAGCCCTCTCAAAATCCATACCAAGTTTGAGAGGTCAGCATTTGAAATAAAAAAGACAGGCCCACCTAACGATCCACCGATGGAGAGGATGGAAGGTTCTTTGAAATTCACACTAAGTCAAAAATTTGTTAAAATTTGTGTAGGCATAGCTAACACAAATTCTAACAAACATCCCTTCAATGGTAAAGAACCACAAATTTGCTTCTTTCTCTTTAGAAGGCATGTGAGGATCTTCATAGCCACAGAACAAAAATTCAAAAGATATATTGGATTTCAAGAAAAGACAGCAGAGAAAATCTTTATTAGAAAATGTTCTTCTTTTGTTATCTAACAAAATGCATTAAAAATAAGTAAGCAAATAAAACACAACCAAGAAAGAAAAAAAGAAGAAGCTACATAACATGAACGTCAGTCAAAGAAAGACAATGAAAGATTCCTCTGGGCTTGCTTTCTAACCCAGTCTTCCAGAAATTATACTACAGAAAGAGGAATTGACAAAATTCTGTACTTTGTAGAAATACTTCCTAATTTGAATAGAGGCAGAATGTAGGGGAGGGTAGGAAGCTCAGGGAAAAGTCAAGGAAAAGTCGCAAAGGGTAGAAGCTCCTACATGCCTGAAAGATCTAGATCTCAGGCCAAGGGTGCTACTTGGGATCTCAGCTGATTAGCGGAACAAAACCCAAAGCAATGGGAGTGGGGCTCATTCCTACAGAAATAAGCCCTATAACATGGCATTTAATGGGCTCTTAAATCAGAATTCAGGTCCTTTGACAAAGAATGCAACCAGCATCCAGGTATTTTCTCCCTCCCTCCCCACCACAATGCCTTCAGGCTACAGAAAAATGGACAGAAATCTACATTTATCTCTCAAACTAAAGCTGAAAAAGAAATTTAGGTTTAGGAAAAGAAGAAAGGGTGGCAAGGAGTATGTACTCAATCCCTCAGAGCAAAGAGAAGTTTAGTTAGAGATACCTACATTATACATCAAACATAAACAAGAGCAGAAGTGACATGGCTACTACGTACCAGAAGGAAAAAAGAAAAAAGAAACAGGCAAAAGACAGATGATAAGCCCAGTCTGAAAGGCAATCTGTCTCAAGACAGCTTTGAGATACATTTTTAAAATGTCAGAATTCAATAAAGGAAGATCATAAAACTACAGAATGATTTGAAAATCCAAGTTGCAAAGCTAACGAACAAAACTAATGGATTACCAAAACAAGAGCATAACATATTTAATAAGTAGAATAAAAATTACCATATGATTCAGCAATTCCACTTCTGTGTGTATCCCAAAAGAATTGAAAGCAGAGACTTGAACAGATATCTGTATACCTATGGTCATAGCAGTATTATTCACAATAACTAAAAGGTGGAAGCAAACAAAATGTTCATCAACAGATGGATGAACAAAATATGGTTTATACATAAAATGGAATATTATTTAGCCTTATACAGGAAGGAAAGTCTGACACATGCTACAGCATGGATTAACCTTGAAAACATTATGCTAATGAAATAAACCAAACACAAAAGAACAAATATTTCATGATTCCACTTACATGAGGTACCTAAGGTAGTCAAATTTATAGAAACAAAGTAGCATGGTAGTGGCTAGTGGTTGGCGGAGCAGGGAATGAGGAATTACAGTTTAATGGGTACAGAGTTTCAGTTTTGAAAGATGAAAAATGTTTTGGAGATGGATAGTGGTGATGGTTGTACAACAATGTAAATGTACTTAATGCCACTGAACTTTATACTTGAAAATTAATAAAATAGCAAATTTCATTATGTATATAGTTTACCACAATTTTAAAAATAAATTTTTTAAAAAAGAAAAAGTCCACATAAATAACGTGGTGTCCTTAGAGAATTCAACAAATGAAATAGAAAAAAAAATATTAAAGTTATAATAAAGGAAAGTTTCCATAAAATGAAAAACCTAGAGATAGGAAAAAAATATGAAAAAGTTTGTTATATAATAATTCACATAGAGGTTTCTTTATTGAACTTCAAACAAAGAATGCAACGAGTATTCAGGCAAAAGGGAAAGTTACTTATAAGGAACAAATATCTGTCTTGATTCTGAATTTTTCTATAACATTTTTAATGTACTGTTCTAATTCTTTTGACATCATTGCCAAAACTTGAAGGTAAAGAAATTATAATACAAGAATATTATACCCAACTAAGTTGGTATTCAAAGATAGAAGGACCACTACAAGGTATTAGTCATAAACTTGAAAAAAATTTACAAAATACAGCAACCCTAAGCTCTTCTAGAAAAACCTACTTGATGATGAAATTTAGCTAATCAAAAGATGAATCAAAATAAATCACTGAGAGATGAACACGTCTTAGTAAAAGAATTGGTGCTAAACTTTAAAACATTTAAATATAAAACTCAGACTAAACTACTGGAGAAACTGTATTTAGAAGACAGAATATAAGTATATAAAGTGTTTAAAAATTAGTTACTACTTTTGATACCATAGCAAACAAACTCAATATCCTACTTGCTTACAGTAACAAACTTTCATATCTTGCTCACATTAGATAAGGGCTGTGAATCAGCTGGGGCTCTGTTCATCTGCACCTGTTTTCTCCTTGCTGAAACCAGACTGAAAGTGTCGCCCCTCTTTAGAACATGCTGTTTTCACTGGAGACGAAAGCAAGATAGCTTAAGCAAAAGCACGCGCTAGCATTAAAACCTTTTCTTAGAATAAGCAAATGTCATTTCCAATCACAATCCATTGGCTGAAGTATGTCACATGGCCAAACCCAAAGTCACTGAAGAGGGACTTTAATTAAATTTGGGACTTGGGGGAGGTGGAGTGGGAAGAGGTGCAAAATTACTAACCTCATCTTTTGTATCAGTGAATCATTGACACTCTATACAATCAAAGGTGTTGTTATAAATAAAACAATGATTTTAGCTTCCTTATTTTCTCCCCATTGACTTTCAGGGAATCTTATATGAACTAGTATCTCTAACTGTAAAAAAAAGAAAAATTATGTGAAGTATAGTAATTCCTTGAGTTTTGTATCTGTATTGTTTTCCTGTATTAAATTCAAATAAAATTAAATATAATCCTTCTTTTAAATATAGTATACATAGTATGATCCCATTTTAATAAAATGATATCTATCTATTTATCATCTATCTACTTACCTATCTATTCATCCTTTTATCTGTAAATACCCATAGAGATATATCTAGAACGATGTTCACCAACTGTTAATATAGGCGATCTCTAAGGAATGGTGTTTGGTATGGTTTATTGCTTTCTTTTTTGTTTATTATAATTTCTATAATATTAATTTATCACTTTTATTTTAAAAAGTCACTGTTGTAAAATTACAACAAAATGCCAGACATTTCAATGTAATAAATATATACCTTGTCTACTACTCAGAAATTCTGAAATTTTTTTTAAACTTTTTTTATAACAAATTTAATTTTCCTCTCCCATAATTTTAAGACCATGTACCAACATAATAGGCAAAGTCTTTGTATTAGGGGGAAAGGGGAACATTTGACCCCAACTCATCTCTCTATGCTGGTTGTCCTTCCGCAGCCAGTTCATGGCCACATGGCCTCTGTAGTCCGGTGACTTTCTCCCCTTTGTCCACTACACATTCTGAGGCAACAGAGAGCTCAGTGAAGTTGACCATGGCATCATCTGCCTAAATGCAGCAAGGAACAGTTCTCTCTCTGGTGTCCTGACAGCTCCCTGATACTCTACTCCAGACATAGGGAATCAGGTGAAGTCAGCCTATAGAAAACCCCAGCAAGCTCTGATAGAGACATGTAGCCAAACGATAGTGTGAGGCCAGAATCCCCTCTTGTTCTCACCCCTGACCACAGATTAGGTAACTCCAGAGCTCTGAAAATAGCATCCCTTTGTCTCCAGCCACATTCTAATTCTTGGGAATACTTTCAAATCTAGGGACCCATGGAAAAAGAAGCCACTTTTTTTCTTAAAGTAGTTATCATTTGGGACTCCTGCATGATGCCCCTTCTCTGTCTTGGAGGTTCTTACCATACTTAGTCTTGTTAATGTGCTTGGATGTTTGGAATACATAGCCAGGAAAGTTTTCAGTTTAGTATATCTGAGGCTATCTGCTTGTTGAATGGAAGTGAGGGAAGGGGTGGGGAGGACCTACAGGAAGGTAAGGGTGAAAACGTTGGTTAAGAACTCAAAAGTATTCTTTGGTCATATTAACAATGGATTCAAAACTCTGTGATCTCAACCTAGAAGGCAGTGTACCTGCCAGGTTGCAGACTATGTTTTCGGAAAGGAGATGTTCGTAGTTGATGATAAAGAGGTTGAGAGTAAGAGTGATTTGCTTGAAGACTGTTTTCAGTTTACCTCCAAAACAAAGAGAAGCACACTGTGTCTTTCTCTCCAACAAACCTAGTGCTCTGCAGAGCAAGACAATGCTTGGAAAGGGTCTGAAATATTGGAGAGAGGAGTGAGCAGGATATTTGAGCAGGCCAACAAGAGGATTTATGGCTAATAGGATACAACAGCCAGACAGATGCTCATTTAGAGAGAAGGCAAAAGCATGAAATGAAAAGCAACAACACAGCAAAAGGAACAACAACAACGAAAATATGTTAATAAAGAAGAAAGAAGGAAAAAAAGGCAATTATAGATCCAAACTTGAGGGAATCCTTCTGGACTAAGAAGTATATATAATGCAGGATAAATCAAATAATTTCTAGGTCTTTCCTGAAACTGAAAGTATATAATGCATGGTGCATGCAGTATGATTCATCTGATATGTATAAAATTTTGAAAACACCTTTGCTTTCTAATGGCGCATTAATCATAGGATCATTTAAAATGAAGAGAACATCTGCTCAAATACATGAGTATCCAAAATTGTCCCATGGAGAGCTTGTATACCCCAGATGACGCATCTTTCAGCTTAACTGTTGGGGACATTTTCTGTATTCCTATCGGGAATCATTATAGCATATCACATTTCCCAAACAAGTAATATTGTTGTTTTTAATTCAGCTAAAATAGGAATGGTTGTAAGAAAAAAAAATCTCATAAGCAAACAAGCTTACAAATAAGTAGAAATCTAGAAACATTATACGAATGTTTTCTGAAAACCAATTTTATGTGTTTGAAACAAAAATCTTTCCTCGATTATATTTGAGTATTTTATTAAATTGTGTCTATGTTCCACCTCATTCCAAAAGAATCTGATACATGTGATATGCACAGTGTCAGCAGTTGTGACAATAACACTAGCGACATCCCATAATATAGGTCTCACTCTTCCTTGATATTTCTAACTAGGGGATCAGGTTCACCAAATCATTAACTCCTGTTATTTGAAATGAAGGACTTCCGTTGTTGTCATAGGGAAGACTGTTGAAATTGATTTGTTCTTTTCTGAACATCAATTATTAAAAGATTAGTGGAAAATTACGTATAAAAAGTGTGACACATTGTAGTTAAAGTTTCAAATGCCTTTGAAAAAAACTAAAGCATGGCAACTGTCTCATTATTTCTGATTCTTTTCTTTCCATCATTTCTTATGAGTTCAGAGCTACATTGATACTCTGTTGGATCATTTAGAACTACTATCATCTAAAATTTGAAAAGAACCAAATGTTAAATTTCCCAAATAAATTTAGTCTTGAAGCAGGACCTCATATATTTTATTTAGCAGATTATTACCAGCATTACTGGCTACCTTTAAGTATTGGTGTGTTTTGTTTATTTGTTTGTTTGTTTGTTTGTTTGTTAATTTGCTGGGGCCCTTTTCTTTCATAATTATTGCCATACTGTTTTATGCATTATGTTATCCTCTATTCAAAAAGTTAGGAGTTACTTTATTAGAAGCATGCTTCATACAATGATCATAGGGAATTTTAGAAAATTTGATGCCCAGAATAAATACCCTGGACAGAATTTAAGAATGTGGTTTAATAGTTACATTGTTACTTATTGGTGCTATGGAAGTATTCCACTTTTACTAGAGCTCCAATAAGGATATGGTCTTTGAAATTCATCTCTACATTTACAAAAGATTGGTACCTGGTTTATAATTGTGATCTTTATGGAGCACATAAATATGTGCGCTTAAATATATCTGAGTTTTAAGTTAGACTCTAGTGCTACAAATAAAGTGCTTCTTTTTTTTTTCTTTTTTCTTTTTTTCCATTTGAAGAGTTTATATACTATGGTATAGAATAGAGTATTTCTTAATCAACCCTAAGTTGTTCACTGGTTTTATATGCTACATAACAATGAGAGGATATTTCTTGGTACATAGCTGTCCAATCTCCTGAACACATTTCTTAATCAAATCCTCACGTTCTTCTCATAGATGCCCTTTATATCTGGGTAGGGACAATTTCCTCAAAGTTCAAGTTTGAAGTCACAGGCCTCTATTTAAACCATAGAGACTGAAGGATTGGCAGGAGCTGAGAGACTGAACAGAGTGAGCCACAGGCATTTAGGGAGCTGGGGATACCTTCTTGCCCCTATGAATTTTGTGTTACGTTTGACACTATCATTTTTTTTCAAGAATGAATAATGTTAGTTCCCACATATCCTCAGCTGCTGAGGATTTGCCATGATTCTTAGTTGAGAATGAAAACATGGATCCATAAGTATGTACAACTAATAGTAAAATTGGGTTTCCCAAGGGTTGGAAAAAGGAATACTGTAATTGGGAACACTGCAGGAGTATATAAGACAAGCATTCTACACTGAAAAGCATTAAGTGAGGGGTTTTACAGTACGTGAAATTCAGAACAGTTTTTACTTTATGCTCCTTTACAGAGCTCCTTACATCATCTCCCCGGACACAAATCACCCATTTGGGCAAAAAGAGCCACACCATGAATGAAGGGCAAGAGTAGATTCATCAACACAGATGTCTTTTTTTTTTTAGTTTTTAACTAGTGAAAGGGTAATACTTTTTTTCAAAAAAAAAAAATGTGTTTTGAGATCTAATCTTTCAGAGGGTCATATCTTGGTTGTAAGTTGTATGACCTAAATAGCACTGAATTCTCACATTACAAAAGGAACATTCCCAAATGCATACTTATTTTCAAGGAGATATGGGACACTGACTTTAAAATAAAGCAAGTGAAGAGAATTCACCTCCCCGTCCATAGGTAAGAGAGAGGCTTGGTAACGGTGTTGGCGCCATTTGCAAGCAAGTGTGAGCCAACTTCCCAATGGGGGAGTTCCACATCAGAGACCCCAACGTCACACCTGGAACTAATTGGCCTCCTTTTTGGCAAATTCAATAACTAGGCCAAAGATTAAATAGACCTTGGAGACTGCATGACCACTTCCGTTTCCAAGTGCTGTCAACCCCAGGGCAGGAAGGAGGGATGCTGGGGAGGTGGCCCAGAAAAAAGGGGCTGCCCCACTGGCCCCACACCTGCACCAGGAATATGCTGAACACACTTCAGTTTTCAAAGCTTGAAAATTAAATGCTTGTTCATTATGTTGATGATTTCTTTCAGCATGAAGAGTTATTATTTTCCTGCACTCTGCTCTAGAAACATTCACTTGTAAGGACAGGTAGTTATACAAATGCAAAACAATGCTTTCAATAACACCACACACCCTAGAGAAAGTGCATGTAAAATGTGAAACTGTTTAATTAGCAAGGTAGGTTATTTTTATATAACTTGTTTTTTTCCCCCATATTTTAAAAGACTATTGTATATTCCTTTCAATTTATATGAATGAAATGAATGTGATTATTAAAATTACAGTCATTCATCATCTTTTCAACCAACATGCCCTCTGTGCCCACCATGAGTTAGGCTCTCTTTGAGATTGAGCATACAAACATTATGTAAAAAGACTCTGTCCTCGGGAACTTGGTCTGATGAGTAAGAAAGATTAATAAGCACTTAAAATGAAGTGTTATAATTACATAATTGGCCAAGGGAAACACAGGGCCCTCTTTAAATTCGGAAGGGGGATGGGGTAGGAAGAAGCAGAAGTTGCATGTTTTGTTTGTTTATATGCTTGTTTTGGAGTCTGTGAGGACTCAGGTCAGAATGACCCCACCCAGTCCATTGTCCCCTCCCTGTCTGGAATGTTCTGGTTAAGGAACCAGGTGAAGGGGCTTGGGTGGGTGTGGAGAACTGAGGAGTGAGTGGGTGGAGCCCTGAGTCCAGGGAGAAATCTATTAGAGATAAGGCTGTAGAGTTAAGTGGAAGCCAGATCTGAAACTATAGCCAAAAGAGGTTGGGTTTACCCTGGAGGAAATGAGAAGACTTTGTTTGAAGTGTTTTAATCCGGGGAGTGCCATTAGCAGCTTTGTATGCTGGCAACAGGCTCAGGCTATAGTGAAAAGGATGATTTGGAAGGTGAGAAACTAAAGTCAGAGCAGGGTGGAGGAACAGACATGAGGCTGCCTGTAACTTGGTGAAATGTGACGTTGCTGGGCCCTGGGATGAATGAGGGCAGAGAGACAGGGACTGAGTTTAGAGACCTCCAATAGGTAGGCCACACTGAGGGATCCTGGATGTTGGAAAGAGTAGAGGGTTCATACCAGGTTTCTGGCTTGGCTTATCTAGGGCAGCTTAAAATCTGCCCCAAATTACCTGTTTTCATGGCAAGAGACATCATCATTTATTCATTCATATGTTTATTCCTTCATCTATTCAACAAACAGGTATTGAGCACGCCAGGCCCTGTCTGAGACACTGGGGATACAGCACATAATGAAGCCGTAAAAATTTCTGCCTTTGTGGAGGTTACATTCTAGTAGAGAGAGAAGGATGATAGACAAATATATTAAATGTGGCAGATGGTGATAACTTCCAAAAAAAAAAGAAGAAGAAGAAGAAGAAGAGGTGGCCAGATAAGGGGATGGAGAGGTCAGAGAAGGTGAATCCTTGAACAGAAGCCTACCAAAAGTCGGGGAGAGAACGAAAGGGTGTTTCCAGCAGATGAAACTGCTAGTGCAAAACTTTGGAAGCTAGAGCTGGTGTTGTTGGAAAGAATCCTCACCCCACACAGAGGCTGTCATCACCCAAAGGCAGCCAGTCTCCCTCAGAAGGCAGTGCTATGTTCCAGTGACAGGGCCTAATTGAGGCAGTATTCCACCCCACCCTTATCTCCCCAGGTGAATACTGCAATTCCCTCTAAAAGAAATGCCTGAGATCTCAGAGATCAAAACATCTTTGGCTTTTTGGCCCGGAGAATTCTCAAGTTGTTGGAAAAAGCAATGTTGTTACTATCAGGGAATGGGCAATGAAAGAGACTCTATATCTATTCCAGTAAGAAACTGTGGGGTGGAAAAGCCAAGGTCAAAAGCGTGCTCAGGATGAGAGGCCTCCCAGAGCCCAGAGAACACTGATGCAGCAGACTCTACTAGCATTTAAGAGCAAACAGAAGGTATGGCACTGCACAAAGGGTGACCACCCTCCCCACAACCCGCCTTCAATTGGAAGGCTAAGGAAGTATGTATCTAAGGGGCCAATTCCCAGAGGAGCACAGAAGAAATTCTGAAGAGTTAGCAGGCAGATACAAAGAGTACATCTGGTGATCTAGAAGTCTTTGGGGAAGGGTCTAAGTAGAAAAGAGAGCCACTGGCAGAACTCAGGCAATAGGAACCTCAAGGGCATGTACAGAGGTGGAGGAGCTCAGTAGGGAGGTTGAGAAATGGTCAGAAATGGTCAAAAAAATGGCCAGGGGAGGAGAGTTTTAAGAAGCAGAAGCGAGTGGTCACTAAGAGCAAAACCAACAGAGAGGTCAAGGGAGACGAGGTTGACACATGCTGACAGAATTAGGAAGCCAAATTGGAAAGAGTTGGGAGTAAGTAATGCATGGTGAGGATGCTCTTCTTTCAAGAAACTCTTAGAGGAAAGAGAGAGAGAAATGGACATGCAATTAGGCAGGAACTTTTGTTGAGTTTTTGTTTGTAAGTTTGTTTTGATGGGGATGTTAAGAGATAAACTGAGGCATATTAAAGACTTTAAGAGTTTATTTGAGCAAAAATCTGTTTGAATTGGGCAGCACCAAACTGCAAGTGGTTAGGAGAACTCCATTGATAAGAACTGGGCCAAGGCTTATTTGATTGGCTATAGCTTAAGCAGATGCCTTATTTGGGAAAGCCTTGTTGGCTGTTTATGATTGGTCATCTTTAGGTTTCAATTTCTTAACCCTGAGGCATTACAAGTTTAGATTTTGGTTTGCTTATGGGCTGCCTAAGCCCTAAGGTATTAGAAGCACCTCAGGCTAATGGTCTCCTGATTTAATGAATTTAACAGGGAAGACAAAGATGGTCAAATGTTGAGGGGACAAAACCAGTAAAAAGGGAGAGACTGCAGGTATAGCAAGAGAATGAGAGGCAGAGCCAGGTCTGGACCATAACTCTGAAAGCAGGAAAGGAAGCAGGGCCAGGTCTGGGTGTGCAGATGTAGGGGCAGAAGGTTACAATGTTGAATGATGGTTAATTTTTAAATTTCTTTTTATTTCTCTGCTTTACCTGCCAGGCAGGAGAGACAGCTATCTATAGTCACTGTCCTCAGAGGAAAACTCAGCTTTTAGTTTCAAAATAGGGTGCCTCAAGTCTCTAGCTAAGACATGTCTGAAGGTTGAGTGCTTTGTTTTGCAAAAGTTAGGGCTTATTGGAAGGAATAACCTTGGGCTGGAAGATGTAAGGCAGGTCTAGAAGACGAGAGCACGGTCCTATAAAATTTGCCATAGGGTGGTGGCAGGAGGAAGCCATAGGAAAGAGGCAGGATATGATGTCAAAGTAACTTTTTCCAGCACACAGGAAGGAGGTGAAAATCATTCTTTGTGTTGACATAAGAAACGTCTAAATTTGTAGAGAATTTTTATGAGTTTATTTCAGCCGAACTGACAATAATTTCTGGGAAACAAAATCTCAATGGATTGAGAAAATGCTCTGAAGAATGACAGTGTTGTAGTTTATTTTAAACATTAGAATTAAAGGAGGAGACTTAAGGAAGGTTACATGAAATCCATTGGGAGTAGATTAAGGGAGCCGAAGAAAGCAAAGCGAGAAAATCTCTGGGACTGGATAAAAAGTAACATGAAGAGAGATCTGTACTTCTTTTACATTGGTGGGTACAGGATAGTTAACATGTACGGCACAGAGATGGCATGCGGGGGACAAGATAACAATGAAGGGTTCTTTGGTCTCCTGCTCTACTGTGGTTGTTCCCTTAGGATCTGGAAAAGAAGACTGACATTTCAGGGGTATGTTATCTTAGATGCAAAAGGACGACAGATAGGCTTAAGGTAAAGACCGACCTTTGGCAAGGAAGCTACAGGACTAGGATGCAACTACCCGCCATGACCCGCTTTTAGTTAGGAACCTTTCTGTTCAGGCCATCCTGGTTTCTTTCAGTATAAGTTTGTAGGGCTGCCATGCTGGCCTCCCCTGAGCTTGTCAGGTTTGGTATGTGGCCCCATTTTTGTCCACACTTGGCTGAGAGGAAATCCTAAAGAGTATTAAGAGAGGAGAGCCCCAAGGTGGGCCTGCTCTGTACTTTACTCCTCAAGGTCAGAATCAGTGGGGAATGGAGTCGGGAAGGAAATATCCAGAAAGGCTTAGGGAACAGAAGTGCCTCTCAGGGTGCCTCAGTCCCATGGGGCAGCCAGAGTAGAAAAAATATGGAGACAACAGTATATTATCAGGAACAGCCTGAAATAGCTCTGGTCACCCACTCCATAAGTTTTCCAAGGGGCATGGGAAAAAATGTGAGGGAAAATTCCTATAACAAAATGCCCTGCAAACTAAGACACTCAACAAACTCTTAATTTTTTTTTTTTTTTTTTTTTTTTTTTTTTTTTTGCATAGACTAGACGACCATTACTTGTTGGCAGGGGAGTTCAGGTCATCTTTGACACTTGGGAACCCAGAAGAGTGGAACAATAATCTTGGACATAGCTGGCTTGCTTTGGCAGAGGAAAGAAGATTTGGGAGAATCCTGCCCAGGCAATTAAAATGTATTTACTTTGATTCACCTACATTTTGCTTATCATTCAAATGAATCACATGACCCTCAACCACCCATAGGTGGCCCAGAAAGTGTAATTCAGAGATATCTGGTGAGCAGAATTAATAATTACCGAATTTCCCCTGATAAAAGGGAACACTGGACAGCCCAGGGAGATTGGACAATCACAAGAAGCTGATGAGAACAGAGTTGAGTCTCTGGGTTACTCAATGTTATTGAGCTGAGGTGGAACTAGTCTGCAGGGGTGGGTTGGGGTCCAGGAGAAGATAGATCCGCATACTACACCAGCTACAGATATTGCTTCAAAAGAGGCTGTGGCCACAGCCTGGGGGCATGAGACAGCAGAGCCACAGTCAGTAAAAGGAAAAGGACCTCAAATGGACAGGAGCATCTGCCCTAGGCCACAAAAGCTACAGGGAATTTAGATTGATAATTAAATTCGGAATTGGATGTATAAACTTACAAACTATTTACTTATAAACTATAAGTGACTGAGTTATCTTGAAGTAGCAAAAAAAGGGTATACCACCATCAGAGGAAAAGTAGAGGGGGTGGGGTTGTGAGAAATTCTAGTCCAGTGAGAGAGTAATAAATAATGAGGTACCTGACTGTACCTCTAAGTTATGACTGGACTTTTCTTCTATGATGAGTAAGTGCGGTGGGGTGGCAGGACACCGAGAATAGTAGCACCATAAAGATCGGGATGATAATGTACAAAGGGCTCTGTTTTCTCTGTGAATGAAGAGACAAGGTCATCTAGTACTCTGCTCTAAACAACCAAAACCCTGGAAATACCCAAAAGCGAGTAACCTGGAGTCACGTCCACCCCAGGGAGCACTAACACTAGCAAGTGCCCATGTCCACCCAGGGCAGGATACACAGGAGAACAGAGTGTAGCATAATCTCTTATCCATTTGGCCCAATGATGGCTATGCACTCCTAGAGAGAAGTCAAAGAATGGCCCCCAACTCGGAGAGGGACAGAAGGAGGCAGCAGAGATCTGTAAATCTGGCACTAATGAGTGAAAGGAGATTAGATGTGAGAATCAGACTGAGGTTCAAATTCTGGCTCTTCCAACTATTCCAAAATTACAACCTCTCTGAGTCAGTTTTCCTACCTATAAAATGGGGAGAAAACTCCCTTGATTGTTTGAATGGGGATCAAATAAGATAATTCATGGGTAGCCCCTACCACTTTGTCTATGAAGCATTTGTGAAATATGATTTCCCACTCCTGTTGTTGTCCCCTGGTGACCCATCTGGTCATTCAGAGACTTTACACCTTGCCTTCCTTCCTGAGGTGAAGTACTTTTTAACAGTCCTGGTAAATCATTTCAAAAATCAAATTATGCAATGGTCATGAGATATTGAGTGAATTGAATTAAAGAGAATAAGAATTCACTAAATGTAGTGTTCTGGTTGTCTTTCACTCCTAACAAACTTCCCAACACTTTGCGGCTTAAAAATACAATTTAGTGTTGTCTCATGGTTCTAGAGATAATGGACTCAGATGGGCAGTTCTCAGTTTGGGTCTCTCCATGCAGTTGTATTCAGATGGCAGGTGGGGGCCGGGGTCATCTGAAGGTTGGGCAGGTAGCTGGGCAGGTACAGCTAGTAACTAGGTGAGCATCCCTACCCTGATTGGGCCTCTCCTTTCTTAAAGAATATGGTAGGATTTTTTTAAAGCTCAAGAATTTATTTTCCTGAAGGTAGCATTAGGTGATTTGGGATAACTATAACACTTAATTTGAATGGAAGTAGGGGCAGAGCAGGGATAAGGCGGAGGCCTGAGAAGGTTCAGCAGGGCCATAGAGCATAGTAGTTTAGGACACGAGTCTTAGAGATGGAGACCATAAGCTACTTTGCCACTTTGTTGATTCTGCCATGCACTAGCTGTGTGGCCTTGGAGCAGAATCTTACCCTCTCTGAGTTTCATTTATCTCATCTGTAAAAGGGGCTAATAATGTCTATCTTTCAGGGTATTTGTGAAGAATAAATAGAATAATAAAATGCAATGCTCTGTGCTTACAGAATTTTTGTTACGTGTTCAATGATCACAGGGGGAAGTATTTCGGGAGCCAAATCTAGATGCAGCCTAACAGATGAGAAATCCCAGTGCTAAGAAATTCAGTTGGTTCTAGATCTCTGACAATGTCTAAAATCAAACATTCCCTGTACTATTTTAATCCAAGAAGGAAAAAATGTACTTTTGATGAGCAAACTTGCTTCTGAATACGTGTTTCTACCTGCATCGTTGTCCTCGTAAGGTGTTCCCAAAAGAAAACCATGGTCGTGGCTTATTCTGGTACCTTGTAAATAGGATTGTTTTTCATTACAGCAGTTGTTTTGGGCTCTGGGGAGGAGGGGAGGCTCAGATCACAGAGTGATCTATGTGGGTGTGTGCTGGGAATACCCACTGCTGGTCCTTTGTACACAGCACCTCTCCCATAAACTGTCAGATTTCTCGGTGACAGCTAAATACATGCTTTAGACATGTGTTAAAAATCAGGCACGCCAGGCTCAGCTCAAATTTCACCTCACTGAATCACCTTCTGCATTGGTCCTCAAGGAAGAAGGCAACAACCTCAAACACAGATTAAGTTGCTTTCAGGTAGAATTACAGGACAGGGGCCTGGGCTGGGGAAATGTTCCTACAATTTAAGGGCATCAGAGAGGACCCTACTGCTTGAGTGCTTCAAGAACTAGAGAAATTGGCAAGCATTTTGCTTCATTAAATAAAAAAAAAATCTTCATGGGCTTTTAAAACTCAACATTAAGCACTGGTTAAAACTGGATAGGCAGCAACAATTTTTATCTCCATCAGTATTAATTCTTGGGATGAGTCTTCTACCCAAGTGACAGGAAAGCATCCAGAACTAATTTGAGACCCCAGGCAGATTTAGAAAATTATTATGCCTCAAAGGGGGGTTGAGTTGAATCTGCTTTTGGCCCACTTTGGAAGATGATCTCTTCCTGCTACAAATAAACAGATAATAAATTTAAAAAAAAAAAAATGTAGGCCAGGGGTGGAGAGAGCCTGACTAGGTAATTTTAGCCATTGACACAGAGACATTTTTGCTGCTTAACAAGATCAAGCCTAAACTTGGAATGGGCAGAGTTCCTCAGCATCTTCTGTGGTCAAATATGCATCTTGGCCATCGGTATCATTCGAGATAGGAAGGAGCACAAAGGATGTTTCCCCTTCAGCTCAGCACTTGGCTCAGCCAAGCTCTTTAAAATAAGAAAGGTTTGTTTGGTTCTTCTTCTTCCTCTTAGGGAAAGGGCATTTAAAAAAAAAAGACCAGCAAAAATCCTTGGCCAAATTTGAATTATGAAATCAAGAAATAAAATCATCAGCAAGCTTAGGTGGAAATAGACAAGCAATCATTTAATCTAAAATTATATGTGGTGAATATTTCAGATCATTTAACCAGTATTTCTTGAAGCTGGAATTGTGTAGTTAACAGTGATTTCTAAATGTATTTTATTTGAACCATATAGAGAAGAAAATGGATTTTTCAAGGTAATTAACCACAATAATGTGACCACCAAAAACTAAGCAAGACATAGGCAACATTAAGAGAAATATAGTAAATAGAAAGAGGAAGGCGATGTCCTTGTTTTGTTCTGTGCAATGGGTTCCAAATACCACATTTTAAGAGTTAGTGATAAGCTAGAGCATGTTCAAAGGAGAGAAACCAGGGTGGCAGGGAGATGTAAAACCCTGCTACATTGAGACAGTTCCCTCTTAAGAGGGGCTAGAGAAGGGGGTCTCAAGGGACAAAGGGACATGATGCATTTTGTTTTCTGTTTGTTTTTTTCATGTGAAAGGCAATCATGTGGTTTTACTTTGTTTGTATAGAAGTTCCAGGACAAATGCTGAGTATAAGCTGCAGAAAGTCACTCAATTATGGAATGGGGTGCCCTGGTGGTAGTGAATTCCCTATCATAGTAAGGATGGATGGTCCCTCAACAGTGGTATGGTAAAAGGATCTGAGCAATGGATTAGGATGAAATCAATTTAGAGGCAGAGTGATGCCATGGTTATATGAAGGGCTCAGCTTTGGAAACAGACACATTTGGAGGCCTCACTCATTTAACAAGACCCTGAACACTCTACTTAACTTCTCTAAGCTTCAGGTGCTTTGTCAGGAAATGCAGGTAACAGTGCCTGCCCCATGAGGTTGTTTTAAGAAGTAAACTCATTAATGCATATAGAGTTTCACATTCTGCTTGAATATACTTGATAAATAGCAGCTATTTTTACCATTAGTCATGAGTAGTAGGGTTTTTATTACCCTTATAGTCAAATGTAATTTTCCCAATTATCTAGATTAAAGAAACTTAACCTACAACAATTATGTTTCCTACCACAAGGTGACAGACAAGACAGATTGGAACCCTATTTCACACTGTGGGATCTACCATGGGGTGAGAAGCAGTAAGAAAACAGTAAACGATGAAAGGGGAAAGAGGAATGAACCTGAACCTACATACACTCACAGCCAGAAACAAAGCAGGGTAGGCCCACAAAATGAGACCATGAATTACAGGGAGTTACTATACTTAGACTTTTTATGATTACTTTTTTTTTTTTTTTTTGGCATTTGTAGAAATAAAATATCTATTGAATAATAAACAGGGGTTTTCCTAAAAGCTCATGCATATGGTGATTTTACTCAGTGATAGAGAGACGAGTGGAAAAAGATGGTTAGAAAAGGGAAGTATGTGTTTACAGTTGTATAAGGAAGATACTGAACATACAGTAATGCCCTTCCCACCCACCCTCATACCTAGGCTCAAACTCAGGCTCACACTTACCTGCATAAAAATATACCCCACATATGCGGGCACCGACGAGTTCTTTCTTGTCTACTTTTCCTCCAAGCTTACCCTCCACCCACTCCTTGTAAAAGATATACAAAAGGACAAATTTACCCTGGGAGAAGACATTGCCTTTCTCCTGTGTAAGGACATTGACTTGAGGGCCAGGTAAGTGGATCCTTGTCCTGCTGGGCTACTTGAGTAGCTGGTTTGGTTTGGAGAAGTCAATCTGTCAGTGTTCTCACTCACATGGTGAAGAGGGTAACCTAGCCCTAATTGATCTCCAAGGGGTTGTCCCATTCTAGTAGTCTCTTACTCTCTAAAGCAGAAAGTAATACCATTCTCTGAAGCCCAGTATCTAAACCTTAGTTATCTGGTCCACGAATTACAATTCACATAAAACCATCAATGCACATATGAAGTTAGAAGAATTGGAGGAAACTTTGGAAATTAAATAGTCTTATCCCTTCAGTTTAAAGATGAAGAAATAGACTTGAAATGATAAAGTAATTTTATCAAGGATAGACAGCTAATTAGGTACCAGTCCAGGACTAGGGCTTAAGCACTTAGAAATTTTAATGATCATTCCCACATATATGTATACATGTACATCACACCCCAGATGGTGATACTATATGACTTTTGTTAATATAACTTAGATACTGTAAAATCCACCCATATTAATTGTATAGTTCAATATTTTTTGGTAAATTTACAGAGTTGTAAAATCGTCACCACAATCCAATTCTGGAACATTTTCATCACCTCATGAAGATTCCTGTCCCCATTTGCAGTTATTCCTCATTCCCACCACAGGCAAATATTAATCCACTTTGTGTCTCTATAGATTTACTATTCTGGGTATTTCATATAAATAGGATCATACAATATGTGGTATTTCCCCCAATTTTAGAGGTAAAAGCAGTCTACCTTTCATCAATAAGTATGATACTAGCTGTAGAATTTTTATAGAATCCTTGTATTAGGTTGAGAAAATTTCTAGCTTATTGAAGTTTTATCATGAATGGATGTTAGATTTTATTAAATACTTTTTATACATCTATTAAGATGGTTATGTGGGTTTTATTCTTTATTTGCATTATTCTATTAATATGATATTACATTGATTTTGAGATACTAAACCAAATTTGTATTCCTGGGAGAAAACTTATTTGGTCATGATGTATAATCCTTTTTATATGTAGATCAATTCATTTTTCTAATATTTTATTGAAGATTTTTATATCTAGACTCATTAGGAACATTGCTCTGCAGTTGTCTTGTGATGTCTTTGTCTGATTTTGGTGTTAGGGTAATATTAACCTCATGGAATTAGTTGGAAAGTATTCTTATAATTTGTGGAAGAGGTTTTGAAGAATTGATACTATTTTTCCTATAATTCAACAGTGAATACATCTGGGTCTAGGCTTTTTTTCTCTGAGGAAATATTTTCAATTACTAACCAAATTATTTATTTATTATGGGTCTATTTAGATTTTCTATTTCTTTTTCAGTCAGTTCCATTAATTTGTATCTTTATATATATATAAATCTTCCTATTCTATCTAAATTGTCTAATTTGTTAACATAAAATTGTTCATAGCATGCTCTTATCCTTTTAATTTCTATAAATTTGGAAGTCATGTCTCCTCTTTTATTTCTGATTTTGGTAATTTGTGTCTTTGCTCTTTTTTGTTAGTCAGACAAAATCAGATTTTGCATCTTGGCACTACTGATATTTGGGCCCAGTAATTTTTATTATGGAGGGGGCTATCATAAACTGTATTATGTTTAGCAGTACCTCTGGCCTCCATACACTGGACGCCAGTAGTGAGCACGCTCACATGCACCCACATGTGCACACATTCGCGTGCACGCGCGCGCGCGCACACACACACACACACACACACACACCAAGGTATGACAATTAGAAATTTCTCCAGACGTTGAAAAGCATACCAAAGGCGGGATGGGGTGGGAGTGGGGAGGAGTGGCAAAATCATCCCTTGTTGGGAACCATTGCTCTAGGTAAAGTTTTAATTTTGTTGATCTTTTCAAAGAATTAACTTTGCTTTCATCGATTTTATGTATTTTTTGGTTTTTATTTCATTTATGTCTGCTCTAACCTTTAATTGCCTACTTTCTACTTTCTTTGGGTTTAATTCACTAATTTTTTTCTAGTTTCTTAAGGTGAAAGCTTAGGTTATTAGTTTGGGGTACACAAAATTATTAAGACAAATCGTATTTTGGATAACTTGAATTTTAGTAAACATAGCCTCTTAGCCAGAAGTACTGTTTAATAATCATTAATAAACAGAAAATAGTAAAAGAAAAGCCTTTCTTCAGCCCTCAATCTTGCCTTTCTAAGCAAAATATTTTGTAAAAGAAACTTAACTGTGGTTAACTTCTAGCCAGCTCTTAGTTAATATCTCTGGATTTCCCAAATGACATGAATTGTCATCCTTTTCTTGGAACTTCTTTTTACCTCCCATCTACATTCTGACCTCTTTTCATTCACTCACACCGATAGATTAGCTAATCTGATTGAACAATTGCTGCTGATTATATGAGATAATATTATCCTTCTAAGTGCTGCAAATAATGGATGGTACATGTTAGTGATTAATAAACAGTAGCTGCTAATGTAATCACTATCATAATATTGGTGATGTAGACAATGAAGGAAGTGCCATTTGGAAAAATTAGACTTTAAAACAAGGACATTTTCAAAGCATGGAAGGACAGAGGAGATATAATCAGGCAGACTAGAAAGAAAGGCTTAATTTAGTGGCCAGAATGATGCCCAAACTCCATTCGAAGAACAAGTGCTAAGCTGGGATGGGGTTACCGCCAGGAGCTAACGGGAGAGATGACTTTAAGCCTCCTTAGCAAGTATTAGAACCAAGCTATGGAAACCAAATTCAGTTAATGAACTCCAGGGTCAGGAGTAGAGCTAACAACAAGAGAGTACATGAAAATTAGGAGCAGGGCAGAATATGAATATTTGGGATAAAGTAAAAAGGACCCTGGGAAAAGGATTCTTCTAATTAGTTTGCAGGTGGTCCTTCTGAGTTCTCTATGCATTTAGGGTGCTTCAGTGGTCCAGTGGGCCTACAGGTTACAGAAAAGCTGCCATCAACTGGCAGAGTCTGCTCTGCCTGTTTGCTATGCACAGGGAGCAGGTGCGGTGCCCTGTCTCTGTGTGAGGCACGTGCAATCTTTAAAGGAACTGTCAAGGGAAATGCAGCTCAGCGCCACATTTCCTTTCCTGATTCCAGTCCCTCTCCCTCCCTCAATCCCTAATCTTCTCCCTGTCCTTTTACCAGTCCCAATTTGTCTCCATTTGCCTTCACTCTTAGTCCCTCTTTCTCTGCCCAGACCCAGCTTCTCTCTCACAGATTACATTACTCGGGCTACATCCACAACCAAGTCCAACGCTGTTGGCAATATTCTTTCTCCACCTTAAATCCTGCTTCTTGCATAAAATATCAATTCTTCCTGTTTCAGGACATCCTGGGCGTGGTACTGTTTACAGTACAAGACCATATTGTTGGCTGGAGCTGAAATCCTGTGGGTACCCTTGTTCTGGGTTATGAGACATATCTGTGAGCTGGCAAATGAGGCATGAACATAATACATTAACATAAACAGGTTTAAAGAAAAGGGGAAAGGGAACCCATAAGGTATCACCTACATGTGAAAGGAGCTTTTAAAATATTTGATTTAAATTTTGCAATTCTACAAAAGAACTCTCATATTACTTATCTTACAGAGGGGAAAAGTGAGGCTCACAGACCCTAAATAACTTGTTCACTGTCAGTATGCAGCAGAGCTGGGATTCCAACCTCAGTGTGGATGACCCCAAAGCCTCCCCATCACACACTGGTCAATAGAGAACATGATAGTTCCTTGGTTATCTCTGTGGTCAGTTTTCTTTTACCTAGAGTAGAAGATTCTGGAAGGAAGGCAGCTTGAATATGTCCTGCCTCCCTTCATTCCAATCCAGCTACTTTTCCTGAGTCAAGCACTACAATGGCTGTAGTCGACTATGGTAAAAGTGGAGATCACTGTGTGTGCAGACTTTTCTCTATCTGAGCCAGGTGAGAGCTTGGAAACAGTGTGGAGACCTTAAGGTCAAGGATTAAAATATATGGATCCAGGAAGAGAATTTCCTCCATTGAGATCCATGGAGCCCCGCCTCTCGCCTCAATATTACCTCCAAGAGAAGGGCAACTAGGCTTGTGTTAGTATGTCTGGGTTCCCTGCCCCTGAGAGCTTTAGGAGGAGCTGAAACAGAAGACTTTCTTCTCTCTACTTCTAAGGTAGGAGACCCCAAGTTTGGCTGAGAAACAGAAAGGCTTCTTCCTGATGCTGATACCTTAGTAGAGGATGATAAAGTGCCTATTGTTCTATTGCTGGCTCAAAGGAGCAAAGACCACCAAGTTTTCCATTGCTCATGGGATAGACTTACTTGAAGTGCATCAACAGCTGAAACTGAGCCTAAATGAGCAGACAATCAAATCATATAGCAATTATACATGAGGATGTCCATCTGTCAGAGAGGAGAGAACAAGCAGGACATTCTGAAGAGGATCCTAGTGAAACAGAGCTCTTGGAAGAGACTAACAACATATTATGCAGAAAAAAAATAATTATCAAAAATATTTAAAGAAAACACAAAGATAGCTCTCAGTACTGAAAAACATGATTAAGAACTAATAAAGTCTGTAAATGAATGGACAAGAGAATCATCACTGAGAGTCAAGTCACGAACCAGACCAATGGAAGAAATATTTTAAAGAACTGAGCAACAATATAAAAAGATTAAAACCATGAGATAAAAGATTAAATCTTATAGAATATATATTGAGGCAACCTGAGAAACAAATGAGTCCCAAAAAGGAGAAAAAAGAGGAGCTAGAAGTGAGGCCATCATTAAACATAATTTAATAAGTCATAGAAGAAAATATTCCTGAGCTAAAGCTGGATCTGTGTGTGCATAGTAAAAGGGCTCACAAAAAAACCCCTCACATAATTATATGTATAAAGTACAAATTAAGACAATGCAGTGTGTGATTTATAATATACATAAAAATAAAAGATAACAATAGCATAAAGGAAAGAGGAAGGTAAATAAAACTATGCTATTAAAGACCTTTAGTTGTATATGAAGTGCTTTATGTATTAAGTCATTGTAGACTGTGATTAGTTAGGGATATTTTAATCCCAAAAGCAATCATGAAAAAAATAAAACAGAAGCATAACTAAAACCCAACTGAGCATATAATAAAATGGAACATAAAAAAATATTTAATTAATTAAAAAGAAATCAGGAAAGGAGAAAAAGTGAATGAAAAACAGATAGGACAAATAAAACAAATAGCAAGACATTGTACTTCAACCAAACCATGTCAATAATTACATTAAATATAAATGGACTAAATACTCTAGTTTTAAAAAATGATTGTCTCATTGACGTTTAAGAAAAGCAGGAACAATTATATGTTGTCTATAAGAAATGCACTTTAAATAAAAAGTCATAGATGGGTCAAAAATAAAAAGATTAAAAAACATACTATTCGATCATTATTTATACATTTTATAAAGCTAGAGTGGCTATATGAGTATAAGACAAATTAGACTTTGAGACAAAGTGCATTGCCAGAGATGAAGCAGAACATATGAAAGGGTCAGTCTCATCGGAAAACTTAAAAACCCCAAATGTGCATAAACAAAAAATAGAGCTTTAAAATGCATGAAGAAAAATCTAAAGGGAAAATAACCAGAATTAGAGTTGGAGATTTTCATACTACTGATAAAACAGGTAGGTAAAAACAATCAGTAAAAATATAGAGTCTAGGTTCTCAGAGTGTGGTCTGGCTACCACTGGGGGTCCTGAGACCTTTTCAGTGAGTCTGTAAACGCGAGTTTCATAATAATACTAAGATATTTTGTGCCCTTTTCACTCTGATTCTCTACTAAAATAATGCTTAAGAGGGTAGCTTCACAATGAGGTAAAGTTTCTTAGATGGAATATGGAAAGTACCAACCCACAAGAAAAAAATATAAATTCTAAAATCTATAAATTTACCAAAAAACAAAAAAACAAAAAACTTCTACTAATCCAATGGCACTACTAACAGAATGAAAAGGCAAATCACAGACTAGAAGAAATGTATCTAATATAGTATACATATGTAGAATATATAAAGAACTCCTACATATTCATAACACAAATCGATCTTTTTAAAAAAGACAAAAGACTTAAATAGACACTTTACAAAAGCAGATATACAAATGGCTAATAAACACATGAAAAGGTAATTAACATCCTTAGTCATCAGGAAATGGAATACCATTTCACTAGAATGACTAAAATAAAAAAGTCTAATAACATCAAAGTTGACAAGGACATGGATCAACCTGAACTCTCATATACCACTGGTGGGTATAAAATAGTACACTTTGGAAAACAAATTGTTAGCTTAGTAAGTCAAGCATTTACCAATTCATAACATTATACATGAATTTCAAAATATACGGTAAGCAAAAAGAAAAAGAAAAAAGCCAAATAAAATATTATATTCTGTTTGATCCCATTAGTTATAGAAATTCTATAGAAGGCAAAATTAATCTGTGGTGTATTTCAGTTTTATAAATTATACTTTAATAAAAATTTATAGAAAAATTATCTCATCTTCACCATCCTCCTTAACCCTCCACAAAATAAAAGTCTGATTTTTAAATTTACTTAACCAGGCACACATGAGCTATAATTGGTCATCTCTTCTCCAATTTTGAATTCTATCTCTTTCTTTACACTCTTATATCTATAGGAAATGGGATTTGTTACTATGTAGCATAAGGACTGAGTGAATCTATCAGTGTTAATTTTCATATTAAGTGTCAGTAAACTTTGATTTCTTACTTTTAGAAAATAGGAAGTTCCATTATTTTCATCTTGTAATCCAACTGGTCATCTTGCACATTATATATGTGTCTGTCACTTTGGAGATCACTGGTTTATTCCTTTGCATCAGGATTTTTGCCTCTTGATGCTGAAAGAAATAAGATTTAGTCCTGTTGACAATGAATAGTCTCCAAAGGATTTAAAAAATGAGAGGGAAATATCTAACGGCATTGTGCAAGGACGAAAGGCTGAGAGGTCAGTTTGAGGTCTGGAAGAGTATGGTGGCATGAATTAAGATAATGACAATGGAGTGGCTATAAAAGAGGTATCTAGTAAGCAGAATCCAAAAATGCTGAGGCAAAAATGCTGCCAGTCTTGGTGGGGTCATTGTGGGAAGTTAGGACATGAGAGGCATCATGAGTGATACCCCAGGTTTCTGGTTCAGGCAGCTGGGTGTGTGGTAGGAGCCTTAGTGAGGAGGAAGTCCAGGAGTTAGAAAGGGTGATGATGAATCTAGCTTTAGGCAACCCAAACCTGAATTTTCCAGGAGATTTCCAGTGGGCAGCTGGGAATACAGCTTTTATGCTCAACAGTGAAGTCATGGCTGCAGAGGGTGCCTCTCAGGTGTTTTAGCCAAAGCTTTGTTTTACCAGCCTTCATACTGCAGCTCTTCTTTAGCATACATGGGGCCTGAAAAAAGCCCCATCTTTTCTTCCTGATATCATTGCTGGTACTTTCCCACTCCCCACTACACTTGAGGAAAGCTGAAATGGATTCCACCTTTCTCTCCCACCCCTTATTTGTTCTGTCTCAAGATTTTGTGTCACACCCAACTTCCATGAGAGGGCCCTACTGGACCCTTCAAGTTTGCAGCCTGGTCACTGATTTACCATTTACTTCACCAAGAGCACAGATCTGTATCCACTTAACATTTATTGAGCTTTATAATGTGCCAGGCTTTGTGCTAGAGAAAAGATATATAGAAATGTAAGGGCATGGCTCCTGCCTTCAAGCTCACTGTGAAGAGGCAGATATATGCAACTGTAATTGATAAAATGATTAGATTGTCGTGGGCATGGCTGAAATTCAGTGGGATTTTGGAGGAAGGGAGGGTAGGTAAGGCTGCATAAATCAGGGAATGTGTGAGAGAAATGGTAGCCTTTGGCCTCACATCGAAGAATCAGCTGGACTGAGCAAGGTGCAGCAGATCTTCCACACAAAAGCCCTGTAAAGACCTGAAGCATGAGAGAGCTTGGTATCTCAAAGAACAGGTGGTTGCAGACAGCTTAGTGTGGCCGGAATGTAATGTGCAAGGACAGGCATGTTTGTGGTATGTCTGTAAGGATAGTTTGTAGAGCAAGTGCAAAGCCTTGCATGGTGTTTAAAGCTTCACAGGGCAATAGAGACAGCATTTCTCTCATTTGGACTCTCTCCCTTAGGAGATACTCATTAAGCTCTGGAGTGGGAGAAACACAGCCCCCTCAGTATCATCACACAGTGCTGGAAAAGGACATTTGGCTGCCCAGCAAGTGTGTTTGCTGCTAGAGCAGAACAGGTTGTGCAGTCAAGGTTCTGCATTTATGGAAGAGTCTAGCCAGGTGCAATCAGAATTGAGCCCCAACACCAGCACCAACATGGGCTTCAGACAGCCAGAGAATCTGCCTCAGAGCAGTACCAGGGCTCAGGCTAAGACGAGAGTCAATCGGATCCAGACCCAAACGTTGGTCCAAGTGCAATTCCCACCCGAAATAGTGCTAAATAACTCTAGTGGACCTGGCAAGGCAACCAGGGTCCCAACCAGGGGCACAAGCCACAAGACCACCAGGACTCAGAGAAACAGACTTTGAGTCCAGGCATTGCAGCAGCAGTTAAAATGGCACAAGATGGGGGAAGAATACAGCACAAAGAGAGAGGGCGAAACAACAGTGATGGCCAAAGACACAGCTCCTCCTACACACAAGCAACTAGCACAACTTTGGCACAGAGTAGCTCCCACAGAGATATCCTCTGAACTTCTGGATTAGTTTATTGGCTATGAGTGTTTTTATGACCATAGACTTTGATTTTTACTAAAACCCTTTGTGTTAATAGTCTCATACTATTCATGAAATCTAAGAGGCCACATATCATAAGAAACACAACTATTTTATCTACCACTAATAAGGTAAAATACTGCCGATTAATTATAAAGTACAACCAATTGTGAGTCATTTCGTTACCAATAGTCTTATTGCCACGTTTCCTGTTTTCCCCACATGTGGAGTACATGGTGGGACTATAGTTCCTGACTGCTTTGTGGTAGGTAAGGTCATATGACTAATTCTGGCTAATGAATAGTACTTGGAAGTGACTTGTGAGTTTGAGACCTTCTGGTCATTATTTCTAATCCATCCAAAATTACAACATGGGCTAGAGACAGCAGCCGACACCGTACACAAGACACATGACTTACTAAGATTACACTGAAATCAAGCCCTGAGCTGGGACTTGGCCCTGACAAGCCTCCTTTGTGCTTCTGCTTCCCCTGAATTAGGAAAAGCCTTGATTTCTGAGATTAATGAAAATTACTATCACTCTAGCAAGACGATTTAAGATATACAACTGGCAACAAGAAATACACATTTTTAAACAAAGACGTGTTTTCTGATGAAATAATAACAAAGCACAACTTTAAGACATGATAAAAATGCCAAACTTGATCAGGGAAATCTTTCAGGACTGGGAAAATGAAACATATATGTTATATGAGTTACTTTTCCTGTCTGCCATCACTCACCGCATTTGGTCTTTTGGAGACTCTTTCTTTAGAGTATTTGGAAATTTGTATGGATAACAAGTGCTTTGACAGGGCCTAATTTAGTCTTGAGTATCTCAGGATAAACAAGAGAGAAGGATTTATAAACTTTACTCCCAGAAATTGAAGAGGCATACTAAGCAAAGACCTTCCCTGAATCTTCCAGAAAAATGTTTAGGAAATAACGGCCAAGGGATAGGCTACAGGTACATGGGCAATGTTTGGAAATGTTGAGTTCTACCCACACTTATCATTTTGTTTTTTTCATGTCTATGTCCCCATTTAAAGAAGAAGAGTGAGGTCTTTGTACTTAATGGATAAAATTCCCAGATCTCCCTGATTTCAAATACCTTGGTCCATTCAACCCACAAGTATACTTAAGCGTGGGAAGTCATGTATTGTAATTTCCTAGTTTTTGATTCAGAGTACATGGTTGCTATAGAAACTGGTTGGACAGAAGGGCTCTGGCGAGCTTGCATCCAAACCTCTAGACTCAGGGAAAAAAGACGTTACTATGAAAATGAGAACACGCAGGTGGAAGCTTCTTACAAGCAGGAGGCAGCACCAGGACTGGGCTGGAAAAGTGGTCCACAGTCTTATTTAGCAGAAAGGCCCAGGAAGTTTCACAGAAGAAAAATGATGAAAGCAGTGCTTGTAAAATTGTCATTTGTGACATCCCAGTAAAAATAAGCAAACTTAGCAACCAGGTCTTGGGTTCTAAATACCATTCTCTACCAAAAGGAATCAGCGTTCTTTGAAGAAATGGCTGATTTCTGGGGTAGAGCTGGGTAAGTACAGATAACCTTGGAACATCTTGCTGGCTCAGAAAGTAGAGATGTACTAAAAGAACATGGGGAGTGTCAAAAGGATAAGGAGCCAGCTTGAACGGACTAGGTCTGGGACAATTTAATCCTCAAAATAAACACTGACAGTACAGATTATAACCCACAGAATATAGTTAAGAATCCATGAGTCCAAACTTAGTAAATACATAAATAAATGAATGAGAAAGAAGGGTAAATCTCTTCTTTGTGGTAGAACAGTAACTAAAGATACAGAAGAAGTAATGGAAATAAAAAAATGATGAATGTAGAAAATAATTACCATTTGGCAACAATCATAGTAATAATTGTTAGGTGAGAGTCACCGTGATGTTTAAACTAATGGGTAAGTATCTCCCACAAGACTCTTATTAATTGCAAATGGAAAAAACAAGTTACTTTACATCATGGGAACCTTATAGAAATCACTTTACCAAAGTGTTCGAAATTAATATTACCTATAATGGGCAATAGATATCATTTGCCTTTTGAGATTTTCTGAGAAAGACATATCATTATTTCTGTGGTTTTACTTACAAAAAGGTATAACCTGAATCTAATTGTGGAGAAACATCAGATAAACCCAAACTGGAAAACATCCTACAAATTAACTGGCCAGTAATGTCCAAGTCATGAAACAGATGGAGGAACTTAAACGAAACTATAGAGACATGACAACCAAATGCATCATGTGAGCCCAGACCAAATCCCATACCAGAGAAGCGGAGTTTTCTTTTCCTATAAGGCACATTCACATGAGAGCTGATGAAACGTGATTAGATAATAGCTGAATGAATGTTAATTTCCTGGTTTTGATAACTGTACTGTAGTTAATGTTAAAAAATGTCTGCCCTTGTTTCATGAAATACACCTCAAAGAATTTAGGCATAAAGAGGCATTATATTGTCAATGCACTTTCAAATGATTCCAAAAGAGAGAATAATAAATCGAATTGGTAAACTGTTAACATGTTGGAATCTGGGTGAAAGATATATGGGAATTCTTTACAATATTTTTGTAACCTTTTTGCATTTTTGGAATTACTTCGAAATAAAAAAAATTAAGGTTAAAAAACAAAAAACATATAAGTAGAGTTTTCTAAGGACTTTCTTCTGGTGGAGAACATGTCGTGTGGAATCCCGTGTAAGATGGACTGGAGTAAGGCTGGAAGCAGTAGATTTCTTCTCCTTGTACCCAGTGTGTCCAGAGCCACATTTCCTATTTCCTAATGGCTCCTGGTCTAATCTCGTAATGGATACAGCCAGTAAATACTAGTTCTCCACCCTCACACAGGCACCCAAATGTTCAGCACCCAGGTAGCTCTTCAGACAACATACCTGGAATCATTCCTGAGCATCCCCTGAGATTAGGCCATCTAAAGAGCAACACCTGCCTCTAACTAGAGGCTCTGATTATTTTGCTGACTGTGTCCATACAATCTGCCAACTACAGTCTTCCCTCCATTTCCAAGAACCTAATCAAAGTTTTATAAGGTTTCAATTAGGCCAATGCACAATCTTCTGAGTTTTAATAATATTTTACTTGTGTTCGTGTTTAATCAAAATTCAGTGGAGAAATAATCCTAAATTGAGAGAAATCACATGCTATCATAGGAAAAGCACTAAACTTTGAGTCTTAACCTCTACCACCAACGACATATGTGAGCTTGGGTAAATTACTTCTATAGTCCTCATCCATAAAACCAGGATCTGAACTAAATCTTCTTAATAGTGGTCTCTTTCCCTCTTAAAAAAGATGATGGTTACTAAGGAAAAGTTGCTCTAACTTTAGCTAGTTTGCATACCCATGAGGGTGAACTTTACCCCCTGAGTTAAGGAGATGCAATCTCGTACTCAATTCTCAAGGTTGACCTTGGTTTGAGTTCACAGCATTGACATCTTTTTACTCAGGGGAAGGATTACAGCTAAGAGGCAGCATTCCCACACCCAAGTCACCCAAGTTCTATTTTATAACAACCTCTGCCAGCAACGCTATGTTTAGCTTAAACTATTTTTGGATGCGCAACAGTTAATCACCTCTTCCAGTGAAAAATTAGAGGAGGAAAAACAGCACGGCAAAGAAGTCCTATAATCACTCCTAAATACACCTAACTTCTCTCTTGGATCCCTTCCCTATGTCCTTTATCTCTGAGATTTCTGTGTTCGCTGCAGCAGCATGCACATGAGCTGCCCCCTGCATCTGCTATGTTCAGGTATCTGTTTCCTTCAGGCCTGGCTGAGATTCAGCAGCTGTGAGTCAACAAGGAGTTGGGAAACAGAGACTGACTGTGCCCAGTTTTGCCCGAAAGCAGGACTCAGGCATACACTTGTACAATCACTCTGCAGGCTCTGCCTTCCCCCCCTTGAGCTGCTTCTCTGTACTAAAGTCTTTGCTAAAAGCATAAAGGACTTTCCTCCTAATTTCAAAACTTCTAGGACACTGTCTCTGTCCTGGTGGCTATTGAGCACAACTCCACAGACCTTTTCAGATTTTGTTCTGATCTGATTGTTCCTTTTCTCAAAGGGGGGGAGGGCGGAAACCCCAAGTAAGAGAGAAAAAGTTATGCTAAATTTCCCCTTTGGGTCCAGACAAGAGAATACAATGGGAGTCTTATGTCCTGGAGGAATGCAAGGAATCCCAGAAGATGGGCACAGGCCGCCTGAGCTGAGTGTGTTTTACAACAGAAGACTCGAGAGCAGTGAGAGAGTGCACTACGTCCACTTGGTGCAGGCAGGATAAATTCTAAGAGACTCTCGAAGTCATAAGTTTTCTGTTTAAAAAAAGCAGGTGAAAATTATTTTAATCTATTTTAATTTCTCTTACATGTCAATTTTATAAAATTATAAAAATAAATTTTATAAAATTATAAAACTAAAATATGCATAATGTTTTGCCATCTTTGCTTTCTTATATTTTCATATGTATTTCCATATATGTATGTAGGCAAAACATTTTAAATTGGTAAAATTTCAGATCACTTCACTTTTAAGTATTTAAGCTTTTAAATCCCCAATACAAGGACATTTGCAATTTAATAGCAATAACATTATTACTCTTAAAATGAACAATAACTCTATAATATCATGTAATACCTTGTCTCTAGTAAATTGCCTCAGTAGTATCAAAAATGTATTTTATAGTTGTTTTCTTCAAAATATAATTCAATCAAATCAAGCCACTCATCTAGTTGACTGTAATATTTTGCATTTATCTAATCGATTTCTCACAGTGTCATTTAAATGATTTCTCTCCCGTGTTTTTCTTTACACTGGAAGTTAGCTGAAAAGGCTTCATTAGTTTCAGGTTCAAACGTTTTGGTAGAAAGTCTTTATATGTGATGAGGTATAGTTCATATTGCAACACATCAGGAGGCACATAATATCTGGTTGTACTATTAGAGAAACTATATTTACTTTATCCAGTAAGTACAGTCAACTTTGCTACAATGCTACACATATGTACTTAAAAAACACTGGCTATGCAAAATTACATAGTAAAAACAGCAAGGCTTATGGGAAAAATAGGGTTAAAACTCAAAAACTCTGTCAGTGACACATAATAAAAAAAAAAAGAGGAATCTGTTAAAAACAGCAGCAATTTTACACATGTGAAATGGTTAAAAATACATAAATACTATAACAAATATGATACTTTACCTTGAAAAACACTAGATGCTTGTGGAAGTGGGCATCAGAAGGATTACAGCCTGTGAGTTATTTATTATAAAGGAATGGAAACAGAGTCAACTAAAATTGGACAGAAAGTTCAAACACCAGATGTGGATAGATAGGCTCATTACACCTGTGGTAAAATGAGGTAGCTGGTAGATGTTCGAAATGTGCACATGTGTGCATTTTGTGTCTTCCTAGGTGACTCAGTTCAGCAGGGAGCAGTTTTCTGCATTTACTTAGTGCTTCTTGTTGACAGGATCACACTCAAGTAAACATAAAAATGCATTGCGCTCAAAGTGTTTCTTAGTATATCGACCACATTGAAAAGAATTCACATTTCAAAACAAGTGTTATGTCAGAACTGACTGCATTGGTAATTTACTTTTCTCCCTTTTTCTTGATCGGTCTAGCTAGAGATTTATCAATTTTGTTGATCTTGTCAAAGAAACAGCTATTGGTTTCGATGAATTTCCCTGCTCTTCTACTCTCTCCTTTATTTATTGTGCTCTTTACTATTTCCTTCTAGTTACTTGGGGTTTAATTTGCTCTTCTCTTTCTAGTTTTCTAAGGTAGAGGTTTAAATCACCAATTATAGATCATTTTTATTTGCTAATATTGTTTTTAAGGTTATATGTTTCTCAATAAATACTACTTGAGCTGTGTCTCACAAATTTTGATACATTACATTTTCATTATCATTGCAGAAATATTTGCTAAGATTTTCACATCTGCAAAGAAGGAGTAAACTTACTTTCTCCTATTCATTCTATTAAGTACAGCTAAAACTCTTGGACATTGCATTAAAGAAATCTAAGAAGACTCTGAAGGATGGAGAGCAATTGGAAGATAGGCTAGGGACCCCAAGACTAGAGTAATGACAGGGCATTAGGGCGATATCTGCCAAAGCTTGTGGGGATCCTGAACTCCCAGCCCCACCCAGCAGTAATGAGAAGTCGCCCCGCACTGAATGTTATTAGAGGCCAACTGTGGACCCCAGATTTTCATTCCTACCTATTGGCAACAAGCCATGCCTCCCTTCTCTAAACAGAAATAACTTATTTTAAAAGGAATCTGAGACATCAAGATAGAAGAAAGAACAAGAGAAAGAGAAAACAGATGAGTTTTCTGAATTATGTTTGACAGTTGAGGTAAAAATTATAATACTCATAATACTCTAATTTGATTCTCAATATACATAGAGGAACTTTTTAAATTTAATATTTATTTAATACAGTTATAAATGGAAGAGTGCAAAAGAATGTAAAGATAAGGTTTCTATACTTCATTCTAACTAGAAAAATGTTGACACCAGCAGACTAATACACACACACACACACACACACACAATACTTGAAGTAGCAATTAAAAAACTATGAATATATACGAATATATATTTACATACATGAATGTATAAATACATTATATAGTATTGGCTTTTTTTGTAAAAGCAAAAATCCTCTTTGAATTTCTTTCAGTTATCAAAAGCACACTAATGTAGGTCTTTCATAAAATCAAAGTAGCTTAATAAGAACTTTCAGAAAGCAGATATTCTTCACTTTACACCATTTTGGCTTACAAAAAGTTTCATAGGAATGTGCTCTACTTTTGTATAGTGAGGATAACTTGTACAAAGTGATGTACTCAAAAACACCATAGACATAATTAAAAATTATAAATAAAAAGAGTTCTAAAACTTTTAAAGTAACCCACAGAAAGGCATAAAAAACTAAAATCAGAAGAACGAACAGAAACGAAAAAATAAATGGTAGATTTAAAGCATAACATTAGCTAATCAATTATCTAAATACATCAATTAAAAGGCCGATTAGGGTTGGCTCCATCGTGTAGTGGTTAGCACGTGTTTCACATGCAGAAGGTGCTGGGTTTACACCCCAGGTGGAGCCATGGACCATAACCTGTGTGTAGGTCAAGGGTGGAAGTCAGGGTGGAATTAAAGGAGTTGCGGGGGCGGGGGGGGGGGGGATGGCAGGTTCGGAAAGACAGATTAGCAGAGTGGATAAAAAAATATTGGGAAAATTTTAAAGATTCTTTATATGCCATCTGGATAAACAAAACCAAAGTACTTGGCCTAATTCTTCCTCTAATAGCTAACTCTTTTCATGACTTGTCACCTAAACCACAGCCAGGTGCTCTTTTTGAATTAATCCAAATATCATAGCTCCTACAAGTCTAATGCTGTCATTTTACAATGTTCAAAATAAACCAATGGGACGGGGCCTATTTTTGACAGTTCTAAAGAATATATACAAATATATAAATCAATGGTCGAACCCAAACACAAAATATGCTTATAAAATGCAAAAATTTTAGTTATCATACAATTATTATCATGTGTTATGTTATTGTTATTTAGCTCTAATTACGGTCAGAGAAGATACTGTGCAATATTTCAATCTTTGGACATGTAATATCTTAGTATATTGTCTATTTTGGTGGAAGTCCCACACGTGCTGGAAATCAACTTGTACAGATGTTGTGGGTAGTGTTCTGGCAATGATAGGTCAAGGTGTTGTTTCAGTCTTTTACCCATTCTAAACCTGACTAATTATTCTATGAATTACTGAGAAAGGGATGTTAAGATTTCTAATGACAATTGCTGGTATTTCTATTTCTCCCTTTACTCCATCAGTTTTTATTTCATGTATTTTGAAATTATTAAATATATATATATATACATTTATAAGTTTTGTCTCCTGATGAATTAATGCTTTTTATCATTATGTAGTGCCCCTCATTATTCCTGATAACCTTTGTTTGATGCTCACTTCATTTAATACTAAAAAACTATACCACTTTCCTTATACTTCTGTTTGTATGGGACATCTTTTCTGATGCTTCTACTTTTATCTTCTACTTTTGCTTATCTTTACATTAAATTGTGTCTTTTGCAATCAATATATAGGTGAGATTTGATTTCTTACCCATTCTGACAATCTCTGACTTTTAATTAAAGTGTTTAGTACATGTGCACCTAGTATGACTATTAATATAGATGGCTTTAAATTGATTACCTTGCTGCTATCTAAAAAGATGTTTTTGTTTCACTAGTTTCCATTTCTTACCTTCTTTAATCAAATAATTTTAAATAATCTCTTTGAGTTCCTTTTTTTAGATATACCTATCTATGTACCTTTTATTTATTTATAAATGTTTATTCAAGGCATTACAATATACTTTCTGAATTTATAACAGTCTCCTTTGAAGTAATGCAGGCAGTCCTTACTTTGCATGGCAGACAGGACTGTAAAAATGACCATGTAAGCTGAAACTGTGCAAAGCAATATTAATAACCATTGGGAAAAATTATAATTGTTCTGTGAACTTTAAACATTTTTGTCAAAACATTAAAAACTCTTTTACTCTTGTTTATAAATGAATAGGGAAATGTAAAGAAATAGTAAAACTAATATTTACTTAGTACATTGTAACTTCTTAAAGCATTAGGAACATTGAAAATTAAAATGTTTTATTTGTTCATAAACTGTCAAGAGTAGTTTGAAAAGTGTTTGCCTTCTCATCACATAGTTTATGATATGGAGTGAGCATTATGTGTTAATGAATTGTCACACTCCCTTCTATGTTAGGATCTACTTCCAACATTTTATCCTTTGCCCTCACAATGTCATGCAATATCACGGAGAGTTCCTATAATGTGAAGTTCTTTGCCTAATAAGTGCACTCTAGGGTATCTTCATCCTCCTTGTCACAACCACCTTCCTTAATATAGATCCGTAATTTCAACTTCCGGCTGCATACCTAGATTCTCTCAAATAGCAGTGGCGTCAACATTCCCATGGTCAACAATTCTATAACTCCATTTATTTTTCATTCAAATTTCACATCTAGGTTTATCACTTTTCATTTCTTTGTTGCACTTTCATCTTTTTGGCCAAGTCCCACTCCTGATTGTCTATTTTTGTAAAATATCATGTGAGTTTACCACTGGGAGACAAGGAGGCAACACAACTACATGCTTTGCTGACAGTGAGAACTGGAAAACAGATGCACACTGATCAATCGCTGGCAGCCTTTGAAATAAATGACATGATTGATTATTGATCATGATGTGCATATGTTGTTTACATAGGGACGTGTTGCCTAAAGAGCTAGACACAAATTTTATGCATTTACTCACAGTTAGTATACTATGGTAATAAAATCTGAACTGTATTTTTGTGGGACCGGTATTACTTAACTAAATTTTAGTAACTGGAACTCATGCATATTGGAGCCATGCACCGGGAGAACTGCCTGTATTGTACTACTTCATGTAAGATGTAAGAATCTTAATATAGACCTTCTCATTCAGCCCCTTAATACACTTAGCTATCCTAGAGATTGGCTTACCTTTCAGATCCCTGCACAGAGTGAGCCTGTAATCCCTTTCGGTGTTATCAAGTTCTGGGTTTGTGAACGTCTCTTCTATAAAAAGTCTGAATCCCCACCATTGCCACTTGGACCATCCATTTCACTGCAGTTTCATTTTCTCTTTAGCAACATATACATTTCTAAGTAGACTCAAAGTTCAAGAATTTCACACTGGCCAATTTAGGTTTGAATTTTTTTTAACTTAGCAAGTGTACATTGAGCATGTGGTTTGTGTGGCCATTAATCTTTTGGAGATCTTAAAGAGTAATATATTTGATTGCCCCCAGGTCTGGAAGAATTTATAAATGTCAAGAGATAACTAAGTATATAAGGTGAGAAATAGTCTCTTGTAAGTATTCAGACAATAGAGAGTACTTTGCTTAATCAGGGATTCAGAGACGGTCTCCTCAAAGATAAGAGATATGAACTGGGCCCAAAAAATAGTTGGGATTTAGAAAAATATAGAGAAAGACACTTAAATTATAAGTATAAACAAAATACCTATTTGGGGAGGCAGCGTGTCATGGCACAGTGCAGTTCTCAAACACAGTTGACCATGAACAAGACCTGGTAACTATAAATGTCTAAGGGCCAACCAGAAAGCTCCCCAGAGTTTCCTGTGATCAGCCAGGTTTGGAGGAGCTACAGTATAAAACATGTTTAACCTTTGCTCACTGTGATAACTGTGAAACATTTGGCTCTCTCTATATATAATTATTTGATTCCTATAATGCAGATTTAGTTCAACAACTACGAAGTCCATCATAAATACCATGTTAATTTTGTATAGAATTGCTTAGATGATGTGAATCATTTCTCCATTTATAGGAAAGCAAGCCCAAGGACAACATCAGGCTTATGAAAAGTCCTACACACACACACACACACACACACACACACACACACACGCACGCACACCTTTTTTGGTTTGTTTTCTTGTGGCAGCTTTTGCTTCCTTTTTTATCGCTATTAGCTTCCAGCACCCTGGCAGCCCTGTGGATTTTCTAGATTGTAGAATGACAGCAGGCTTCTTTAGGTAAAAGAGGATCTCTTGCTTAGAAAGCATTCCACAGCCTTCGACCCCTTCTCTTTCTTGGGATAATTTTCCTAGGGCTTGTCCTTCCTCTACCTTATAGATATAAGCTACAGAGATCTGACTGAGGCTGCCGTGTGGTCTTGGAAAAAGGGAGCCCAGGAAGCTTCCCTTTCTGCTGTGAAGCTGAACCTTACTTAGGCCAGCATTCTCCAGGTGAGAGAGACCCTCTGAGTCCTCAAACCAGCCAAGGACACCAGGTTAGGCCCCAGCAGGCCTTTGTCTGTCATTGTCCTCTTTTCCCTCAGGTTCCTGGGGGTACTGCAGACTGGGGTGAGGTAGGTTCTGAACTTGCTGGGTTGTTTAACCATCTATAAATCTCTTTCCACAAGATAAAAGTGCCACATCTTGAAGAAACTTAAATGTTAGAGACTTGCAAACCTTATAGAAATCTCTATCACCATAATTAAATCATTCAAATTTAGTTATTTTTGAAGTAATTTAGCAGAATGGGATAATTGTAAAGTGCTGAAAAAACAGCTGTGGACCAAAACATTTCCGCCCTACCACATGCTAAAATAACTGTAGAATGATAAAATGTTCTCATTGTTGTGGAATTACAAAACTTGTCAACTAACTCATAATTATCTTAGAAACAAGAGTGAGTTTTTTCGCTAACAAAAATCACGTGCAGAGAGTCTCCACCACCCATTCATAGTGGAAAGTTATCTCCAAGTCCCTCACAAAATACAAACATGTATATTAAGAAACGACGCATCTCATAAACTCTCATTTACTGTCCACTGACACAAGATTGGGTCCGAGAGTGTAAACTATCTCTATCAAATTTCTGTTCTTATGTGCTTGCCAGCATTTCGTGGTTTGCTTATTTGAAACCTAAATTGCCCTCACAGGTATATGATGATAATGATGATGATGATGATGATGACGATGACGACGAAGACAACAATGACAACAAGCTTATAATAAAGCAAAGCAAACACACAAAAAATACACGGGCAACTTGCTTAATTACTTTGTACTGACTTTCACATATGTGCCCCTGGTTTAAAGCAGGATGTCCCTGCTCATGCATTCCCTCACAGCTCCCTCTGGCCCACCTAGTCCCGCAGGCTCAGAATCTCATGAACTACTGGATAAAAGAATTGAACTACAGGTGGGTGGTGCTTAGGTCCAATGTCAGAGCTGTGGGATGCTGGGCTGAGTATGCAGAGAGCATCTAGAGGCACAAGTCAAAAAACAGTCTTTGCCTTGGGCCCACTGAAAAGGCCTGCCAACCATGAATCAGTCCTTTCCAGTGCCATCTGCACAGATAAGCGATTGTTCTCAATTCTGTGCACAGTAAATGATTTAAAAAGTAAAGGATTGTGCTATTGGTAAACTTTCTCAGCAATCACTGAAATACTTTTTAGAAAGCATCATGTGGAGTTAGGCTTCAGGGACAGAGAGAGGGCCAGCCCATGCCCTCATCCACTCATCCATCCATCCATCCATTCATTCATAAATTCATTCATTCACCAGAGTTTGTTGGTCGACCAGCAGTCCAGGTCCTGAGTTAGGTTCTAGATACACAAGAATGAATAAGGCTTGCTTCTTTCTCCCTAATAGTTTACATTCTGACAAGAGAGACAGACATACAAACAATAAATCATTGTACAACATAGCAAAAGCTATAAGGAAAGTCTCCCAAACTACACTTTCCCCCAAGGCATGCGTACACCACATTAGTCAATATGAACCAGGTCTGGGCAACATGGCTGGGCAGCAAACCTAACAAATAAGTTTTCGGTATTTTGTGCTTCTCTGTATTTCTTAGGCTCCTTATTCCTTAAATAAGAAACCTAATTCCAGCTTCCCTTGGACACCCAGTAAAAATTGTGGAAATCCAAGTCCCCTGAAGTTTCTCTCATTCCAGATTAGGCACATGCTTCACTCCCCTAAAGTGGCCATTGAGGGTCTCCCCCCACCCGTGGTGGCACTCTTTGCTAGATGACTACGTACTTGTACACTAAAAATTACTTATCCCCTCTAACCCTGAACTAAACCATACCGTGATGGTTCTCGGTAAGATACTTGCGTATTTAGAGCACTAAGCCCAAACGCAGGCATAAATTTTGGTCTCCCTACATTGTTTAAGAGTCTTAATCCAGGTACTGAAGGGCCTGACTACACAACTACCAATCAGTCTATCATCTAACTACCTCCAAACTTTTTAACCTTCACTTTCTCTCAAGGAAGAATATTCCTTTACACCCCAGAGTTCCCATGGTAGGCGCTAGATTAGCCTCTTCCCTGGCAGACACCAGAACAAGCAGTTGTCTAAAGATGCTCCATCCTTCTGGGTCCAAAGCAGCATGAGGAGAATGCCGAATCCATATAATCCCCTATTCTTAATTCCAACAAACTATAGAAACTCCTAGTAACCCTGGAAACTTTCCAGAGTGAAAGGAACAATTTTCACTTGCTCTCTATATTTATATTAGAACTATCAAAGCATTTTAAAGTGCATATTGGAGAAGGGGAAGAGAAGACAATAACTGAGTTACTTATTTAACAGACAGGTGAATAGAACCTCACAACATGTTGGGTAACTCGATTATATTTCACCTTATTATTTAAAACATGTTAAGTCTATAATTAATGCCAGAAAGTAGGAAATATTCTCTTAATTGGAGAGAGGAGTGGCTAGTTTTCCCTCTGTGGCAAATTGTCACATGAGCCAGGGTTTATAAAGTGAGGTATTCCCCAAACCTCATCCCAGTGAAAAGGGGCACATTTTAGTCTTTTTGGAATTCTTATAGGAACTCTTAGAGAAAAGGAAACCCTAGATTTGACAACTCTCTCCCTTATATACCCTTCATATCATCAACCCATCACAAATCCCAAAAATTCTATCTTGAAAGTTTTTAAAATACAGCCTAATGTGACCATTACATGCCACCCCTGCTACTGCCACCGTGGTCCAGCCACCAGCGCCCCTTGCCTGGACTCCGCATTAACCTCCTGGCTAGTCTCTCTGCTTTCACTATTGATCATCCCTTTTCACATGCAGCTAGGTTTTTAAATAGTAAATCAGAACAAGTCACTTCCCTACTCCAAGACCTCTCCTGCCTGCTCATCACATTAAGAGTAAAATCCCATTCCTTTCCAGGCTTACTCAGAGCCTCCCTGCCCCCTCCTGCTAATTTTCCAACCTCATTCCCCACCACCTTCCCCTTATACCCCTACTCCAGCTTCTTTGGCCTCTTTCAAATCCCATGAACACACCCAAGACACTCTCCTGCTTTCGGTCTCTGCACTTCCTGAACCCTCTGTCTAGAATGCTCTTCCCTCTGTGGTATATATCCAAAATAGCACTTTCCCTTCTCTGTAATCCCTTACTATGCTTTTTTATTTTTTCCATAAGATTTTTCCAGATATTTTATTATATGTTTATCTCCCTCTCCATGAAATCAAGGATTTCATCGGTTTCATTAACTGCTATATTCCAGTGACTACGATGTCAGGCACAGAGTAGGTTCTTAGATATTTACTAAACACAAGAAAGGCTGACTGACCGAATGAATGATACACTATCTTCATTTCCTAATCCAGACTCTTTTCCCTCCAGTCCTGACATAACATTCACCTTTACTCTTACAACTTATCAAAGCCACCCTAGACCAACCTGGCACAAGTGATTTCCCACAAAGTGAGGGGATGGAGCAGGCTTGGAGCTGTGAAAGCTCAGTACATTTTCAAGACACCAGATTATGCTCTTCAGGCTGTTTCAGCTACTGTCAAGAACTCAACAGCTGCCCCTACTCTGCCTAAGGAGGGGGATTAAAGTGTGCACCATTTTAACAATAAACTTCAGAAATGAAGGTATGCCATAACTTTGAATGACCTCAGTATGCTTCGTGAATGTATTATAAAACAAAATCTAACTTTAAATAACTAATGCATGATTTCAGTCTTTTGATTAAGAAACACAAAATCAGTACGTCTTTTGGGGAAAATAAAAACGAAAGTAAGTTTAATGCTAAAGGAATCAAAAGCACATTCTAGTCAAAAGACCAGAGTGCCCTCTAGTGGCCATTGGCAGGTAACAAAAGCATGGGTAAAAAGTCACAGAGGAAGCAACCTTATATTCAAATCCACAAATGGGATTATTAAAAAACATTTCAGTTCCTTCAAAGAAAATGGACTAAATAGGATAAAAGACTCATTTTCTGTTTTTAAGGGGGTCAAAGATTACTATGAGGAACAGAAATTTGGAATTTTAACAGAGTAGGATAAATGATACAATCTAGAACTCAAGGTGGACATATGATCCATTGTGCAGGGGTGAGCGGTGACGCTTGAGCTAAGGTTTGTGAAGAGGTGAAGGGAATGGTGTGTACGTGGGAAGTTATAACACAGATGATGGATCTACAGATGCAAAGGCACAGAGGTAAGAGAGAACATGTTTAAGGAAGACAGGAATTGAAAGCTGTGACAATTACTCATGACCGCCTACTCACCAGCCATTCTCTGATTCGTTTTTCCTTGCTAGTCTGTTTTCATCTTGGTGGCAGAAAGTACCAGATACTGATTTTCCTAGCTGCTCCTATGGCTAGACATGTCCAGGTGACCCCATCCTAGCCCATGAGATATAAGAGATCATGTGTCTGAGAGATGGCAGAGATACTGTTTCTTTCATGATTAAAGAGGAGAAACCCGTGAAGAGGTCACAGCATTCTCAATCTGCCTGTTGAAGTTGTAAAAATGGGATCCTTGGAGCTACTGCAGCCATCTGGTGGCTGTGAAGAGAGACACCACCAACAGTGAGGATGGTAGTCTGATGACATTACAGAACTGCTGAACCACACTCCCTGGGACTACCCGGTTCTGCAAGTTCTTGTTAGGAAACAAAAAGTAATCCTTATGGCTTAAGTCACTCTTGATGAAATACTCTTTTATTTATAGCCAACCACGCTCATTGATGATACTCTTATTCTATGACATGAGAAATAGTGGAAGGTTTTAAGAAGGGATGTAACACAATGAAATTAGAAAGATCAGGCTGAAAATAAGCAGAGAAGGGATGGAAGAGGGCTAGAAGGAAGGCCAGAAGACCAATCATGATACTTGTCAAAGTTTAAATGTGGATAGGGGGAGGTAGGTGGAGAGTAGGGCCTGACTTCTGAACAGAAGGAAGAAATAAAAAAATATATTTAGAAAGTAAAATGGCCAGGGTTTGGTCATTCATGGGGAGAGCTAGAAGATGAGATGAAGGGAGGAGTCAAGAGTGGATCCTAAGTTTGGGGTTTGGATAGTAAGGTAGGTGGATAGGTCACCCCTTGATATATAGAATTTAGGAGAAGGAGCAGGTCAGGACGGGATGGTGATGATAAATTCTATTTGGGACACACTGAGTTCGAGGAGCCAAGTGGAGTCTAGTGAGCAGTTGAATTTTATACTGGGAGCTCTGAACATCTGGAGTTACAATAAAAATGTTTGACACAGACACATGGACATGGTAACTGAAGCCATGGAAGTAGATTCTCTCACCATTTTTGGAGCATCTATAGAGCAAGGGAAACAAGAGAAGAGGGCCAAGGAAAGCCTTCATGATGACCAACATTCAGAGAGAGAGGCAGGAAGAAAAACCACATTGATTCTAAGAAACAGCAAAGAGGAAGAGCAAAGAGAATGAAGTGCCTTCAATGGCAAAGAAACAGAAAGGCTCCAGAAGGAAACGTCCAGCTTCAGAAGAGATAAGGTACAATAGAGGCGGAAAAGGACAGCCCTGGTGACCTTAACAAGAGTGTATCTGTGGAGTGCTGAGTGAAGAAGCCAGAGTCGGTGAAGTTGAAGAGATAAAATGGATATGAACCAAGTAGAATTTCTTTCAAGAAGATGCCTTTCAAAAGAAGGTGAGATAGAAAGATAGTCAGGGAAGACATGGGGCCCAGGGAAGAGTCTCTTTTCAAGATGTGGAGGTTTGAATGTATTTACATACTGAGGGGGGAAACCAGCAGAGGAGGTGGGGCAGAGGTTGAGAGAGAAAAGAGAGGTGATAACTGAAGGAGCGAGGTCCCTGAGGTTTGAGAGGGGGTGGGGAGTTGGATGTATGAACCTTTCAAGACTCAAATAACAGTTCCTTTTAAAGAAAATTAACTCTTTAGTGGAAAGTTCAGCCCCAGTCGATATTTGGGCTTTCCCACCTGCTAGGTATTATGGAAGAATCCCAGCACAGCATCAAAACATCTGAATAATGGCTCTGGTTGTTAACCATAGGGGGTTAGCAGAGAGATGCTCACTCTTCAAGTCTGCAGGGTCCCCAGGTGACTGCCATCGAGTCCCCATTACTTGTGGGAATTCCTCTCTTCTCTCCACTGCCAGGCTCCTTCTGATATGTGGGAAATCATTCTCCAATCTTCTTGCCTTTATAGGCCATCCTTTCTCTACACCCTTTAACCCCCTTCAATAAGCTTGAGTATTTACAGAGAACAGGACTTCCAGCAATTTTGGTTTTTACCTGGCCACAAATCTTCTCTGTGGCAAGAGGCATGGGGGTGAGGATGTCTGAGGAACATAGGGCAAGCACAAATGAATATCACAGCAAATTATTCTATCACAAGGATAGAATCCAAATTTCAGGTAGAAAAACGAGTCCTTCACAAGAAGACAAAAATCTACTGGATTGCTAAGTTGGCAATGTTAAGTCCTTGGCTGGAGTTAGAAAACATCTTTATGCATACATCTGCATTACTGTGTGATTTTTCTCCAGCATGTTTGGCAGCCCTAGGGCAGGATAGAAGAAAGCACACAGTTGGGTGCCTCATGGGATGAGATAGGATATTGCCAGAGACATGGCAGAAAGACAAAGGGGCAAAGGAGACCAGGGTGCTGGCTAGAGACTGGTTAGAGAAGGGGACTGTGTAGGCAGGGAGTAGGCAACTACAGTTCAAGATCTCTGAGCAATGTGGTTCTGTGTAAAAGCATGTAGCCAACCTCCTCAATACAAATATCATCGGGTTATTCTCTCTCATGGTTGTACTAGCTACAGAGACTTTAAGACACGGCGTAGGCAGCACCTCAGAGTGGCACTGAGTAACTGTTAGCTGGAACATATGGTGTCATATCATTTCAGGGTCTGACCATCAATTATAGTCAGTCCATACCCCTAGTCTGACCTTAGTAGTAGCATCAAACATGCAACTTGTGATTTGGCTTCTCACTCAGAACAGTCAGCTCCGCACATCAGATGTTCTTCCTGAAGATTCCACTGCTCATCTTCAGGCCGGAGGAATGAAGTGACTCATGTTTGGAAGGGAGAGTCTTCAGAAGTGTGGACAAAGGCCACTCAAAGTCTTCATGCACTTAGACAAATGCTGAGTGCAAGGCCTAGAATTCCCCCAGCTGAAGATTCCAGAACCCTCTAGTTGACCTGCATTGGAAAACACATTGAATTCTATCCTTTTTAAGAGAAAAGCGAGGTGGTGGTGTCAATTCACTCATAAAAGGGAATCCCGCTCTTTACGAACTTATGTGGTCTCCAGCAATGTCCAGAGAAGGGGAACTTAATTGGTAGGAAGGTATGTTCCAGACTTCCTGGTAGAAATGGTGGAAATAATTGCATCGGGCTATCAGAGCCAAACGGTAAAGCCAAACAGTATGATCAAGAATGAACTAACAGAAGTCAGATTAAGCACAACTGAGATTAAACTTTAGCCTTCTGCACACTACATCTATGTGTAAAAACAAATGAACAAACAAACAAAAACAAACAACCAACCAAAAAAACCATGTAGATTGAATGCTATGGCCTTTTCAGCCTATGTTATAGTTTTCTTACTTCCTGGCATCCCACTTTGCTTGGGGGAATGTGTGACCATCTTTAAGTAAATCCTAGCTGCCAAATCTCCTGAAACCTATTACCATAGGGCTACCCATGTAAATCAACAAATCAATGCCTAAAATTTGAAGCATCTGGCCCAGTGACTTCACTTTTAGGCTGATGTTTGAAACCACAGTTTGATTCTTCTGTTCATCTACAGCACCTCTTACCTGATCAGCAGTAGCAATGACGTCCCTTCGCACCTCAGCTTCAGCTCCTCTGGAGGATAACAACAGCCTGTTTCTTTAAGAAGACCCTGAGGACCTTCCTGAGATAATTAGGGGGCATTCCACAAAACTATTCAAACGAACCAACAGTGTAGAATATACTCTCTGTGATGTCAATTTTATGCAACTTGACTGGGCCACAGGGCCAGATAAGACATTATTTCTGGGTATGTCTGTGAAGGTGTTTCTGGATGAGATTGGCATTTGAATTTTGAATTTATGGATTACAGTAGAAAACCCTCCCCAAGGTGGGGGGTCAACATCCAACGCATGGAGGGCCTAAATAGAACAAAAAGCAAAAGAAGGAGGATTTGTTTCCTTCCTGTCCATCTGCTTAAACTGGGACTTCATTCATCCCCTGCCCTTAGACTTAAATGTGCACCATCGGCTCCCCTGGTTCTCAGGCCTTCGGAGTGGGACTGGATTACCTCGCTGGTTTTCCTGGGTTTCCAGAATGTGGACTCCAAATTGTATGACTTCTCAGCCTCCATAACTGCATGAGCAATTCCTCATAAAAATATACTTTATATATCTGTACAGATTATAATTTAATAATATCATTCTTATTAGTTCAGAAGATTAAATAACTCTCTAGAACCTGTGACATGGTCTTGAGATTCCATCTCCTGCTTCAGGAACCAGGGTTCCTTGAAGAAACGGCCAATTCTATACTGGAACAAGAAACCTACCTACCAGGTGAGCTTGTATATCTCACTTCACCAGAAAGCAAGGAATCTAGAAGAGACTTTTAGGGTTTCCCTAAAAGGACTCAGAAGTCAACTTGGAGGGATTCATACTGGCCAAAATAGGGGCAATTTGATTATCAATAAGGATAACGTCAATAGATTGAAACATATTGAAGATCTTTAGATCATAATTATACCTAAAAAAATTGGTCACTATTGGAGATGCTAATGAATTAACCCACTATTTTGAAACAGGAAGACATTTTTAAAAGTCAAGAATTTATCCTGCCTTTCCTATTACAGTATACCACTGGGAAACAGTAGATAAAAAGAAGTTTCTCTTTATAGACATATTCTAGAAATTAAATGAAAAATGACAGAATTAGAATATCATTATTTTGCAACTCTTATTAATGTATCTAAGGAATGATCACCAATGGCTGTCAAAATTACCAAACGATTAAATGACTCCTGATGAAAGAACACACTACCTAGGAGATAGTCTTGCTAAAAGCTCAAGATTGAATTTAATCAAATAACTTTTCCAGATCCAGCTAACAAATTACGGAAACAGGATGCTCTACAAAATGAATGAGCTTGTGTCTCCAGCAAATAGCAATTTTATATATATATATATATATATATATGGAGAGAGAGAGAGAGAGAGAGAGAGAGAGAGAGAGAGAGAGAGAGCGAGCGCCTGTGCGAGCGAGAGCGAGAGGGGGGCGGGAATCTTCAGTTTAAGAAAGCCTTAAGAGACATATCAACCCCTCCCCCAAATAAAAAAATAAAAAAATAAAAGGAAGCTATACTGATGAACTCCTGGTTTCTTATTGACCCTGGAATAATCTTGTTCTCTTTCAAAAGTTCCATAGTTTTCCCAGGACTTGAACTATAGCAATGCTCTTGAAACACTGCTAATCCTTAGATCCCTCCTATCTCAATGTTTTCGAGACCCTACCCCTTATCCTCTTCAGTGTATTTCTATAAACTGAAACCTTAATACTACCAGCCACATAAACCCTAAATACACTCTGATGTTACACAAGACCTCTGGCTCTGGGAAGTTCAACAGGATCGGAAAGACAAAACTGGTGCTAGAAGCTGGGCTCTGTAGGACTTTCCAAAGAAGGAAATCTCACCAGATAGTTGTCCAAAGTAGAAAGCATGGGAGAGCATGCCGGAGCCACAATCCCTGAGGTGCAAACAGGAGTCAGGAGTCAAGGGGATCAAATGTAAACATTAAATCGAAGGGGAGGTGAGATTATAAAAGATAAAGCCAAGAGCCAGGAACTAGTTGGGAACTAGATGGGAAGGGAAAGAGGAAGAGAACAACTGAGAGAGCCTGAGATGGGATTTATAAAGGGCGAGGTGGACATCGGATGATTGTTGCTTGTCCAGCAAAGGATGAAGATGTGGATCTGTCTGCAATCATATTCCCATGATGTGCAGCCAACATATTAATGGGAATAGAAAAAAGAAGAGCTGAGAAATTAATTTTTTAAAAAAGAGGGCTATAAACCACAATGACAATGCTTGAGCTCCTAGACCTAGTCTTGCCTGAAGCGAGCACCACCCTGGAAATCACTAATTGCATATACCAATCAATCCATTGTTTGCTTTTGTTTTAGCACACAGTAGGTTATTGCCACTTACAGCCAAGCGTTTCACTACTATAAAATGTAGAACAAGTATGAGTTATATCCATTCCAAAGCTTCACAGGTCTGTTCAGCCTCCATTTACCTGGTCTCCTCAAATTGCCACCTTCATCCTTTTGAAACCCATCGGCTTCAACCTTACGAGTTCCTGCTCATTCCCTGGCATAAACAATGGTCTCTTAGTGAATGCATTTGAATCATTCTACACTGGATGCAGTCTCCAAATAACCAAACCCATAAACTGTCACTGTTTAATGTTATAAAAGTTTGCTGAAAAGAGGTGCATGAAGCATTTGGAAAATATTCATTTTCTCAATGATTTTAATTACTATTTCAGATATGTTTAATAGAGGTAGGCTTGGGAACAGAAGTCAGAAAAAAGTTTTTAGTCCCAGAATCTGTGAACCTTGGTTTGGTTTGGTTTGATTATGACATGCCTACTCTGTCAAACACTATTTTAAATACTTAACATATGTTAACTCACTTAATTCTCAACAACCTACCATAAAAAATAAGGTAGGTATTATTACATGCCTATTTTACTAAGAAACTGAGGTATACGGAGTTTAAGCAATCTACCCAACATAATAAAGCTAGTGAAATGTGGGTGGGGCATGTCATATGTTTTGAATTTGGAGACTTGTGTTCCTCATCCACATAATAAAAGTTATGTGATGTGCTGTGTGCTAAGATGCAAGGAAAGAATGGGCTTTGGACTCAGAAAATTGTGAGTTAGAATTCTGAGCCTCAGTTAGCACATATGTAAAACTGACTAACATCACCTTTCTCTTGGGTTTGCTTTGTGGATTAAATGAGAAAATACATGTCAGCAGCTATGGGAAATTTTCCTTCTGTGAAGCAGAGAAGCATCAACGGACTATTGAATAGATTTTTAAGAGATACTTGAAACATCTGAGTCCTTCCTAAGAAAAAGGCCACTCGTGTGCAGCAGTGGGAGAAAAAAAATGTTAATAAGTCCCTCCTCCTCGGTTAGAAATCATGATTGCTTTATTTTTACGTTTTTATAAAAGCACAGGGAGTTATCTGTCGCAAATGAGGTAAGAGAAGAATCACAATTAGATATCGCAGTGGGCCTATAATTTCTACCCTGAGGAAAAATAATAAAATGTGTCAGAACATGTTACTCCCTCCCCCAGGGGAAAGTAACCTGGTAGCCACACAGAAAGCGGCTGTGTGTGTAGCCAAAGCCCCTCTACATCCCGTCATCACCAGTGAGCCACGCGGCTTCGGACTCAAGACCATGAAGATGAAACATCCTGCCTGTAGCAGCAGCTGAAATCAACACAGCATCTGAATAGAGTCTGGCATTGCGTGGACAGGAACACTGGAGAGGGTGAATCCTTCTCACTAGTCTCTCACTTGGGAACCCAACATTTCCATTGCCTCATGATAGAGTCAGAGTAGATTCCAGTATAAACATGACAGTGTGGCACAGAAATTTCCCAGTTTTCTGCCAAGATGTCATACAAAGCAAGATTAGGCCAATGCCATTTTGAGCAAAGCTGGCAGAGAGGTGTAATCCTCAGCCTCAAAAAACATCTAAGGGCTGTCCAATGTAGCCAAATCAGGTGCAGAAGCTACTTAGGAAGGAGCTAGGGTGGGGAGAGGCTCAATGAGCTAGCCCAGGGGCTCAAAATATGCCAGCGAGAATCCACTTCCTCTAGGTATGGGGCTCATCCTGATGTGACAAATATCCCCTGAACACAGGAAGAGTTGTAAAATCTGGGGAGAGAAGGTCAGATATGGACTGAGCAGAAGCCCCATGGGAGAGGGGTTGGTCTACTGTGCACCACTTCAGAATTCTCTTGGCTCCACTTCTTACTCCAGCTGAAGCTGCAGCATCTGCCTCCACAGAAGCTTTGACTGGCTTAGCAAGGATGCAGTTAGGTTAAGGCTGCCCACCTCTCATTACCCGGGCACCCACACTTGTATTCGACCATGGGAAACCTAGACACATGGGAGATAGGAGTCAACAGATAAGTGCTTCCCCATTTTCTTTCCTGAGAGAATATTTCTTACATTCGTAGGAGGAAATATTACAAAGTGAATATCTGTAAATTCCAGAGGGATCAAGCACTAATTGCCAACAGCACGACACCGCAATAATGCACATTTATATCGGCATTTTCTGCTTCACTGTCTCAATTTCCTACTTCCTACTTCCTGATACCCACCCCCACCCCCCCAACACCACCACCAACTCCCCAATCTACCGACGTGTAAGCCTTTCTTTGTCTCAGGCTCTGCCACAGATGGCCTTAGAAAGCAAATTCCCCAGATGGGATTCTGGACATGACTGCCCACCAGTCAGGTGGCAAGGACTCCATTTATGGTGGCCATTGTGGGATAAAGCATCACAGTGAACTCTTACCTGTGAGGGACTAGGTGCGAGTGGCACTTAAACAGTACAGGAAAACGGTAAGTATGAGGATTGTGGCATTCACTGGCTTTGATAACTGTTTTGAATATCTTAAAAAAAAAAAAGATAGCTACAGGTCAGCCGACTATAAACTGTAAAAACTAGAGGCTCTTTAGGGAAACACGTAGAAGACCTTTATCGCCTGCAGCTGTAAAGCATATTGTACTGGAAATGACGCTCAAAACCTGTCACGGATGTTAAGCTACAAAGTAAATTGAATGCAGTCTCAACAGTTCCCTTATGTCATCGTCCGAAAGAGTGGGACCCAGAAGACTGAGATGGAGCTGTCTAGGTGGACAAGACTCAGAATCCAGAATTCCCAGGTCCCCTAAATCAGCCCATTTGAGAGTGGCCTGCCCTTCCTCCAGTTTGCCAGAGGAGAGCAGCCTCCCCTTCTTGGAGACCCTGCAAAGACTTCACTTGACGCTGCTGCTTTGCAAGTTCTTCCCTGCTGCCTCTGGCTGATAAAGTGCCACAGCCCAGTCCACCCAGAGGAGAGAAATGCAGTCCCTGCTCTGGAAAAAAACGGTCTACACATTGAAGGAAGAGGGAGCTAATATGTACCAGCAGGAAGTAGGGGAAGGCGTGGGAGTGGATCTCAAGAGTGCTCAACTGGGATGGGTGTGCAGGAGGCCCAGTGGGGGAGCAATTATTGGCATAAGAGGACTGTCTTGTGACTCAGCATTCAGCATCTAGAGCATCCCTCCCCCTTCCCTTCAATGTCGCTAGGATAGCTTTCTGAAGCTTGGATTTGGTACTGGCCTACAAAGAACTAGGTAGAGATGCTGGAGCTGCTTTGCATAGTGTTAATATTAAGAAAGAATTGAACGGATTCATGGCAATGAGCATGTTAGATGAAATAATTTTCCAGATAGCCTATTATGCCATTACCATTTATTACCTAAATCATTATCTTTTCCACTTAACTAAAATGTCTCAATTTTTATACTTTAAAACAACACTGCTCACAAATTGGGGGTTGCCTAGAGGTGAGGGTAGAAGTAGGGGTTGTCTGTAAACAGGCACAATCTTTTGGGGGTGATGGAAATGTTTTAAAACTGGATTTCGGTGATGGTGCACAAGATCACAAATTTACTAAAAATCAGTCATTAAAAAAATCACTTGTACATCTCAAATGGATAAATGTTATGGTATGTAAATTATACCTCAGTAAAGCTGCTTTAACAATTACTCTGCAAATATCACTCATATACTTTGTAATTTTCATTATTGTCTCTAGAGATGGCATGGTTCATAGGGCTGCTGTCCAAGGTGAAATCCTCTGACCTACAACATATTTTTAGCTTGGCTTCAGAAAGCTGGAGTGAGGGGGCAGTACGATTCCTATACTACAAACATGCAGCCACTGTGAACTGCCGGCCACGTGTGCCTTAACTAGAGAACTTTGTGTCGTGATTCACAACCATGCATTTTTTTTTTTTTTTTTTGGAAGAGCAGGAACTCAGTTCTTTTCCTGAATATCACACATTATTTTCCTAGATATCCATTTGATTCCCAGATGTGCTAATAATGACTAATTAAAAGAGCTTAAGCATCATGCCATGGGAAGAGGGAAAACTTAAGATCCGCGTATACAGCGTATGATGCTAACAAAACCACCAGGAGAATTTGTCAGATTTTCAACTGATTAAAATGGGGATTTTGTGTATTGTTGTCATTGTTATTGTTTGCCAGCAGAGGGCAACGCAGGTCCCATTAAACTACTAAACTATGCGGAGAATGGAAGACAAAAAGGGAAAAAGAACATAAAAGACAACTAATAATAACCAGACAGCACTAATATTTTGATGGTTGGGTATTAAACTCCGTCGGGGTTTTTCTCATATTCACGAACCACTTTCCCCCTTCCCATTCTCTACACTTCTGTCTCTATTTTCTACATAATACATTCTTATATTTTGATATTTCTAAAAAGAAAAATCAAGGCAGGAGAAAAAGACTGTGTTACTGCTAATGTCCAGGGTTGACACGGGCAATTGACCATGCTACAATAATTTTAACTGTCTCTTTTCATGGGAAGCACTGGCATTACAAGGTGAGAAGGTGGTTCCTCCTTTCCCCTTATGAATTGCCAACCCACGTCTTTAACTGATCATCTCCCATGGTTCTCGCAAATCTTAAGAATTCCCAAGTCTGAACCAGAGTTTCTCAGAGTGTGGTCTGCCTCAGAACTACAGGGTGGGGCAGGATTCCTGTTAACCCTAAGGACAGTGGGCCCCACTCTAGACAACTGAATTAAAATCTCTGGTGTCAGGACCCAGGAATCTGCATTTTAGCATGCACCCCCTTGTGATTCTGAGATTCTGATAGGAAGAGAGTGTGTGATCTCCCGATCTAAATAAGAAAAACAAGAGACCTGATACCAGCCTTATCTGAGGCACTCTCTCTCTCATTCCTTCGCAAGACGTAAAGTGGATAGCAAAGCATGAAGGGATGGCTACAAAGTAGGAACTATAAGTCAGCAGACTCAGACCTAGTGTCATGAATATCAGACCTAATCATCAACATATACAAGGAAGGCACTGGGATGCTGTGAATTTGCAAGATAACTCTGAGGGTAGAAAACGTATGTCATATACTACTTAATAAATGTGTCTTTTAAAAAAGTCAAAGCAAAAATTGAAAATAAGAAAAAGTCAGCAAATGGCTGGCTGCTTATCTAAAACTTTTTATATAGACTAGTGCTTCCCAAACTTGCCTGGGCAGCTTGCTAAGAATACTGACGCAGACTCTCCAGGGCATGTTTAAACAGCCACCGTCACAAAACTGAAGTGGGACTTCTTGGGTCTGCCAAGAAAGAAATAGGAAGGAAGGAAGGAAGGAAGGAAGGAAGGAAGGAAGGAAGGAGGGAGGGAGGGAGGGAGGGAGGGAGGGAGGGAGGGAGGAAGGAAGGAAGGAAGGAAGGAAGGAAGGGAGGAAGGAAGCCAGCCTGGATCTCCCCAAGCCACTATTCTCCACAGAAAGTTCTATTCAGTGTGTGACCACAAAGAATAATTTAGTTGGGGAAAATAACTGATTAATGAGTCTATGTTTTGTCATCATTCTCAACACCCAAAGCAGGGCCCAAATATCAGGACGCAGCTGGCTCTTCCTAAGAAGTTTCTCTAATAAAGCTGTAGTACTCCACGTGTGGTCCAGAGATCAGGAAACACTTCACTGTGGAGCTTATTAGAAATGTGAACTCTTGGCCCCCACCCCAGACCTACTGAATCCGAATCTCTGGGAGTGGGGCCCAGGCATCTGTTTGAACAAATTCCAAGTGGTTCTGATGCATGTTGAGTTTTAGAAGCACTGTAGTAAATTGTTTCCTAAATCTTTCTGATGGGAAATATACCTTCCGAGGCCCTTTGACAGGCAATTCTGATTCTGAGCAGCTGAAATGAGAACCTGGAAATCCAATTTGTATAAGCACCTGCAGGTGACTCTTAACATCAGGTAGGTTTAGGAGACTCTAGATATGCTCCCCTGCCCTCTGAGTTCATGAGTCCTGGTGGAGGCAGTGTTTTATAAGAGATGCAAGTAAGAATCACTGTTAGATCTTCTTAAAAATACAGATTTGCTGGCTTTTTCTCAAGTTCTAGTTAATCACTGTATCTAGAATCAGTGGTAGAGCAGCAAATAATGTGTCTTGTTCTCCTGCAGTAAGTGATGACTTAAATGAAGAAGGGATAACTTTTCAGTAGGAATGGCTCTGTGCCTAGGGATGCCGGGCGCTGATGCTATGGCTTGAGGTACCCAGAAAAGACCTAGCACCAAGCTTCGGTACAGAGGGCTGGAGCACTTTCTAGAACACAAGCACTTAGGCAGAAAACCTGTCTGCAGCAGGTGGAGAACCAGAGGTCTTTCCCACAGACCGAACCAAGAGCGTACTACCTGCCAAGTCTGATGGGAGCAAGAACAGCAGCCATACTTAATTTGGTTTAGAAAAATAAAGAAATGTGATATTTCTTTTGCTGATCACACGCAGAAGGATTTTAAGGAAACCAACACACTAGCAAGAAAATAAAGCATGAAAAATGTTGCTTTTAAATCTCTTACTTAACCTTCTGCTTCATCTTCTACATCTGAAATTCCATAAAGTCAGCTTTTTATAAGACCTTATAGTTTATTTCACCATCAAGAAGCTCACCGTTTTTTTGTCTTGCTACTAAGAAATTTTGTAATGGTGCTAAATTCCCTTTTTCCTTTTTTTTAAAAACTCTAAATCAACATCAGATACTATGCTGAGTAATCAACCCGTTTACAAAGCTCTTTCTTCCAGAATATCAGCCCCAAGGAGCTGAGTGTTTAAGATTTAACACCTTAATCTTCAATTAAACTCACATACATCGAGCTTAACAAAGTGTTTGATACGGGGTGATACATAGTGGTGGTTTCCATTTCTTCACACTTCAATTGCATCATCTTATAAAACAGCTGAATGTGCTCGACTCCCAGGTGTGAAAAAAAATCATATAGTAAACTCAGATACAGATGTAATACGCATCTATTTTTATTGCTTAAAGTCCACTAAGAGCCTATAATTAAGATAGACTCTGCCAGATGAAGAAATCTACGTTTTGCTTGTCTGGAATATAAAAAAAGGAAAACTCTTGATTTAGTGAATGCTGGAAACATTTTTTTCAGATTACACACAGAAGAATATATGAATCTTTTGTTTCTGAGACTACATTTGCCACGGGTAAAAAATAAAGAACCGACTGATTACAGAGAGGGGTCCAATATCTTCAAATTTTACTGATATTCAAACTTTAGTCTTTATCTCCCCACTGTGGACACCTTTGTTATTTCTTGTTGGAAGAGACTTCCCAAAATCTTAGCCTTGGTACATGTGAGTGAATATCAGCACCTTAATCACATAGAGAGGAACAAAAAATCCAGGGCTCCTTCTTAAGAAAATGGTATTGATATGCTGCTCTCCATTCTTTTGCCTCTGAAGTTGACAACCGGCTTCACCCCTGTCAAGAGTCAGCTCTTCCTGTCCCAAGGTGAAGGCCGCCATCCCTTAGACATGGGATACCTGTTTAACATTCAGTGGCCTTTTAAGTGGTTAGCATTCATTGGGTTCTTTAAAGAGTAGCTTTGTTCTTTTCCTCGACAGCCCCTTTAATATGGGGGCTCAAAACAGATCCCTGACAGCTAGGCCCAGGTACTGCTAGTGTGGCCCCCCTCCATGTAGCCCAGAAAGTCTTCTCCACCAACCATCACCCAGTTTCTAAGAGACGTTTTGGCTTCCTCTTTCTTCAGCCTTAAGTCCTTCCTATGCCACCATCTCCACCCGTAGGGTGATGAAAGGCACTTTTTTCTGGTTATAAGAGGATCTTCAAATATGAGCTTTAAAAGTGCCCACATGGTTCAATCCAGAACACTAGAAGCTGTCTTGAAAACAGAGTTCTGGGATAATCCTGATTTCCTGAGCCTTGCCAAGTCTATGCAGAACAGGACTTGGCACAGTCCAAGATTTTTGCTATATATTATATAGAATCTAAGGGAAATTTCAGTGCTTGGTCACGGCATTCTTATTGTCTACTTATTTACAGCAAAGAGAAACTAAGGGAAAATAATTATTTTCCAAGAAAGTTTTCCCTTTAAGATCTATTAGACCTATTAAAAAATAAAATGAGACAATGGCTTCACTGAACTTGTTTTCCATGTTGGTTCACTTTAGTACCATTTCTGTTTTCACTTCACACAGTTCATTCTGTGATCATTCTTAGAAGAACAAGTGTTCTGGGGTGGGTTCAACTTTTCCAGTGATGGCCCACTGTTTCCTGTTCTTTTCTATATTTAAAGTTTTGTAAAAAAGAATTATACTTCGGTAAAAATAAGGAATTCGGACAGTTCTGAATCTGGTAAGTATATTATAAATGGTCTTCAAAACTCCCTTAAATAAATATTTAAATATTAAATTCTTCCTGGAAGCTGTGGTTATGGAACTTCTATTTCATTTGAAGCTGATGCATAATACAATTACTCTATTCGATGTAGGTTCTTGCTGCTAGTTTCCCTTTGGAGTTATAGAACTATTATCACACAGGCACACTCACATTTGAATGCGTGACATTAAAGACAATATGCTTTATTAGTTCAAATATGGTTGAATACATATTACTCTTCCTAGATCTTTTTTCCACTCAGTGCATCAACACACTGTCATAGTTACTCTATGTTTTATATATAGAAATACTAACTCCTCCAACTTCATTGCTCTTCAAGAAGAAATATCCCTTTGCATTTCCACATACATTTTATAATATGCTTGTCGATTTTCACATGCATAGAAAAACTACCCAAGATTTTGGTTGAAACTGCATTAAATCTATGGGTCAATTGGGGAAAAATAACATCTTTACAATGCTGTTTTCCAGTTCGTCGATGAAGAATATCTCTTCCCTCATTAAAGTCTTCTTCATTGTTCTCATCTTTCATAATTTTCTTTGTAAAAGATATATATAATTATTAGATTTATACTTATGAGTTTGATTTTTTTGATATCTTTGCAAATAACAATTTTAAAATTCCTTTCATCTAATTGATTATTACTGGCATACAGAAATATTTTTAAATATTGCTCTGATATCCAACAATCTTATTTAATTCACTTAATGATTCTAATAATTTATCTGTGATTCTTCTGGATTCTGTCTATTCATAATAATGTCACTGGTAATATCTTTTTAAAATTGGTTTTAAAAATTGACCTGCGATACTCTAACTCACGTAGCTAGCAAAAATAATTTCATGTCAGAGTGGTTTACATATAAAACTTGATATATTAGATTAAAAGTAGAATCTAGACTATTGGCATCAGCATGAAAGAATACAAAGGGCAAGCAAGATGTAAAAACATGTTTATTTTCTCAGGAACTTGGGAAATACATATTCTGTGTGTACTACTTCCTTTCCCCACCCCAACCCCCAGACCCCATATACCCATCAAGAGAAAAGAATGCTCACTTTTGACCAATCTGTTTCCATGTGTATTTCTTCCTCTTTAAACATGAAAGAAAACAAAAGACTGACTGAAATGATAATATTTTATTTGCCCCTCAGAACATTATAGTCTTCTGATATTGCCACTGATAACTCATTTAACTTCTAGAAGACCTCCTCTTCCCATTTTCATATACTCTTCAAAATCTCCTTCTTCTTGAGGTTATCAAGAAGTACCAGCATCCAAGCTAGCTTGCCTCTTGATAATGGAACTTTCCCTGCTTACAGGGAAGTAAATCTGAGGTTGGAACCAGGTCTTGTTTAGTTGTATTGAAAGCAATGGAGACTGAAATGAGCCTTAGTCCACTTGCTGTTGGACTCAGAGAACTGACACAAAATAAAGGGCCAGAGCCTTTGTTCTGTCTTCAGCAATATTTATTGGAAACAGCAACGCTTCCCATGGTAAGAGTTTATACATGAAGCAGTAAGATTTGTCTTTCACTCCACATGATCCACTACCGCAGGTGGCATGTCCAAAGCAGCACATTAAACCTCTGAAAGAATCTGTACAGCTAGATAAATAGAACTCTGGATAGAACCTAAGAGGACTTTAATACTGATACCAAAAAAATAAAATAAAATAAAACCACTCATAAATTTATGCACAGCACTGTACACACAAAATGAAGATGAGATAGAAGGATCAGAGATAAAAGTAACAACTCATTAGGGAAAGAGTTTTGCATATGCAGCCACGCACCTTCAACTGCTAAGCACAAAAATCATCTTTATTTGGTCCTCATTGAGGGCAGAATATGCACAAATGATGTTCAAAGAACACAAAAGGTGAAAGTGGAAAAAATATATTTACTGTTTCTTGGTCTATGAACTAGTGGAATGATGGTTTTTAGTGTTTTTCTCCTTGTGTCTCTGTGCCAAATGGATTCATGAAAAATGTAATTTATAAATAAAACTGAAGTGAAGATATTTGTTCCACCTTCCCAGTACCTTCAGAAATGACCTAAATACATATATTGTTTCTGTACAGCAAGAAATTTAAGCTTGGAAACAGGATCTCTTTTCAATTCCGCATAATGGAGAATCTCCTCTTTTCAACACCTCCCATAATATGCTGATTGCTACTTGCCTTATTTTGAAATAAAATGGGAGTCCTCCTTTGGCTTTAATAGCAGGGAGGGAGGAAAACTAGCTGTACCTCAGAAATAGGCATAAGTGGGAGGAACAAAGGGGAATGTTTTAGGAGAAAGCTTTGAATCCATACTCAACACTTTCCTATTGATAGCATCAAGGGACTAACTGGTTCAGACCAGAAGACAATTTGCTGGTGAGGGAGGCTTTCTTCCACATTTCTGTGACTCACATATTTGGGAGGGGACAATGGGAAAGCAAAAACTTTCTCCTATTTAAATGGAGAACCTGAGACCTGGAGATGGCCCCTGGGTGATAGATAACATCTTCAGTAGGATGGTTTTTCTGTGATGTGGCTCATGGTCATTATTCTAAGAAGCCGCAGCCTCCTGAGAACTGTCCGAACAGCAATTCTCTGACTACTGGCTGGTCTCATATTGTTATTTAAAAAGCACATGCCATGCCCATCAGGTTGTGAAGATACTACCCATCACCATGACTCCTGTGGGATCACACAAGTCAATCAAAGAGACTCAGTGGAGCTTGATGACTTGGACCACTGCGGCCTGCACTTGGGATGTATTTTAAGCAGCATTACCAAAGCAGTGGTTAAACTTAACTATCTGGGCCAAGAGGAGGTGAGCCAGCCAGCATAACATACTAATGGGGCAGGGCGACCAGAATTTCCACATAATTGATGGGGAAGAAACCTGACTGGCCATGAAGCATCCCCTCATACCAGTTCTCATCAATCTGGTTAGTGAGTGTGATGACATCACCCTCTTTAAAACCCAACTCCCCTTCATTTTCAGGTTCAAAGTCGTACAGAGCTCGGCAACAGGGCTGATCCATAGGGGCACCTGGGAGTCAGAGCAGGAGAGAAGAATAAAGACAGACAAGAGAATTTAACTCATGTATCTACTGCCTGCTGTACCCACTTGCTGTCCCCTGGTTCCTGCCTCACATCTCGTCTTGAAGCTTTCTCTTGCCATGAGTCCCCAGTGTCCACTACATGGCATTTCCCCTCATTGACCTTCAGAAACTTTCTCAGATTTCTGGAAGTTGCTGGATTCCTATTTCCATTTCCAGTATAAAAAATAGCCATATTTATTCCTGTGATATGTACAACAGAACTTATCAAGGCTTGCCTTCCTAACAGTGCCCAGTGATGGGAGACCTGACAACTTAAGGAGTTTTAATGAGATTTAGGTTCATAATACAGCATGGCCAGAATTCTTTCCACGTTAGCACTTTAAAATCTCTACACATGTGAAATAGTACCATTAGTGAAATAGAAAATGCTTTGCAGCCTCAGAATGAGAATAACTGTGCAATTCTCACTTTTTAAAAATAAATACTCCAACCTCTGGAAAACTGCTATACTGTGGTACAAACACAACAATATAAAACCTTGGGTTTATGTTCTAACTCTGTGTGACCTGATACAGGCACTTCACTCCCAGTTTCTTTGTCTAACGACTCACTTCACAGTACTACTATATTCATTTAACGAGATCATGTAAAAAAATATATATATACATATAGTTTATACTTTGTAAACTGTTGCATATATAAATATGAGGAATGCATCAGAGCTATGGCATATAAAAATGTATTCTGTGTTGAATAAAATAATGAAGGGTGGAGTCTATCTTAAAAGGGATCTATGTAAAATGACCAAATATATTAATATAGCATATATACTCCTACTCATAGAAACTCAGACAAGTGTATACAGCTCCCATGCCATCAACATGGCTTTGAAGGAAAACAATGTAATAATATATTTTCTTACTTAAAGCAGAAAGAAGAATGAAATATGGGTTCGTTTATGAGCAGGAAGAAGAAAGTTACACATAACTCAAATGACTAGTCCTTATTGCCTGCTAACTTCTAAGAGCTGCTGCTATCTATACCCCACACTGGGCTGTGGGCAGTAGAGGTGAACACAAAGGCAGGCAGAAAGCTCCAACTGTCATCACAGACCTCATTTTTTCCTGTGTAGTCTCCTGAAACATCTCATAAAAAAGTATCCTGAAGATGAACATCAACCACTGGAGATACAGAGAAAATAGGAGAAAGCTGCGTATCTTTAAAATGCATATCCAGTATGAGATAGTTTCCACTTCTTCAACCACGCAAATGTTAAGGCTGAAAATATCTCAAGCACTAGCTTTTGTCTAAATTTTGTGTATGGGGCAGGAAGCAGTGGTACCAACTAAAAGAATACGTATTGGGTATATATCAATATTCCTGACAGAAAGTAAATTTCAGCTTTTATTGAAACAACCTCAGGAACTATGACATGATTACGTGGAGGGAGGGTGGGGGGAGTAGAAAAATCTAGCAGATGTTGAGATTCAAAATATATTCATCTGCAAATATATTCACCCATATGCTCTTGTGACTCAAAAAATCCAGCTCAACTCATTCCTGGAGCTGCTGCCTGTGGGTTCCATGTTAAGTATGCGGGCATGCACTGCCCAGGGCACTCACTCCCATGGAAGGGGAAAAACAGAAAGATGCCACTCCAGCACCAAACTGACAAGTTAAGGTGATTTTATGACCACAAAGGAGGGCCAAAATCAAATATATAAGCTAGGAGGTTAAAGAGTGTGTTGATGATGGAAAGCAAGAGAAAAGGAGACAAGGGACAAGTTTTATAGAGGAGAGAAGAGAGAAAAAGAGGGAAAGAAATGATCAATGAGAAAAGAAGGAAGAGTCTTTTAAAAGAGTTTCTACCTGACAAAACCTGTAAAAAATATATTACTGTATATTTCTGATGTGCAGCCAGATTGGATTACTCCTAGAATTTCTGGAAAAGTGTCAATGGGATGTGGCCAAGGCCAATGGAAGGGGGTCCGCAGGTCTCAGCTCCTTACCTGCAGGTTTGGGAGTGCCTGTGTGAGAGAGGCCCCCATTGGGTTGAGTGCTGTCAGCAGTTGGAAACTCCAAGCTCATTCTTGGTTTAGGTTGATATTCCCTTCTAGGCTGAGATGAAGCTTGTCTTATTCTGTGTTGAAAAGAAAAAGGGAAGAAAAGAGAGTATGTAGTTGATTAAGAAGTAAAAGGAAAAGCAATAAAATCCAGGTGATGCTTAGGTCACCCACTGTGGAGCAGAGGAAATCTGAAAAGGACGCTCAGCCTTCTTATGTGTTTATACCTCTGCTTTTGTTGATGTCTCTCTATGGTCATACCCTCTCCATCTTCATAATTTTCTCCATCTCTTGCACCCTTCCTCACTCATTCCGAGTGCACTTTGCATTGTGCTAGGTGTCAGGAAAATAAAAATGAATCAGGTACACCCATTGACACCACTGGACAGATTTTCCAGGCAAAGAATCAACAAGGAAACAACAGGCCTAACATACACTAGAACAGATGGATTTAATAAATATTTTCAGAGCATTTTACCCCAAAGTAGCAAAATATACATTCTTCTCAAGTGAATATGGAATATTTCCAAGGACAGACCACATATTAGGATACAAATCAAGTCTCAATAAATTTAAGAAGACTGAATCATATCAACTGTCTTCTCTGATCATAATGGTATGAAACTAGATATCAACTACAAGAAAAAAAACTAGAAAATACACAAACGTATGAAGGGTAAATAACATGCTAATAAACAATGAATGGGTTATTAATGAGATCAAGGAAGAAATCAAAAGATACTCAGAAACAAATGAAAATAAAAACACAGCAACTTAAAATCTATGGGACACAGAAAAAGCAGTCCTAAGAGGGAAATTCATAGCAGCACAGGCCTACCTCAAAAAACAATAAAAAGCTCAAATAAACAATCTAACCTTACAATTAAAAGAACTAGAAAATGAGCAGCAAACAACGCCCAAAGTGAAGAGTAGGAAAGAAATAATAAAGATGAGAGCGAAAAAAAATTAAATAGAGTCTAGAAAAACAAAACAAAAGATTACTGAAACCAAGACCTGGTTCTTTGAAAGGATAAAGAAAACTGACAGACCCTTAGCCAGACTCATCAAGGAAAAAAGAGAGAGGACTCAAATAAATAAAATCAAAATGAAAGAGAAAAATAACCATGGACTCCACAGAAATATAATGGATCATAAGAAAATCCTATAAGCAACTATATGCCAATAGATTGTACAATCTGGAAGAAACAGACACATTCCTAGAAACATACAATCTCCCAAGACTGAATCAAGAAGAAACAGATAATCTGAACTGACTGATTACTACCAATGAAATAGAATCAATAATCAAAAACCTCCCCAAAAACAAAAGGCCTGGACCAGATGGTTTCAAAGGAGAATTTTACCAAACATTCAAAGAATTATCACCTATTTTTCTTAAACTATTCCAAAAAATTGAAGAGAGAAGGCTCCCTAACTCCTTTTATGAGGCCACCATTACTTTGATTGTAAAGCCAGACAAAGACATTACAAAAAAAAAAAAAAAAAAGAAAACTATAGGCCAATATCTCATATGAACATTGATGCAAAACTCCTCAATAAAATATTAGCAAAACTCAGCAATATATTAAAAATATCATACACCACGATAAAGTTGGACTTACTCTTGAGATGCACGATTAATACAATATTCACAAATTAATTAATGTGATACACATTAACAAACCAAACGATAAAAATCATATGATCATATCAATAGATGCGGAAAAAGCATTTGACAAAATCCAGCATACATTTATGATAAAACCTCTCAGCAAAGTGGGAATAGAGAAAACATACTTCAACATAATAAAGGCCATGTATGGCAAACCTACAGCTAACATCATACTCAATGGGGAAAGGCTAAAAGCATTTTCCTTAAGATCAGGATCAAGACAAGGATGCCCACTTTCACCACTCCTCTTCAAAACTGAATTGGAAGTTTTAGCCACAGCAATAAGACAAGAAAGAGAAATAAAAAGCGTCCAAATTGAAATGGAAGAAGTAAAACTTGTTATTTGCTGATAACATGATACTTTATATAGAAAACCCTAAAGATTCCACCAAAAAACTATTAGAACTTATCAAAGAATTCAGTAAAGTAGGTTATAAAATAAATATTCAGAAGTCAGTTGCATTTTTATACACCAATGATTAACTTTCAGAAAGAGAAATTAATAAAACAATCCGATTTACAACTGCCGCAAAAACTATAAAATACCTGGGAATCAAATTAACCAAGAAGGTTAAAGACCTGTTTTCAGAAAATTATAAGTCATTGAAAAAAGAAATTAAAGAAGCTACAAATAAATGGAAGCATATACCGTGTTCATGGGTAGGAAGAATCTCAACATCGTTAAAATGGCCATACTACCCAAAGCGACCTATGATTCAATGGAATCTCTATCAAAACACCAATGACATTTTTCAGAGAGCTAGAACAAATAATCCTAAAATTTATGTAGAGCCATAAAAATTCCCGAATAGCCATGGCAATCTTGAGAAAGAAGAACGAAATTGGAGGTACCACACTATCTGATATCAAGTTCACAATAATCAAAACAGCATGGTTCTGGCATAAAAAGAGATGCATTGATCAATGGAATAGAATAGAGAGCCCAGAAATAAATCCACGCCAATACACTCACTTAATATATAACTGAGGAGGTAAAAATATACGATGGGATAAAGACAGTCTCTTCAATAAATGGTGCTGGAAAAATTGGATAGCTACAAGAAAAGAAAAAGAAAGAAGAAAGAAGAAAGAAGAAAGGAGGAGGAGGATGAGGAGGAAGAAGAAGGAAGAAGGAAGAAGAAGAAGAAGGAGGAGGAAGAAGAGAAAAAAGAAGGAAGAAGGAGAAAGAAGAAGAAGGAAGAAGGAAGCAGCAGCAGCACCACCTTCTTACACCATATACAAGAATAGATTCAAAACAGACTTAAATGTAAGACCCAAAACCATAAAAATTCTAGAAGAAAACATAGGCAGTAAACTCTCTGATATTACTAACAGGAATTTCTTTTCAGATATATCTCCTGGGGCAAGGGAAACAAAAGAAAAAAACAAATGGGACTACATCAAACTAAAAAGTTAATATATAAAATATATAAAGAACTTATACAACTCAACAACAAAAAAATCTAAGTAAAAAATGGGCAGAAGGCCTGAACAGATACTTCCCTAAAGAGGAAATACAAATGGCTAATAGATATATGAAAAGATGCTCAAGGTCGCTAACCATCAGAGAAATGCAAGTTAAAACCACAATGAGATATCACCTCATACCTGTCAGAATGCCTATCATCAATAAATCAAAAAACAGCAAGTGTTGGCAGGGATGTGGAGAAATGGGAACTCTCATACATTGTTGGTGGGATTGCAAATTGGTACAGCCGCTATGGAAAACAGTATGGCGGTTTCTCAAAAAATTAAAAATGAATATATCTTTTGACCCAGCAATTGCACTTCTGGGTATTTATCCAAAGAAAACCAAAACAATAATTCCTAAAGATCTATGCACTTCAATATTCATGGCAGCACAACTGACAAGATATGGAAGCCAAGATATGGAAGCAACCTAATTGCCCATAAACAGATGACTAGATAATGAAATTATGGTTCACATATACAATGGAATATTACTCGGCCATTAAAAAAAATGAAATCCTACCATTTTCAGTGACATAGATGGACCTAGAGGTTATTATGCTGAGTGAAATAAGTCAGAGAAAGATAAATACCATATGGTTTCACTTACATGCGGAATCTAAAGAACAAAAATAACTAATCAAAAACAGACTCACAAATATAATGGACAATTTGGTGACGAACAGTGGGCAGAGGTTTGGGGAGCTGGGAGAATGGAGTGAAGGGTTAAATAAGCACAAATTAGTAGTTGATAGCAGGTCACGGGGTTGGGAACCACGGCAGAGGAAATGCAGTTAGCATTAATATAATGTCTAGGTGGAGGGCTAGGGGAGGGAGGGAGCAATTGGGGGGATCGTTTGATGAACTATATAGATGTCTAACCAATGTACTGTATACTTGAAACTAACTTAACTAAATGAAAAGAAATGAATCAAGCACAGTTCTTGCCCCTAGCGACTGCGGTCTGTAGGGGAGATAGAACATAAACTGATTACCACAAATTGTGGTAAATCCTATTATAGACATATGTGCAAAATGCTACAAGAACACAGAGTGGGGGTGAGGAGAGTTTACCTGTCCATGAGGAAGTTGGAAAAAGTTTAAGGAAAGAGGTAAAGGTAAGAGTCATTTCCAAATGAACAGTTGTTTCCAGAAGAAAGTTATTCCATATAGAGCTTGAGAGGTTTGGAGGGAAGAAAGGAAGAAATATTGTGTGCTCTGAGAACAGTGAGCATTTTGTGATACAAGAAGGGGGGGAGGAAAAATGAAGAAAGACAGGAAGAAGGTGGAAAGACATGGCCAATGGGTATATTCCACGCACCCCTAAGTATTTCTCACAGTTTCTGGTGTTCACTAACCAAAGTGTGCAACGGGTTTGCAAGGGTGGGGAGAGTTTAAGGTAGAATAATAGCAGAATATCATGAAGATATATAATATTTACTTAAAAAGGTTTTAAATATTTCTCGAAGCTTCAGAGTGTTGCATACATTTCCACAAGGGTACACAATCAAAGCACTGGTTAGGGAAAATGCTGAGGAAAGGAAGAGGCTGGCCAGGTGGAAACAACAGGAACAGGCGAGGAGGTTTCCCATAGCGCAGCATAATGATTGTAGGCTTCATTGTGCATTCAGCCCGTCTCATCAGCTATGAGTATCTAATTTGGCCACAAGCTGAGAATAAAGGCTGTTGAGGTGACCCTTTGAGGTACATACGTTAGCAAAATCGTGTTTAATCTGGCTAAATTAACGCATATTACAACGCAAGGGCACTGCATACAGCTGTGCAGGCTGCCCCTGAATTCCAGGGAGGCCCATTCATAAAGAAAACTGCCACAGCCTCGCTGTGGGGAATGTATGAGGAGGTGGTACAGGGAAAAGAAAGCAGCCCCCTTTGATCTCTCATCATTCATTAAAACACAAAGTGTAAAAAGATACAAGCTCTCAAATAGGTTATGCTTGATCATGAACCCCATTTGGACCACTGTATGACCTGGGGCTAGTTACTTCATCTCCCTGAGCCTCAGTTTGCTCATCTGTTAGATGAGGCTAACAATACTTAGTCTACGGGACTGTTATATGATTGATTCTATGCCTTAAGTACCCACACAGAATAGCTGGTCAGTAAATGGTATCCATTATCATTGGAGCATCCTGGTATCCCATCTGTGGTAGCTGAAATATCATTCAAGTATCAACCACTCATAAACATGAGATTAGATTCAACAGAACAAAGTAAAACAAAGCACAAGACAAAATAAAATGAAAACAAATGATCCACAGGTGCCTGTGTAGGAATAGCAGGAATTTTGGCAGAAGTTTTTCTTCAAATGCAGTTTCTCTATTATTTCCATTTTTTCACACATCATTCCATAGCAATAAAATGGAAATGTAAAATGCAGGGAACTGTGAAATACCTTTCTTCCAGTCTGACAGTGACTTGCTGCAAGATTTGGACTGCCTGCTTATGGTACTCCAGCTGGGCCTGGACGAGCGCAGAGAGCTGGCTCACCTGTTCGATCTGCAGATTGATGAAGGGAAATCATGCCTTAGTTACCACATTACTGTCTTTAAGCAGCTACTACTGTCTGGCACATATGACGCAGCAGCCCCTGACATGCAGCCTAGTGCTCGGTGATGCCCATGGCCATGTGGTGAGTCAGGCTAGGACACACAGTTTTAGGACAAATCGATTAAGGATAAGAAAGCATCCTTATGCTTGGAAATTCCAGTACCATGAGGAGAAGCAACATTATAATCCTCCTGAGGATTACATAACTCTCATTGAACAATCTCGTGCTTAGCTGGAACATTCTAATTAGGATTTGGCTTATTTATTGATTTCCTATAGGAAAAACATGTATTGCCCAAAGGATTTACTGTGCCCTATATTTTTCATGCTAATTCAATATTAGTGTTATTAATAAAAATGTGAATATTGATTTCTCAAATGAGACACCAAGGAGGCAGTGTGGTATGAGGGAAAAATCTTTTGTTCTCTCTGAGCCTCATCTGTAATGTAAAGGGGTTGGGTCAAGTGACGTTTGGGGTCATTCTAACTCTAATATTCTAAGCATCCTTGTTACCCTTCATTTTGCATCTTGAGTTGTGATCTAGCTGAGTAGTGGCCTCCAAGTCAACAGAGGCAATGCTATGAGGTAAGATGGAGCCCTGAGTGCAGAAAAGGAACACTATAATTCAGGTCACCCCTCATTACAAACGCATTCCTCTTCAGTAGATAGGTGGACACGTTGTTTGTTTTACATACACACAAACACAAACCCACACTGTCTCTGGGTGGTGAGAAAGTCTGGATATGAACAGCATGCCTTCCCTGTCACCAGTCAGGGCAAAGCACTTAAGTGATAAGTACATAAAGGCTCTGCAAACATCTTGGCAAAAGTTGGTCAGTAACTAATGGGACTGGACGGGGGTTGAGGAAGGACAGGAAAGTTGGTTAACCGGTTTTATGACATGAGTAGTTGGAATGTAACTTCTAAAGCCATGGATAATAATTTAGTACTCTTGAAATGTGAAAGCAGCTTTTAAACTATCTCATCTGTGCCCCAAATGTAGTATCTGCTACAATCATCAATCTCAATTGAAATAACCTTTTTTAAAAAAATGTCAACTTTACTTCAAAAATACAGAACATCTTAACCTATGTTGGAAACTCGCTTCTGAATGCATTCTAGTTGATTTTGTTATTCAATCTGAAGTCAATCTGCCCTGCATTTCGACAGAGTATATATTTTTTTTAGCTATTGGACTGAGGATACATGGATCAGAAACATTCTTTATCTCCCCACTATTGGTAATATTTTAAGATCATAAGTAGACAAAAATGTACTTAAATCAAGTTATAGGAATACAGGGACAAAACCTCTACCATTTCTCATTCTACTTTATAATTTCAAATTCTTTAAAAGAAATAACCATCTACTGAAGTTCTTACCACATAGCGAAATCATTTATTAACGTTTTTGACTACCTAATCATTCAGCACATTAGTCTTGTGCCTCAGTGGCAAGATTAAACTGAAAACCACAGAAGAGTAACTCACATCCATCTCCAAGAGATTGAACATGCTTGACTCAGCAATTTCTTTAGACTCATCAAATTTCTCCAGAGCTTGACGAAGCTCTTCATCTGGAATCTTGCCTTGTCGTTTCTTCTTATAATCGAAGTCCAGGCGTCGACCCTCCAACTTCTTTAGATGATGCTAAACAAGAGCAGAAATATGCTTTGAAAGGACTCACAGAAAAGTCCTGTTTGCAGCTCACGTTCACATCGTGCCTATTATCTTCCAAAATAAGACAAGTTCTAAAATGTCGCATCGCCAGAAAAATAAAGGAACATGCACCAGTGGGGCAAATGCTTCCAAAGGCCAAATGTGGGGAAATATCTTTAAAAATAATTAAGAACAAGAAATAAATTGTGGGAAGTACAAGTTCCCTTTATTTTCTGCCCTTGCTGAGACAAAGCCAAGCTAGAGTATGCCTTTTCCTTCCATCACAGAAGCTGGGAATGTGTATACACACTCCACACATGTGGAAAACACAGGCATGTCGGGGCCACTAGTCCCCATCTTCAGAAGAAATGGCATCTCATGAGAAGGCAGGAAAAAACACTTTCCTTGAAACGAAGTGAGAAAGAATGGCATTCTTACTTTTTGAAATCACAGAGTATTAGTGGTAGAAAGGACTTATCTTTAAGATAATCCAATCTGTTAGAATCACCTTATTAATTATTAATTGCTTATTTAAAATACGGATTTCTGATCACCTAAATTAGGATATTCAGGGTCGTGGTCTAGGAAGCTATATCTTAACACTTATCCTGATTGACTGAAGCCGCTTTCAGGGAACATTGATTAGTTTAAGTCTCCCATTTGACACTCAGTTACAAAACCTAACTTGGAAGGGACCTCAGAGGGGGCCTAATGTCCCACATTTCACTTCAATCCCTCCTTGCATTATCCCCACCACACGGCTATCCAGCCTCTGCCCTAAACCTTTCATAACCAAGTGGAGCAGTAGCTTCCTAAAGGAGTTAACATATTATATCCTAAGATCTGAAGTATTCTACTACTAACGGGAGAGAAAAAATGCTGGGTTTCCCTTGATCCTGGCTGTATACAGAAAGAGGTGATGAAATTGAGTTGGGAGTGGTAAAGAAACGAGAAGGAAAGGAAGAAGAAAAATATCCTAGACCTTGCCTCCCACTCCACACTCTGCCTCCAATCTGTGCTCTGATCCAAGCTAAATGCTTGTTCCCTTGGAAGGAATATTCTTGTAAAACATCTGAACTTGCAGTCAGCTGTAGAGCAGAGCACTAGAGTAAGAGTTACATTTTAAGTTTAGAGTGAGTCTGCCCCTTACTAACTGTGCAACCTTGAGCAAGTGGTAGGGCTGAAGGAGATTTAAGATAGAATTAGGAGATCTAGAAGATCTAAAGTTATGACAGTCCATTCCACAATAAAGAAAACTAAATTTCAGACAGGTTCAACAAATATTTGTTGAAGGAATGAATAAACAAACATTACACACCTAGATAGACTTAACACCAGTTGAACTTTATTTGGAAGAGTGCAACTGTTCTATGTGTTTTAAAAAGAGAAAAGCTGGGTATTCCCCTCAATCTTAACGACTATTATGAAAATATAAAAATGTATTTATAGAGTGATGGAATAACTGGGTATTTATGCTAATAACTGGTACAGCTAGCATTTTAGAGGGTGAACTCAGCCTAGAAAACCATAGAATTAATAAAGTTTTGTATTGTAATGAAAAGAATATTATCCTTCTAGAGAGAATATTATCCTTCTAGAAAGAAAAAGTTGAAAACTGAAAGTGAAGAAGTCAAATGTATTTTCATGAGTGGAACAGTCATAACAGTAAGGCCAAAAGTACTGCATTTCTGGCTTCTCTCAATTTATCTTGTTAAATTTTTTTTTTGCAATTCACATGCCCAGTGCTGACGACATACACGGTAAGCTTAAAAAACATTTTCTAAAGGAAAAAGATACCTGCATCAACTGTAGGAATTAAACTGTCTGCTTCCCAAAGGACTAGATGCAGATACCTGAATCTCCCTCAGATCTTTGTCATGAAGATTCTGAAGGGGGTCAATGAAGTTCTGCTTCACTTCCATATCCAAAGAGTCTTTCACCTCCGAGAGCTCTCGCATGGCCTCCCCCACGTCACCAAGAGCTGGGCCTGGAAGGAGAGAATGAAGCCCTTGTATGTTAAGAACAGCAGTAAAACACGTTCGCAATGACAGGCCCCATCACAGAAAAAACCCTGTGGATTACTGCCTCTCTTCTGAAGACAGCCAAGATGAGAGACAGTATTAAATGTCCTCCAGCAAACAGTATACTTTCTACCTTAGACAGTTCATACCAGCAACAGACTCCATGACCCTTAAGGGGGTATGTCTCTTATAAAACTTTGCTTTTCCCTTAAAATGCAATTTGGGAAGCTCCTTGCCCTCCCTTGTCACCACCTTCTAATAGGTGACCTGCTTAAGGCCAATACATGTAGCAGAAGCAAATATTAGGGACAGAGAGCAGGACTCAACCATGAAGGGTGGTCATTTGCTAAGACCTCACATCACAAGGGGATGAACAGAATGTGTTCAGTATGGTAGCTGAGGGTCAGAAGAGAGAGGTGAAGAAATAAACTGTGTCTCACCCGCAGTGGTAGAATTAGGTACCACACACGAAAGAGCAGAGATCTAAGAGAAAGCTCGTGGGGCAGGGTGTTGAATCATGCCCATTATGACTATTATCAAGTTATTGCCAGACACACTCAATAGTAAATGTTCAGGCATCTGGATATGTCAACCAGCTACTGTAAAGACTGGAATCTCATCAAGGAAAAAGAAAGTAAATAAAACCTCTACAGCATACCATATGCACTAGAAATGAGGACACAACTCTGACAATAAAGTTTTGGTCCAATTAATTGTACAAGACCTAAAACTGGGAGTCAAAATATAAAATGTTTCAAGGAATTTTCTAGAGTTTCTTTCTGGCACTAAAATCCCCATGGACAAACGAAAGAATTAAGATCTGAGAAAGCACTCTTCACCAAAGTTGCAATCGTCTCCAAGTTCTCTTCCAAACTTGAGCATGGCCTCTGCGAGCAGCGCTTCTGCCTGAGGATAGCCTGGCCCTTTTTCCTGGCCACGGATTTTTGACATGGTGTTGATCATGCTGAGTTTAGCTCTGGAAGCTGAAGGCAAAAGGAAAACAGGCTCTCAAAGGAGGCAGTGTGTTAAAGCAGAAACAGGGCTGGAGGGTGAATCAGGCCTTAACTGGTCTATAAATTATCTCAGCTAATGAAGCCACACCTTCACCTTTCTCGCTTCAAAATTTTATGAGAAATTTAACAGAAAAGGCACCAAAAAGGGGGGGGGGGAAGCTCTTTGGGGTGAAGATCCCATCCTCATATGCTCTCCATGCCTTCCTGTGTTCTTTCTGGTCCTTTCTTCATTGTGGTGGCCTGGGCTAAGCCTTTGTGGAGCAGGGTGGAAACCATTTTGAAAACTATCTAATTATATGATCTCTAAGTTTTAGGATTCTAGCTTTGTATTTTAATTCTAGGAGTCTGTAGACTAAAGCAGGAAACTGTTAATTTTTACAGTGTGGGCCTAATGCCATGTTTCGCTTACACCATATATAAAATAGAACTATTTTTAAAATTAATTTATTTATTTTTAATTCTTTAATGTCACCACATATTTGACCCCTTTTACCCCATCTACCTTCCCCCTCCTCTCTCCCCTCTGGTAACCATTAGTCTATTGTTTCAACCATAAGAAGAGATGAAAATAGAACTATTTTAAAAATTGTTTCTCAACTAAAGTTCTGACAGTAAACTGACCCATGAAGAACAGAAATATTGTGTTCATTAAAAATACTTAATCCCCTCTCTAGCACATACTGCATCTGAAAATTAGTTCTTTGCCACAAAGATGGCATTTCAATTTCTTTTTTGCTTTTATTTTTATAAAAGATGCCTAGAAAATAATTTCAGTTTTCAAAGAAGAAACTGTTCTATTAATGCACTGTTAAAGCTAATTATTTACTTGATGCTAGGATACTTGGGTTCCTCAGGTTAATTATTAGAGCTGGGACAGTACATTAACCCAAGACTGTGCCCAGGATCCCTTCAGTATGGAAACCCGAGAGAATCACAGCTAAAGGCACGTTCAGCATCCAGTGGCTGACATTTGATCTTGAATATTTGTTTCAAATAGGTTTTTATTTCAACTTTGGACTTCAAAGGTCGAGAAAGGCGGTGAGGAGAGTTATCACAAGAGGACCCCTCTCAACCCTGTACCAGGCATATCACAATGAACAAGAAAGTATGGCTCTGCCTTTATTATAAAGTTTATAGTGAACTGAGGGTAGCGTCTATTTTAAAAGTCATTAGAAGGAAGTGTATGTACTATGTGTCATTCAAGGGCATTGCAGTGAGTCACAGAACAGTATCGTTCATCATCCATGGGGGTGGGGTACTGCAAAGAAATATTCCAGAGAGAATTACCTTTAAGCTTAGAATCACGCAGTGAGTAGTTAGTCATGCGAAAAGCAATATGCCAAGCCTGGTGGTAACCAGAATAAACAAAATCCAATTTTCTTTACTCTGTTTTTTTTATAGAAAAGGAATCATATGTGCTAAATTTCAAAAACTGAAAATGCCACATGATCACACTTTTTTTGTGGGGATGATATCATTAGAGTATATTTTCAAAGAGTTTTCTACAATAAGCCATATCTGAGATCCAGGAAAGACCCAGTCAGTCCCTGCCCTCAAGGTTCTCACAGTATAATGAAGTATCAGATAAATAACAGACAGTGGCAGCAAACATGATAAATGCAATGATGGCTAATATGCACAAGGTACTGGGGGGACACAGAGAAAAAATAACCACAGCACAAATAAAAGTGAAATAAGCAAAAACTATACAATAAAAAGTATAAAATAAATATAAGAAAAGGAAATAAATGGAGATCAAAGATTTTAAATGAAACAAAATTTAAAAATAAATAGAAGCATAGATGATAAAGTTGCAGCAAATCCTCCCAAAAGTAGGAAAGAAAAAAAAAGAAAAAAGAAATTCAGAAAGCACACGTATGATCAGGATTGCTTCAGGTTTAGCAGCTGAATAATGGACATTCCAAAAAGGAAGAACATAGAAATAGAAGGGGAAGAAGTTCTTTTTAAAAGTTCAAAAAAATTTCCCAGGACTAACGAACATGTGTTTCCAGATGCAAGAATGCACCGTACATCCAGCACTATGGATAAAAAGGTCCATACCAGGTCCATACCAAGGACTATGACTATGAAATGTCATAAAACTGGGGACAAAGAGAAGTTCCTAAAGCCTTACAGAGAGAAAAAAAATAGGTTACACAGAAAATGTGAAAAATGAGAAGGTCAATGAATAGTAGAAAGCCATAAACATGAGAAATTGCCTCAGAAAACAATGGAGCAATGACTCCAAATTTCTTACAGAAAATAATCTACAATGCTTTATTCGAATTACCATTGAAGTATAAAAGTAAAATAATGATATTTTGAAATACACGGGAAGGTCTCAATTTATTTTTTTCCCAAGTTAATGGAAGAGACGTTCTACCAAAATGAAGGTGTAAATCAAGAAAGGGGACAGGTATGAAATCTAGAAAAGGGGATCCAGTATAAGGAAAGAGGTGAAAATAACAAAGGGAGACCTCATGATGGTCATTACGGATCAGGCATGGAAGCTAAAACACACAACCAGATATATGCAGCTCAGGTAGCCATGAGCTCTAAAGGAGCTACAGGCTCCCTTTGTCCTCCAGTGGATCAAGTAATAGTTATCCACCACTGTACCTCTCTTTATAATGTCTCCTTCACTGGCCTCCTCTTCTTCCCTACTCCCTCAACAGGGTTTCCTGGAATCACCTCCCAAATTGACCACATGTGCTCTAACCCTTGTCTCATGGTTTGCTCTTGGGGGAACCCAAACTAAGACAGCAACCAATCCTGAATGCAGCATCGGATATCTCAAAGATAATGAACACCTGATGATTTTCAATGTATTGAGAGAAAATTTATATGTGTGGCATAGGGTCTGGGAAACAACTGGTAAAACATGCACAAAAAATTTTAAAAAATAAAAAATAAAGCAATGATTAATTCCAGGAAAAAAAAAAGGTTATATAAGAAAGGAAATATAATGATATTATCTATGTCTCAGCTTCCTAAGTTTACAAGGGCATAAAAACTAAATTTCTGAAGAGACTCACTTTTAAACATACTAGTGAAATGAGAGAGAAAAAGGACGTTGAATAATGGGAAGAGAGGAAAAGGGCAAACAATTCTCATCTTCCAAACAGGAATCAAGCAAAAAACATCTAAAATTGGAAAACCAAGGAGCAACACAAGCATGTTGATGCAAGATTAGATGTAAAAACCAAAGAAACGGCCCAAAGTGTTTAGACAATGTTGCTTCTGGGGCATGCAAATAGGAGAAGGAAGGCAATTCCAGGGGCACTGCTGTTTTTTTGTAAAAAGCTTTGTAAAACTACCTAATTTTTTAAACAATATGTGCATGTATTACTTCCATTATACAAAACTAAATTGAAAGTATTTCTCATTTCTTTTTTCCTCAGAAAAACTTAGTGGCTGACCTGGATAAACAATTCCCTTAGTATCTTGACATTCTGGGCACTGCTCTAATGTCATGGGCCTTTCAACCAAAAAGCTCTACTAAAAAATATGTCCACTGATGTAAAGAGAAATGGCTGGGAAGAGAAGAGTTAATAAGCATTAACAAGTGAAATTCCATCAGAAAATGCCACCAAAGGAAAGGGCTCAATGAGTCCAAGCTAGGTGATTTTTGTTAGAAAATGTATCAGGTGAATTTAAACAAAAGAAAGTGAAATTAGGATGACCATAAAAGGCTGATTTATTTTTTTAAAAAAAAATGACTCCTATTGTTTTGTCCTCTACTAAAAATAGCAGTTTCTTTTTTTGCCCCCAAATCTATGCTGTCTTTTAAGGAAGACAAACAGGGGCAGCCAAGGCTAAATCTAAAATCACCTCCCAGCACTGAAGCATACTCCCTGACGCACTTCCTAATTCTGGGCACAGCCCAGGGGAAGTCTAAGCTCTGCTGAGAGTGAAACAGAAGCTGCTCACTCTGCCCACAGAGTTATTTCCCTGGGACCTAAAAACGATGTCTGTGTGAGTCATGGCTCAGTCTCTCCTAAGGCTGCTTATCTACTGTAGTAACCAGCTGGGAATGCTGAAAACTCAGCACTTATGCTAAATCATAGTTTTTAAATTTTCTACTCCTTAATCCAAATGAACGAACAAGGAAACAGGTCTTGTCTTTCATGGAAAGCAGCACAGTGCGTTAAAACTAATGCTAGCTTTAGGCTAATGCAAACATAGGTAAAAATCCAGGCTCCAATTCTTGCTAGCTGTACATCCCTAAATAATTTCTCATCCATAAGGTTGTTATCAGTTTCCAATCATAAAGAGCAAAAAGACAGATGACAGACAGCAGAGACAGGAGAAAACACTTCTTTCTTCCCTTTCCACGTTCTCTTTCCTGTGTCAGTGCTGGAGTGCTCTATCAACTTAGTTGTATGGGGAACTACATTTCCCAGAATCCCTTCCCCATGTTTCCCAGTTAGAATTGGTGCAAAGTGAGGTTGTGCAAGCTTTAGGAGGCAAAGATGAAGCAGTAAGTAGCCTTAACACTCCAAAAGCTGTCACTGGTTAGAACAGGTGAGAGACAAATGCAGAGGTACAAATGGGTTCCAGCTTTCTTAGCTTTTCCTTACTCTGTGTCCAGCTCACCTTCTCAAATGCTGATTGTACTGACTATGATCCGAGAGTCTCTACAGACCTTTGGTTGCAAACTTCTGAGGTAGTAACCTTGAAGAGCCAACGACCTTCCCTACCCTTCCTATCAGTGTCCTCTGCAGTCCTGCTCCAGCAGTGGGACCTGCCTACCTTCCTAAGTTCATTCACCTGGGCCGGGACTGAGCAGTGACCTTTCTGATTTTTCCATGCCACTCTTTTTGGCCTTCATTCATCCAGATCTTCTCACAACTATAAAAGCTCTAATTCCTATAATAAATTTCTTATTCCATAATATCCACAATGGCTTTGCGTGTCCTGATTAAATCCTGACACAGTGTTTGATGGTCTAATATCTCAACTGACAAAAAATTATGATCTATCCTTGATAGAACACTGAAAGTAAGTCAATAAAACTGACTGCAAATATTTCAATTCTACAAATCTATACTTCCAGCATAGACATAAAAGAGAATAACTATAGGTAGAAGTTAGCTGCTAATCGTAGAAAGAACAATAGAAAGGAGAACCAATTTGACAAAGAGGGATAAATACAAACTGTGGAGTCAGATTGTGAGTCCAAATCCTCACTCCATTTCATACTGGGTGATTTAGAGCCTCAGTTACCTCATCTGTAAAATGGTACCTCACCCTAATTGGGTTAGGTTGATATAAGGATCAAATGATATAGTGTATGTCACAATGCTGGCATGTGATAAAATACTCATTAAATTTTGGTTATTTCTATGAGTGCCAGACATGCCAGCAAGTTCACTGTGTGATTTTGCATAAGTTACTTAACCTCTGTTAGTATCATGTTCTTCATCCATAAAAAGTTTAGGGAAAAAAAGTATATTTTCTAAAACTCTTCCAAGTTCCTTTATGATTCCTTTTAGATATAAGACTTCTCAAAAACAAACAAACAAACAAAACAAAACAAAACAAAAAAACAAAAAAAACCCCCATACTTTGACCTTAAGAAACAGGAAACTTCTGGCAATTTCCTCTTCGTGAACCAGCCTTCCCCCTCTCTGTCCACCTGCCCAACACAACACCAGGGATACAAAATATTTCCCAATCACCCTTCACCTCTACTACCTTCATGCATAAGTGACCCTTTCTCTCATTTTACGTCTCCACTGTGCCATACCTACACTGATCATATCTCACATATTTTATTCCTCTATTTTCTGCATGTCTGTTTCCTGCTACAAGTTGAGAAACTATGTCCTATTGAATTCCAGCACTGCCACGCCTACAGCAGGTGCTTACTTACTGTGGGCTAAATGATTTCATGTACGAGCTTTAGTTTTTATAAAATTCTTCTACATACATCATTTTTTCTAATCCCTGGAAAAAGACATCCCCGTTTAAAAGAGCAATGACCTCCTTTTGTGCTCTGAAATGGAGCTAGAGGCTGCCGATAAGATCTAATAACACACTAACTCTGTGATCTGACAGGATGATTTGGGACAACAGGTCATGCTGATGGCAATCTGGCCTGTGTTGTTTCCCTTACACAGAATCGATCTTAAGGATTCTGAGGCTGCTGAGCCTTTCCATCTCTCTGACTCCGTTTCTTAAAAGTATAGAAGCGTGGAATCCCACTTCCCATTCACTCATTAATACTGATTCTTTGGAAGTAATTTATCTCTAAATGAAAAACTGCTTTATGTGGAAATGATAAGAAACTGGTCAAACAAACTCCTACAATCAGGAAATAGGCTCTCAATTCCCCCAACAAAAGAGGGTTCTGATGCTAAACTATGAGACCTAAAGGGATTAAAAAAAAAAAAGATCAAAATAATAAGAATCAATAAATGTGATAAAGGAAACAATTAGGTATCCTCCCCCAACAGAAATTTCTGAATTTGCACTGCCTGACTGAATTGGTATTTACTAAAAAATCTGCTTTTTAAAGTGTTTTTTTTTCCTGTGATAAAATAAACAAAACAAGTATTTATTAAACACCTACTATGTGAAAGAAACTATGGTAGGGAGATTGAGAGAGAAGACCTAGCCTCTGCTCTTAATGAGCTTACTGTCTGCTTGGAGAGTCAGTACTCCACTCATGGTGACACAGGCAGATGTGGGCCATACTTGGACAAGGTTTAATGCATCTATGTCACAGAAAAGAGCAATGCATTTTGCCTAGAAGAGTAAGGCTGGGAAGGCTCATAAAACAGGTGACACTTGAGCCACTGTCAAGAGTGAAATGCAAAGGCAGAGCAATGGGAAAGGACATTCTAGGCATCTGAAGACTATGAGTAAAGGAGCTTTATATAAACAATTTAAACTTAATCTTCACAACACCTGCCACCCTGGGGATCTGACTGTATCACTCCCATTTGTAGGGCTTCATGCATACATTGAGGGTGTGAAGGCTCAGGGAGGCTGGAAAATCTCAATTCTCATAAATTCAGGCAAAGACAGGATTCAGACTCAGGTCCAAAGTCTGTTTTTTTTTTTTTTTTTTTTCCCCACTCCTTCAAATTCTGTGCCTTCTCTCCTTTCCTGGCGCAGAGCTCCTAAAACCTTTCCAACCTGGAAAGTCATATGTCTTCTATATGCTAAGAAGTTGATTGGTGGCTGAAGGCTCCTGGATAGCCTCAGGATAGAGAACGCACCAAACCATGTGATTAAATGGTTGGAGTTTTCAGTCTCCATAAAAATTCTATCAAAGGGGTTCAGAAAGATTCGAGGTTGGTGAACACATTGAGATGCCTGGAGAGGGCATGGAAGCTCTATTCCCCCTTCCCCATGCCTTCTGCTAAGTATCTCTTCCCTTTTGCTATCCCTAAGTAGTATCTTTTATAATAAACCAATAAATGTTAAATAAGTGTTTCCCTGAGTCCTGTGGGCTATTCTTGGTGAGGTCCAGAACTGAGACTGACATCTGAATCAGGGGCAGTCTTACGGCCTGAGCCCTCAACCTGTGGGATCTGATGCAATCTCCAGGTAGATAGCGTCAGAACTGAGCGGAATGGCAGCACACACAACTGAAGTCGGACAATTGGTCTGTGTGGGCACAAGACCCACAATTCTGGTATCAGAAGTCTTCTGTGGATAGAGTGCAGAGAAAAACAGTTTCCCTTTACATCTCTAAAACAGAATGCAGCACACACAGGAGTGGGTGTTCAGGTTTTTACAGACATTTGTAGGAAAATCTTTGAGATCCATTTTGTAGAAAGATACTGTGAAAGGTCAGGACATGTGGATCTTAAGCCTCTGAAGACAAGGAAAAGTGGTGTTTTCTAAGGGGGCGGTGGTCCCAAAGACAGTGACGGCAGAAGACGGAGTACATCTTTTCCTAAGAGGAAATAAAGAGGAAGAGTCCTAATGTGATTTTTTTTAAAAAAAGTTTCATGCATTATAACTCAAAATTAAGGTTTACAGCAAATGGGATTCCTAGAGCTCTGGAAACCAGTAGTCTTTGTGGAACACAAGTTGGAATAAAGAGGCTCGGCACAAAATCTGAGCACAGGGTGGCGGAGGAGTATACAGAGGAGTTAAAAATGGGTGTTCACTGCTGTAGCGGGGCAGAGATCAACAATGAGTCTTCCTTTCTGCACCTCATCCTCCTCCCTACCCTAAATGATCACTACAGGAGTGTTTGGGGAGAGATGTTTTGTAAATAAGACAAAATTATAACCTGCTTTACAATGCTGTATTATCTGTGAAATTTCAAATTAAAGAACATATTGGCAAGGCATCTGTCTGTCACAACAGGGAAGAAGAAAAGGTGACCCTGACCTTGGCTTGTGTTGATGAATAGTTGACATAACCAGGCAGAAGGGGTGGCTGCAGCATTCCAAGTCATATTTTTGTGTTCTGTTAGGAGAAATCTAACGAACTTCACGTCCGTCAGGGAAGACCAAAGACATGGAATGCATTTTCCAGAAGCCTTTCACTGCTTTTAGCAACTTAATTCCTTTTTCATCTCCATCTATCTTACAAAAACCAAAACTAGTGCCCCAAAGAGCAAAGGTCTTTAGCAGACAAATGCTTAATGATTTGCACTAGTATTCATAAATGCTACCATGGTCTGAAAACTTAGAAAAAGCCTTGAAATATCTTTGAAAAACTGAAGATCAGGACTGCATTTCATCCCATAGCTATCATTTCAGAAGTGTCTACTATGTGTAATTCACATATATCATCTCTTTAATCCTCCCAATAACACAAGAGGCAGGTCTGCTTTCTCAGTTTTACAGATAAGAAAAATGAAGCACAGAAAAATTATGTAACTTGCCCAAGGACACATAGTAACAAGAAGCTGAGCAGAATGTGAATCCTGTGTCTCAAAAGCCTGTTCTTGTCCCAAAATGCCACTTTAGTTCTCACTGCTTTATTACATCTTCATTAAAAGAGGTCAAATTAGGATTGTCAGCAGCAAAGTGTAGAGCTTTAGCTACATTTACACTTGTTAGGTGTTTAAGAGGCAGAGGGGAGAAAGTATGAGAGATGCTGTTACTCAGGAAGCAGGATGAGCACTGCACCATGAGTGAGAAGACTGGAGGTCTTTCCATCAGGGCGATCTTGGGCGAGCTGCCCAATCTCTCTGGATCTGATTCTTGCTTCTCTGATTTCTGCAATGCCTTTCAAATCTAAAAATCTCTCATACATGCATTAGAATCCACTAGGATAAGGGGACTAGGTCATTTGCAAATGAGTGGATGGTATCTATCGAAGTATACAAAGAACGTGAATGTAAATTTTCAAAACCAATGAAACTTACCCTTCATAAAACCATCATTGGATCAAACCCAGTAATTTTTACTTTAAAATTCTAATGTAAATATTTTAACTTTATTCTTTTTTAAATCCTCTTTTTTATTGTTTTTATTTCTACAAGAATGAGTACTATAGCCAGACTATACAAGAATGAGTACTATAGCCAGACTATTCCTAATGATATAGTTTCTGTTTATGGTTCTTTACAAGAATATTTTTTAAAAAGATCAAATAGATATTTCAAGAAAAACAAGGTAATTTATTTTCCTTTCTTATGGAAAATTATCATATCCATTAGGCATAATTAATTACTAAATCAACAAACATTGTTAACATACATTATTAAAATTTAGGAAATCATAGCTGTATTTAAATGTGAAAATACAGCTTCCTTTTGAAAACAAAAAATTAGAACTGCATTCTCCTGTGACAGACTCTACTATCATTTGCTACTAATAAATGCAAGGGTATGTGCTAACAAAAGAATGATATGGGACAGGGTTCAAATTCCTGCTCTGCCTCTTACCAGGTCTACGGGGAAGAGAAGGTGCTTACCATCCCTCTCCCAGCCTCACTGTATCTGGCTGGTTATAAGTAAGAAATAATAGTACTTAGGAACAGGACTGTTGTAATAAAATGAGGTGATGAATGTAATCAAAGCAGGCACTAAACAAATGTTATGTCTTTTCTCATTTCCCCTTTTGGCTGGAGAAAACTATTATTGATAGCCATTTCATTGAAATGGCCACCAACAGCTAAAACTCTACTTAACCTATTTACAATCTATCAAAGTTCAATGATGTCTTTAGTTAAAGAGACAAAAATTAATTCTAAATTATTTAAACTAAATTTGTAAAGTTTAGTACAGAGATTATAATTAGAATATAAGTATAAATCCCCAAATCACACTAAATTAAATTTGGGGCTTAATAATTGTAACAAAATGCAAAAAAAATAACATTTTAGCATTTTAGCATACATTTCACATTGGTAACCTGTGGTGATTACATATAACAGCCTAATTTTCCCAAGTGAAATCCCAGAAGATCCAAAAATCTGAAATAAACCCCCTGCTGCTCCATTCACTATGAGCAATGTGTTCCTGGCCTTGCACAAGAACGATCACTAAAGGATGAAAAAGATTTATAAGATAATGAGGACTTAGGTAAATTTCCTGAAACCTATGCAGTTTCTCTTGAAAAATATTAGAATGGACTGAGGAAAGGGAGGAGAAAGATTTGTCTGCTAAATTAGAGAAATATGTAATATTAGTACTGAATCACACTACCCTCAACTCAAATAATGGTATTTATATAACACCTCTCTCCAAGGCGACAGAGCTCTCTTATGCCCCTGCTGAATGGGAAGCAGCGGGGAAGTACTTTAAGACAGTGAGCCATGCATGGTACAGTCAGCAGCCCTAAGATCCCATGCATTGGGACAGCAAACATCTCCCACCTTCCACATGGGGTGTTGCAAGCAACCAAAACAGGTCTCATAGTGCACTCTGGGAAAGCAGGCAGTTATACCACAAGAGCATTAAATGGTTCCTGCAATTTGAAAAATACACAGTCCTCTGTGTACTAACATCACAAGCTTTTGCTTCTTCAGGTTTTCAGAGAAAATGGAGGGTACGCGCTTGGAGCTATCATATGGAAGTCCTGAAGTGATCTTTCCTGGAGACCTTACATGTGGAGGAATTGATGGGTAAGTATCTGAGTCTTCAGATAGGGCTACAAGCCACTGGGAAGGGAAGGGGAGTGGCATTTCTTGAGCCCTTACTAAGTGTCAGGCACTGTGCCAAAAGCTTTTCATTGTCTCATGTTTTGATGATATACTTAATCTTAACATAGGGTGGACCTGACCTGTCCAATTAGTCCCTAGGGGATCAGGACACTTTATCCTAATATGAAAAGATATGACAAGTTTTCTCAATCTACCTCCTGCTTCAGTGAAGGTATCCAGGGGCCAAAACTAATAAGGGCAATGGCCTGATGGCCCAGCAGACAGTGATAGGCTTGATATAGGAGCTCTGGTTGGGGAACAAACAGCCATGCTGTATTAGTTTGCTATGCTGCATTTTAAAGTTCCACAGACTTAGTGGCTTCAAATAACACATATTTATTTCATAGTTTCTATAAATTAGGAGCCCTGGCACGATCCTTTAGAGTCCTATATTCAGAGTCTCTTAAGGCTATAATCGGGTGTTTGCCAAGCTTCCATGTTTACAGAAAGCATGAGTAAAGAAGGTCCTGCTTTTAAGCTTACTCAAGTTATTGACAAAATTTTACTTCCTTGTGTTGGTATGCCTGAGGACCCTTACTAGCTGTTGGCTAGTTGCCACCCTTCGGTCCTTGAGGCCACCACCTACCTGACACTTGGCCCTTTCCTTAGGCAGTCATAACATGCAGTCTGCTTCTCCTAGGCCAGCAGGAGAATATCTCTTACTCCTAAGGCGGTTCTATATAACATAACACGATCATCAGACTGACATCCCATCAACTTGGCCATATAACATAGCCTAATCAAGGAAGTAGTGAGTGGTTGAATCCATCAGCTTTTACAATTCTACTGGTTAGAAGCAAGTCACAAAGCTCATCTACACACGAAGGAAAGGGATTATATCAGGGTGTGAATAATAGGGGTCACTCTACGGTGTATTCACCACATATACCAACACTGAAGCTGTCGTCTTATTTTGCAGCATAAGACAGTGAAAACAAAATGAACCCTGGAGATAGTCGTATCTCAATATAAATTCTGGTTCTTCTGTTGCATGATTTTGTGCAAATTATTTCATCTCTCTTGAAGCTTTAGTTTTCTAATCTGAAAATGGGTATAACTATTATCTACATCTGTAAATATGAATATTCTGTCAAGAACCTCAGCCCAATGATCTTAAATATGAAAGTATGCACTTTCACTATTTTTCAAAAGCAATTGTGAGATGTATTAATTGTGCATGACACTAAGTAGGTATAATACAGGCAGAGTAATGGCTCTGATCCTGGCCTGTCCAAGTCTACAGACTATGAGTCTACCTGAAAAATTAGTTACTCCTATAAGATGGAGTATATATGGTCAATATGATTGGATTCATTCTCTCAGCAATTAGGTAACTACTAAGCACCAAACACTGTGCTAGGTACTAAGAACATGTAAATGAGAAAAATAGACATAGACCTTTGTCCGATGTGTTTATGATAAGTGAGAGAGACAAACAGCATTCATTCAATAGATATTTACTGAGGGTGTCATTTGTATATGGATAATTAACAGGTCAAAGCCCCTTACCCTTATGGAGATTACATTCTAAATGGGAAATGAGGGTGATGAGTAAATGATGAAAAAAAATGATAAACAGAGGATAATTTTAAATGATGACAGAATAAGAAAAGGGGATATGAGAGGGGTGGGGAGAGGCTATTTCAGGTAGGGTGGCCAGGGAATGAATACACAGGGAGGTAGAGTGGATGGCAAGAAGGAACAGCCATGTGAGAACCAGGAGAAGAACATTCTAGGCAGAGTAACTTCCTGTGCAAAGACTCTGAAGCAGAAACAAGCTGAGTATGGCTGAGGATCGGAAAGAAGCCAGTGAGAATGGATAGAGGTCAACATGGGCTCAGGTGGAGAGCAAGAGCCAAATCACACAGGGTCTTGTAGCCAGGATGTCTATGCTGAACTCAATTGGAAGTTGAGGAGAGTTATAAGTAGAGGAGTGATATGATTTACATCTTTCATGAAATGAAGTAGCTGCTAGGTGGAGAAGGTAAAATAGAGGAGTAAGAATAGAAGAAGGTAGTATACTGAACAAAAAATACATATAAAAGTAAATATTGTGATAAGTACAATAAAAGATAGGAATGGGTCTGCAGTGTACAAACAACGATCTTACACTCAGGCCATTTGCATTTTGGTGGCAGAGACAAACCAGACTATAACAAATAAAATGTAAGTATAATAAAAATTTAAGTAGCGGTAAGTGCCATGAAGAAAAAAAAATGGAGAAAGGGCTTAGAAAGTGGTGAGAGGTAATATTTTAGATAAGATGGTTGGGAAAGATGCACAAATACATCTGAGCAGAGACCCGAGTGAAGACTTTGAGAAGCCCTGGAAACGAAGTGGTTCAGGCAGAAGAACCGGCATGGTCTGGATGGACAAGAGTGTGTATGTAGGAATGCAGAAAATGAAGTCAGATCACTGGACCGTGTAACCCATGATGAGGAATTTCAATTTTATTCTAAATAGAAAATGACTGGGAGACATTTGTGCAGGGGACTCATGTGAAAGTGTCATGAGAATGCAACATCGGAATGGTCCCGATGGAGGGGCTGATGGAATGCCTCTCAGAGAAGATGACACGTAAGCTGAGGCAGGAAGAATGAGTAAGAAGACAGGTGTCACACAGGGGCCAGTGCGGCATTCCGGAGGAGGCGGGAACAGCCAGTGCAAAGTCCTGATACAGGAAAGAGTTTGAAGCGCTGGAAAAACTAAAAAGCGAGTGAGGCTGCAGTAGGATGAAGAAGAGGGAGAACAAATGTGGAGAGACAGAGCGCGCAGGGACCACCACATGCAGGTAGTGCGTTAGTAGCTTGAGGTTACGAGAGTGAGACTCCGTTTGTTTAATTTTCCATATATATGCACATCTTTAAATGCACAGTATCTCGGTCAGGATTAATTATATTTTAGGTAAGGTCTGGCCTTAGCAGTCTTTATAGACACAGTGAATATTTGAATATTAAACAACCAGGTCCAGCCGACTTAAAACTCTGGATTACTTAAGGTGTCTCAAATATATTAGGAACCTATTAATTTTCAGTATTTTTCCCAAAGATGTAGTAAAATTAGGAAAATACTCCACCCTTTTCAGTCGATATAGTATATGAATTATATTTTCTTCTTGAATATGTTCATCCGTGAAACTCTATTCCTTTGAGTTTAGCAACATTTTCCTCAAAATTACTTGTGTTAACCTGTCCTTTATGCATTTTGATTATTTTTCAGTGTCGGCATTTAGGAAAGTGAAAGCTCTGGCTACTAGATTCAGTACACATCCCCTACTCTTTAAGGGAAGATGGACATATTCATTAGCACACCTATCTGGTAGATATATTGAGGAGAAAAAATATACCAATCACGACACAGAGCCCCAAAAGACAAGAAGATGGATATGACTCAGGTTCTGCCCTCCAGGAAAAACAGCACATTTGGTGTGTTGTGGAGCCAAGGATTTGGAAGCATGAATACCAAGTAATATATGTACTGATTTTCAATTCTACCACCACCAAACATCTTATAATCACTATATTGATTCATCTTTGGAAGATGACTAAGAGGGCAGCCCATGAGAAAGAAGTATAATAATCTTGATAAAATATCTTTCCAGGGATTCATATGGTATTTTAAGATTATTGGGAATTTTTACTTCCATAGGCCACATTCCACAAACAAGATTTGGATGTATTATAGAAAAATTCTGAATAGATTTCTAATAATTCCAATTTACTATTCCAATCTCAAGCATGCTGAAAAAAGCTAGACCATGTAGACATTCAAGGGGAAAGTATTTCTGTAAGAACCAAACTCCGACTGTGCACAGTGTTTTCATGTTCAAACTGCTTTTTATCTACTCATCTTGGAAATCTGTATTGCATTATGACATCAGGGTCAGAATAACTTTAAGTGCAAACTGAATAAAATTTTTGTCATAACCTGTATGCTATGGCTGGGAATAAAACACAACCCAATCTGGCCACATCTCATACTATTTAAGGGGAAGATCTCCAATGCAGTACCATGAAACAGATTTGCGAAGGGTAAAAAAGACAAACTTAAAGACATCCTCATCCTGAATCAAGTCCATTTCTCTATTGAAAAAACAACCACTAACATACAAAACCAAGCAACTACAGATCAAACACATACTAAAATAAAATAAGATGAATGTCAAACTAGTCCTGCACTGTTCATTATGAAAACCACTGCCCATATGGGGCTACTGAGCATTTTAAATGTGGCTCGCCCAAACCAAGATGTGCCATATCTCCCCCACAACGTATCAGAATACTCAAATAAAAAAAATTGATTTATATTTTCTCTGATCATCTTTGCTCTCAGATACTATGAGAACTGGGGCTCACGATCAGTAGAATGGAACTTGTGCATGGTACTTTTCATGTTCAAATTATTTATTTAAGCAGGTTAGAAATTTGCACTGGCTTATGCTGTTCTTGTTAGAATAATTTTACAGTCCAAACTGAAAGACTTCACAGCTCTCTTCTATGTTCTCAAAAGCCCTACTTCGAAGACCTGTGACTCATTCACCCTCCTCACCTCATAAGGAAGCTAGACTTTCCGAAGGAATTGGCCGTGAAGCCCTCTGAGCCACTCTCCCCAGAGTGTACATATCTCATGTTAGACAGTGAGGTCCCAGAAAGCGGGGACCCAACCTCGGTCCTGTTTCCACCCACACGGCATCTAGAATTGGTCTTCACGTAAAAATGAATGCATTTGATAAATACTGGTTACATGGGAAGAGCTGATGGTTTAGGGAAAAGAGTTTTCACTCCTCTTTTTTATACTAGAGCAATTTTATCATATTAGCTACTGACTGCCAACTGTTTATTCAAATATCCAAGAGCCTCTGGCTGCCAGACATGAGCTGGGGGCTGGGGATGCAGTGGTGAATAAGCAAGGCACAGTCCTGTCCTTACAGGGGAGGACAAACAAAAAAAAAAAGCACATACACCACACAATTAGAATCACTGACATGTACCACCAGGGAAAAGCAGCTAGCACTGTAGGAGGAGTGTTGAAAGGGGAACCTAACTTAGTCGGGGGTCAAGGAAGGCTTCTAAGTAACCACTCCACGGGACCTGAGGGAACCGTCTCCCTGGCAAAGTGGTAGAGAAAAGGCAGGCTGACCATACAGGCAGGCCCTTTTAAGCCAGTTAAAATTTTTAAACTTAATCCTAAAAGCAATGAAAAGCCATTGAAGGATTTTATGCAAGATAATGATATGATCAAATGTGCCTTTTAAAAATGTCACCCTGGAGGTAGGTAAAAGCAGATGTAGGACCTACACAGAGCATATTGACAGATTGGTAAGAATTAACCAGATGCTCTTCGGTCATTTCAACAGACACTGAGTTTCGAGAATATAAAAGATGTGTATGTTCCACAACTACAAGATCAGAAAGCATCCTACAGTATTAATCTAATGCAAGATACTCTCAAAGTACCCTCAAAACTTTACTTTCCACTGATTCTACTGGCCTGGCCATGCACATTTATTACCTGGCATTAGCCTCTGTCCTGACCAAAGCTAGATCTTGTTTATTCAGGAGCAGTACCCAGTAAAAATCCATATTGGCTGACCAGCTCATGGGGTCACAGAGAGGCTGAGTGGTCAAAGTATTTAGCAAACTGCATGAGTCTGGAAATATTCTTTGTGCTCCTCTGTGCCCAAAGGTGTCTCTGGGTATTTGCTGGATTCTTGTGTCCCCTTCTCAAGGACGCCTGGGTTCTAAACAAGTGTACTTGACCAATCTGTGTCTTTCAAGAGAAGTAGAGTCAGTGTCTGTTCTCAAGGAAACAATTTCACAAAGGAATCTAATCACATCTATCGTAAACCAATTAAACACAGATCATCTACATTCTGTAGAACGAGTGTATGATGAAATTTTTGTTCTGGACTCTTCTGGTGACAATTATTTGTATACATATGTGGCCAGCCCATATATAACTGCTTTTCTAAAATGAACCTGGGATTTCCTGGTGATGGCTTTTATTGTTCTCCTTGATGGCAGATGTCTATTCAATTTTTAAATAGCCATAAAACTAATGATATGTGGGCAGCTACATAGCACATTCAGCATTCTATTAAAAATGTACCATTTCTAAGAATTCAAATCTTCCTCAATTACTTTCTCTTTATTAAAATAAGTCTTAACCCCACAATTTGTTTCCTCTCTGACTTTCCGTTATAGCCCTCTAACGGCGAAGGACCCTTTGTAGTTGAACTCATCCTTCTCAGAGGCAGCATCATGCAATGTAAAGTGCAATGACTTAGGAAGCCGTCACACCTACCTGGGTTCCACTATTGGCTTCATCTGCTCCTGGGTAAGTAACTTTAAGAAAGTTTCTAAAAATCTCTGGCCGTTGTCATTTGTTTGTTTGTTTGTTTTACCTGCATAGAACAAGGCTAGCCTCCCGTTAGTTTTCTAAAGCTGCCATAACAAATTACCACTGGGTGGCTTAAACAAGAGAAATTTACTCCCTCATAGTCCAAGAGGCCAAAACCCTGAAATCGAGGTGTCATCAGGGCCGGCTCTTCCCAGAGGCTCTCTGGGAGGATCCTTCCTTGCTTTTTCCAGGTTCTGGTGGCTCCCAGCTCTCCTTGCCTTGGGGAAACAGAGCCCCGACCTCTGCCTCCATTTTTACTTGACTTTCTTCCCTGTGTCTCTTTCTTCTCTTCTTATAAGGGCACTAGTCTTTGGAGTTAGTTAGGGCTTACCCTAATTCCAGGATGAGTTAACCTCAAGATCATTAATGAATTGTATCTGAAAAGATCCTATTTCCAAAAAAGGTCACATTCTGAGGTTGTGGGTAGCCCTGAATTTGGGGGGAAATTAGGTATGCACTATACGTACCTACAACAGAGAATCATTCCATTCTACTCACGAACACTAATGGGTCCCCAATGAGATTTTGTGTTACAATGAATTTTTAGTCCCTTTTCTATACTTTAAATTGTTCAGCTTGTTTTATTTTTGCAATCCGAAAAAAAAGGCTACTCTTAGAGATGACAGAATGTATATAACTAGCACTGTACTGAAAATGCATTAGTGCTCAATAAATAGTATATTTTTCTTCCCCTTCCCTATATTTATCTTAGTCCTACAGCGTGTTACTAGCAAAATTCATGTGTAAGTCCTAGGTAATCAGAGAGCACTTCAAAGTTCTATGCAGAGATAAAGACATGTATTTCTTTCCCCTATATAATGATTTGTTATGGTGAGCATTTCTCCTTTTAGAATTTCACCTATTACATTGCTTAAATACTAAGGAATACAGGTATATTTAAGTGATCCTTACACTTCTGTAGAATATAAAGGTCGTGAAGAAGGCTCTGGGTGAAGATCAGAAACTTGATTTTTGTTATTTTTTGCCTAATTTCTTAACCAGTTAGTCCACTGTCAGTTAAGTGCCTGGTTACTATAGCTTACATATTTACTTCTAGACTTTCCTTCTTCATATAATCCCATTTCTGATGTAGTTTAAGAAAAACAAAAATAGAAACATCATTCCCACTTAGTTTGTTCATCTTTAAAGCAGCAGCTGTAAACAAAGGTTGTGTGATGGCTGCAGCTGGCAGCAGGAAGCAGTGAAGAGCTAGTCAGCACTGCCTGCCACACTTGCCTGCTTCCTCTTATCCCCACCTTTCCTTTCATCTCTTGTCTAGTAATGTTTAGTATCCAAACACACTGAGGCTGGCTCTGCGCCTGGGCTATCTCCTCTAGTGCCGTCAAAGATACCGGAATCCCAGCCTGAAACTCCCAAAGAAACTAGTCTCAAGAATAAGCAGTTTTCCAAATACGAATGCATTCCACTTAAATACATTCAGTCTTGTTTCAAGTATCTATACTCTGGGTTAGAAACTGCTATAGAGGAAGAGTGGGAAGGAGGCTGATGATGTCGGCTGCTTTGCTCTATTACATCTTGTACTTATAGAGATTGCCCAGTTCTGCCTGGTTCTCTTTTCAAGGTATAGCTCCATTATCTCTACTATGATTTCCTTCCCTTAGAGTATAATAGGTTAGCATGAACAAATGCTGATGTGTGCGAGGAATCAGAATTAAGAACAACCCTCCAAAGACTTTATTGATGCTATATGAACAGTGAACAGAAACCTTCTGTATTTCACAGAAACTATTCAACCTCCCACCTTTTCATATCTTCCAGGAATGACTATATCTTACCTTAATATTATTCTAATTTTTTTACTACCATCCCTTGAAAATTAAATTTCATTAATAATAGCTTGCAGCCATCCTGACATTATATGCCACTCAAGCCATCCACATAATTTTGTTTGTCAAATACATCACAGTCAGATAAAATGCCACGGAAGCAATCCTTTAAGTCACATCAATGTATGTCTTAAAAGGGCTCCCATCCCAAGTGAAAATGCTATACCTGAAGTCACTGAACCTCCAGAAAAGTTGGCTGTGGAAGCAGTAGCACCAAACCGAAAACATCTATCAAAGAAAATTAAAGGTTACCTGGAATGATACCCTGAATATATGAAGGGACCCCTTACCTGGATTGGGTTGAAGGTATTCAATTGTTTTAGTCATTATTTCCATCACAGCCCTGCTGGTGACATCTACTTTCTGAAATGAGAAAATAAATATTCTAAGTGACAGAAAATTATTAGCTTTAGAACCTTCGTTTTTGCTTGAACAGATATACAATTACCAGCAGTGCAATTGAGTAACCGATGGAAGGTGAGGAGCCGAGGAGCTGTGAAGAGTAATAATGGCTTTGCATCCAGTGTGTTCCAACAAGACTGGAAAGCCTACTTATTCAAAGAGGTACCTGGTAATTTTCTAAAATTTGTTTCAAAATATACTTCATTGTCTTCTGGCAAAATAAGGTAAAGATAGCTTCCTCTTCTCATAAGAAGCTTGAAGTGATCTCTGAAAATGATTCAACATTCAACTGGCCCAGAAAGCCCCACAAAATCATGCAAATCAAAAACTTCAAATCTCCATGTTCTCTTTAAGAATATCAATGAACCTGCCCAGGTCTTCTAAGGTACGCATATCCAAAAACCCAGCAAGTATCCGAAAGGTGCTACTTTATGGAAGCCATGCGCCATTATAATGTTCCATCGGTACAATGCTAGAGTTGGTAGGTGTGCCCAAACCAAACAGTGGGGCTGGACAAAGGCTCCATGACCACCAAGAGTACTGAATTTTTGCTATACATACCTAAAAATGCACAGTAATGCTGAACTTAAAGGTTTTGATGTAGAATCTTTGATCATTGAGCAAATCGGGTAAACAAAACCGCCAGAGGGGCCCTGAATTTACAGAGCTCACAGTTGGATTAACCCTACATGAGCTCGCCCTGCCACACTGCGATGATTCTTACTAAAAAAAAAAGTAAATTGTTCCTAAGCCAGAAGAGGAGGTTGCACAGAAGAAAAAGATATCCTAGAAGAAACTGAAGAAATAAAAATGTATGGCCTAGAAATAAATACAGCATAAAATAAATGTAAATAAAAAATAAAAAATAAAGTGGAGGTAATGAATTATATTTTGCCCCTGAGGCATTTACTGTATGTCTACAGTGGCCCAGGCATGACAGGTTTCACTACCCTAAAGAAAGTAAAATGCAGCATCAACTTTGCTTATTCAAGTAGGAGACAGAAAGTTTATTAAACTTCTGAGAATATATTCAGTATCTAATCAGTGTGAACTTTTGGTTAATTCTTTTTTTCTTTTTTCTTTTTTTACCAGTATCTTTTATTAGGTGTTAATTAGGATATGAAAGAATTCAGGGGTGCCAGGCATAGGTCACAGTCGGGAATGCAGAGTGAGGCCTCCACACTGGGTCCTCTTCAGTGGTACTTGCCTTGCCTCCATGTTTGAGTCCCTTGTAAGAAGGGCAGTTGAAAAGCACATAAGCTGCCAGCACCTCAGAAACCCCAGCGATGCTCTCTTTCTTCACACTGACCTACTTGTTGTAATACTGGTAATAACTTGTTTGAAATGCTCCAGCAATGCCTTTAGGGGTGAAAGCCTTCATCAGTATCCAGGTTGGCAGCCACCCGAATTTAATATCTATGAGTTTCTTTTACCTCAATGGATTAACTGATGCCATCTTGGAGTCCAAGGTCAGTTAACTCTAAATAAAAATCTTAGTGCTAGAGTCTATCCTTGCATAATTCTGAATGGTAAGTATTTGCATTTAGCAGGTCACCATGATTCTTCTTGTTGGAGAGGCTGTGTAAGCTGTTCAATGAATTCAGGTCCTCTCCCATGAAATCTTTTTTTTACAAACATGTCTGGTCCGTTCATTCATTCTAGAGGGTAAATAACTAGTGAAAATAAATGCATCTTCCTCTCCAAGACATGCGCATACAATGTATGATACAGGTTTGAGTGAAAGAAATTCATTTTTGATGGAAGCGTTTCAGATATCAATTCAGTTCATGAGAAATTTCTGTGTTGTTTTAATTGGAGTTCAAGAGCTCTTCCTTCAATTCCAGGAAAATTTTCAATAACTTACACATTTACACATAAAATCACCCTTTCATGGACGGACAGGGTAAGCCTCCTTCACTTTCATAATCAGAAACCAAGCCGTAATCCATCATAAAACTTCATCTTTCAAAAGGTTTGGTTTTCAATATTTAATAATTTCCCATTCTATAGTAGTGATATTACTGTGTGTATAAGGAGCTGGCTGTTACTGTCATTAATAGAGGAAAACACTTTCTTTTATGAGGTCATAATGGCATAAAATTACATCAAAAGGCACTCTTACTTAAAAGATGCCTGTCTGCATATGAGCCATGTACAATGTCCTTTGGTTTAACTGAATATGTGCTAAACAATATTTAGTTCTGAAGTGGATAGTGGTCCCCTGGAGTTGGTCAGTGCAGGACTTGGGTGGTCATACATGGAGGTCCTGGAAGTACTAGCAAAATGCAAACCAACCTCTATATACTCAATGTCATGGAAATGAATTCAAAGGTTGTATGCAGAACAAACATGCTGAAGTCCCAGTTACATGTGAAAAGAGGAAAATGTAAATACCCCACTGACCAAATGACAGGATTTATGAAACTCGATGTCATCAAATGCCTCCAAAGCTCCTGTGTGGCTGTAATGGGAAGAAAAGTAATTTCAAAGGTCAAGGCTTATTAGAGAGAGTGCCAGAACTGTACGATGACCATTTTGATATTCTGTAGTTATCTAATATTAGGAGGCTAACCAATTTCTAATTTTCCCTCATCACTGTACTCAATAAGAACCGCTATCATTATAAAATGTTTTCTATTAGTCAGAAATTGTTTCAAAGACTTTCAATATCTATACACATTTAAACCTTAGAAACCCTATGAAATAGGTTAAGAAACTTGCCCATTCTGACTTTAGAGTCCAGGTTCTTAACCACTACTTCTTGGAAGAATAAGCTCATAAAAATACTAGCAATAGAGATTTCTCCCAATCTGAAGAGAGAGATCACATCAGAGCTAGGAGGCTCCCTGTACTATCTTCTAGAAGGGACTGGGGACCTTACCAGCCCAGCTTTACATACTTTGTGCCCAAGTGAGGCACATTCCTAGTTACCTAACCATCACTACAGAACAAGCTCTAGCTGAACCCTTTTCACTGGAATGTAAAATAACCTTCACTTGAAATCTACCTCTGAAAACAATTTTATCTAATATAATAATTATTAAATAAAAATGTATGGCCTAGAAATGTGTACAACATTATCAGGACATACCCCAAACAGGGAACAGCTATTAGCAAATTTATTCACTAGGGTTTTGCTCTTGATTTTACTCTGACAGATAATCACTTGACAGAGTTAATGAACAAAGGAGAAAGAGACCAGTAGAGAATTTAGTCCAAAGCCTTTAATTTTTTAAATACACAAGTCTGAACCTAGAGAAGGGAAATAAACTCCCTGAGGTCACACAACTAGTGTGGCTATGACAGGAAGAAAAGCAGTCCTAAAAGTCACAGATCAGAAAGTTTCCAAGAAGGAGTACTGGAGGAACTGACCTATCCAGTGACCATCAATAAGCAAGAGGTGAACTGATTTCCAACTTTTCTCCATCTCTGTCCTCACTAATAGTGTCTAAGGTTCTTTTTGCTCACTCAACTATCCTGTGTCAGCCAAGGACAGGCTGAGGGCCATTATCCTGTGAGAACCTTGAGTGTGCCTTGTTGGGCACTTGCTGGGAAATCTGTTTATAGACCTAAATTGGCAACGTCCAGCCCCTATCCTCTCATTAATGGGCCTAGTGCACTCGCATGAATTAAGAGTTCCTCTTACACCATTTACTATAACTAGCAAGAGCTTTTCCCATTTGAAGGCGGCACAGTTGAATTTATGACTAGCTAACATTTTCCTCAGTGCCCAAAGTTTCCTATTATTTGAAAATAAGTTTTGATGTGTCCTAAATGACAACTTCCATTCTTATAAGTGTCTGAGCTTCTGTTTCTTTAGCTAATCTTGTCTGTATGGGGGTAGGAAACCATCAGGAAAGGCTGTTCAGGGGAGGTAAAACTGTAAATATATACAAATATGATCATGTTTTCGGAAAATAAAAACTCTACATGAAATACTTTTCTTTTCTGAAGGTAAAAGCATAGGTATATATTCTGGTTTTTTTTCCTTCAATTTTCTCACCCAACATTTTAGCAACTCGCAATACAGTTGACCACTGAACAACATGGGAGTTAGAGATGCCAAACCCCTATGCAGTAAAAAATCCATGTATAACTTTTGACTCTCCCAGACATAAGTTGTCCCTCCATATCCACGAGGGATTGGTTTTCCAGGTCTCCCTGCATTTACCAAAAGCTGTGGATGCTCAAGCCCCCTATATTAAATGGTGTAGACGAACACACACATTCAACCCTCAGCATCTGAAGACTCCAAAACACAGATCAAATCGGTACAGGTATTTATTGAAAACAAATCCACATATAAGTGGATCCTTGCAGTTCAAACCTGTGTTGTTGGAGGGTCTACTGCACTTAAGAGTTCGAAAGTTCTTCCTCCACTATCCAGTCTTATAATTTACAGTGTTGCGTAGAGAGAAAAATAGCTCCCTAAATCTCTTTACTCACTATAGCATTTTTCTTCTTCGGCTAAGGCAGGTGTTGGCAAACCACGGCCAGCAGGCCAAATCCAGGCACTACCTGTTTTTACCTTTTAAAATGGTTGGAAAATTTCAAAGGAAGACTGATTATGTCATTGCACATAATAATTATATAAAATTCAAATTTCACGGTTCTTAAATAAATTTTATTGGAACATAGACACATTTGTTTGTTTAGACACTGTCGACAGTTCCTTCTGCAAGGGGAGGGAGCTGCAACAGAGACCATGGAGGCCCTCCGGCCTACAAAGACTAATATACTTCCGAAAAGTGCTGATCCCTGGGCTAAGGTTCTATTTTTGCTGAGACATGCTACACTGAATCTATGAATGATGCTGACCATTTGCCAGCTGCCTCCGTCTCTAAAGACAAGATAGAAGAGAACTGAAAGGCATCAAATGACTAGAATGGGGTTATTGTTTGGAGGCATCTGAATATTACCTTTTTCCACTGGAAAAAAATAGCTGTCAGTGCTGCCTGAACTTAGGTGGCAGCAAACACGAACAACAAAGTATTCTTTGTGGAGTAACAAAGGGACTAAAAGGTATGACTTCATTTTGTCAGATATGCATTACACCAGATACGATCACAGGGATGCAGTAACAGAGTTTAAGAAAAAATATTCACCTTAACGTGGGTTTAGTGATCAATAATAAATAGATAAATCAAGCATCCCCTTGGGCATGGGGTAACTCACAGTGGTTATGCAAAAAAATAAAAAGTTAAAATGCCAAATTAAATATTAAAATCTTTTCAAATTCTTAAATTTCTATCACTGAGGTTAAAAAAAATGTACATATTAAGAATGCACACACCCCCAGTTAAAGCAATGAGAACTGTGAACGAGGACTTCCAACTAAACAAGTCACAGAGACATGATGAAAACAGCATCCTGGGAAAGTCTCTCCAGTAGTCAGATACAGGCTGGTCCAATATGACGTTTTTAACAGTTCCTTACTGACGCAGAAGAGTTCACGCACTTGCCCCTGAACTGCTCTGCCTTATAGCACTTATCTATTCAGAAAGCCTGATTAATAAACAGGGTGTTGAAAAACAAAAAGTAAACAAGGCATTAGGCTGAGATTACCCCAATACATTTTTTGCTAATCTTCTTGGGCATTACCTTTAATGACTGTGAGCTTAGAAATACATTGAAAACACCTAAGTGAGAAGAAATTTGTCTTCCTTGAATTTCAAGATAATCAGAGAGCTATCTTTACAGCTCATCTTGTTTGAGGCTCTCATTCATAATTCTATACCAGTGAGTGTCTGAGTATAGAAATCCACACCTTCTCCTTTGCCACCATGCCCATGAAGAAGACCTTCATAGGGATGACAGACACCCATGGGCACAGTCAGGGATTTGTATTACTCTGAGCTTGCTCGTTGGGACTACTCCTTTCTCTTCCATTTGATTAAATCACTAGAATTCAAGTGAGAGAGACATTATTAAAAAGTGACATTAGTAGTAACAAATTATTTGCCAAAAACTCAAAAGAGATGATGATTAGCTTCACATTGCAATTGAGAACTGTGGGTTTAGCCTCTGTTTAAACACGGACAGTGAGGGGATATTCAATAATTTCTAGGATCCTCTCCTTTTTTTATTTTTATTTTTTTCTCTTTTTTTAAACAGTTCTTATAGACAAAAGTTCTTTCTTATATTGACCCTGACTCTATCACCCCACAGTTCCAATCCATCAATTCTAGTTCTATCACTTGAGGTTGGATAGAAGGACCCAATCCCTTGCTACCCAAAGACGAATTTGGAACATAAAAATAGTGACCATGGGCATTTTCCTATTAGCAGACAATCCACTCTTTCTCATTTTCATATGGAATGGCATTATTTGTGTTCTTTCGCAACATCCTGTTTTTAAAAATTGAGGCTGCCTCTTAATAAGAATTCCAGTTTTATTAAAATGGTCTATAATCACATTTCTAACCCTGTAATCCCTCTGGTTTCAACAGAAGAGACTTCCCAGGATACCAACAGGCTGCAAAAAGAAACAGTACACTCCTTGGCTTGGACTTCTGCATTACCCATATGTGCAGGGCCAAAAGAAGATATCAGGATTTAGTTCCATTGGTCTTACCAGCCTGAGTTAGTTCATCCATGGGAATCATCTCCAGGACACTAAACACCATGTTCTGTAAGCTGAGAACTTATATGCCTACTTCTTTCATCAAAACTGAAAACTGCTTGAAGGTAAGAGTTGTGTTGTGCCTTAACGAGGTCTGTATTCCTGGTATTCAGCAAAATGTCTGGCATTTACAGACATTCCACATGAATTAATGAACATAACTATACACATAAAAATACAGAATCACTGTAGAAACTGATAGAAATTTAAGAAGCAACCAGAGGCCCCTCAAATTCTAGAACTTCCTCTGGACAAAAAAAACATCTTCAGCTTTTCAAAGAACAAATCTACACAATGTCTGTACCATGGTAAGAAATTTAGTTTGTGTTTAATGAAGCTTATAAGCAACACATATTTAAAATAAACATAGAAACAATTCTATACAAGGCACTTAAAAGGATGAGAGAAATGATTATGGGCAAAGTTCCTGCAGAGACAACACAGCAACAGGAATCTCACCCAATCAGCTCTGGGCAAGGAAGGCTGCAAGGACAAAGAGACACATATAGAAATTTTACTGCATCTCTCAGCAGGAGAGTTGCTGGGGTGGCTAATTAGAGTAATGATCTCTAGGAATATCCATTTCTCTCTCCAGTAGTGCTGCTTGATGCAAACCTCTAATTTATTTTATTTTGTTGTCTAATTGCACCTCTGAGAATACAGATGAACAAAGGTATCTCTACTCCAAATCTTTGATGATCAGAAAACTGATTGTGGAAGGGTGATTCTTCTGTAGGCTTGGAAATACTGAGCTAAACTATTTTTGTGAGTAACAAATATATCAAGGGATAGAAAATATTTGATATTCTAAAAGCAAAGCATGTACTTTCTAATTACCACAGAAATCTTTACCTTTATTGCAAATTTAGCATGGGTAGAGTACAAAATTTCCAACGGATCCACAGATAAGACAAAAGATATGTGAAATACAATGAAATTAAACAATTTTCACACTGCTCTGAAATCTAAATCTTTCAATTTTCCTAGGTAAAAATGTGAATACAAATGCATAGGTGTATTCTTCAAACAACTGGCAACAGTTTATTGCAAAAAAAAAAAAAAAGAATCTAGATTTTGAAATAAAAGCTTCAGAAACTCATTATTTTCTAGGAAACAGGAGAAATAAACCTTACCTTCAGACTCAGAGGGATGACTATGGGTCTTTCTTTGCCTGAAATAAAATACTTGCAAGATCCTCTTTTATTTCCATTAGTTTGCAAGGCTGGCATAGATTCAAAGCCTCAATTAGTTGTTCAATTATAAACTCTACTCTGTTCTCCAAATTTCTTATTCTTTTCAGTCTCATTTAAGCAGAAAGTTAGTTTGTCTTAGCTTAGGCAGTGAGCTACCTAGCTTGTTATCTTTAGTCTTGGCAGATGAAGAAAGCAGAATTCAAATTCTGGCTCCTTAGTTCTAAATTCCAAAATACCTGCCTAATCTGTCATTAATGATAGGGCACTGGCCATGTGACATACTATAAATTCCCTCCATGGTGGGGTTGGAGGAGACATCACAGTATAAGGAGGCACTAAGGAAGATCAGGAGTAGACAGAGGTTGGTGCAAACTAACAAATCTACAGGGCCACTCACAATGAGGAGCACAGGACTCTAATATTACGGGAGTGAAGGAGTCAAAGTCAAGTCACTCTGAACAGGTGTGTCAGTATCCGAAGATTCAGATGCTGAAATAAAAAAAGGATAGAATACCTTTTTCTGAATACCTTCCAGAACTATGAATGGTTATGGCTACCCGTTTTGCCTGAAGATCAGGGAGTATTTACAACTGTCCAGAGATGAGAAATGGTGACCAACGCAGTCTTCAGTCGAGTGGGACAAGTGGTTGCCAGGCATTTGATATAAGAGGCTGGCTTCCCAGACTTCTGTGGTTGGGACTGAAGACTCTCATTAAATCTCCTCATCCAGTGGGTACCTATCCTATCAATGCTATCCATTTAAAGAACTAGTCAGTACGACAAGCTATGTAACACTACAGACTCATTTCACGAGACTCGTCTCTTGGCAACTCATGTTTTTTTTCAGGATTCAAATGTGTCCTGTTCTCCTGTTTGCCATTTCCTTTCTTAGAAACACATCAGACTCTACAGACTCTTACTCATTCTCCACATCCTCATTTAAATGTTAGAAAAGTCTTCCCTGACTATTTTGTGTATGTGAGTTTCCTCCCTTCTAAGCTTTTCTAGTGGCGTTTTGTTCCCCTTGCCACACTTGTCAGTGTTTATCCAAAGTCTTTCTTCCCTACTAGACTAAGAACTTCATGCAGTCAGGAACCCTGTCTGTCCTATTCACTGCCACACCCTACATGCCTGGCTCATAAGAGGCACAAAACAAGAATTTGTTGAATTCATCAATGAATTCATCATAAGAAAAAGTGAAAAAGACAAGGCCAAAGTATATAGCAATTTCCTTTATTTGACTCTTCCTGTAAACAGCAAAAACAGCAAAACTGAGGCAACCCACTGGAATGAAATAAAGTAAGTAAAAATATAGTTTCTAAGTATCGTGAGCTTTTAACATCCTCTCTGTTCAAGTACAGGGTTTATATTCCTAGATCCTTTATTCATCCATGATTTAACACCTAAAATAATTCTTTGCAGATATAAGCATAAACCTAAGTATCACTTGCTATAAACGGTTTGAAAGTTAACAGAGAGAAAATATGGCTTACATCTCAGGAAAAATAAGATGGGATATTTTGTTCATCGTCTCCACCTTCACTTATTGAGAACCTACTTTTAGGCAGAATCCTAAAATATTTACACTAATTTTTAATCCTTAATAAAAGTCCTGCAAGAAGGGATTAGTATCCTCATTTTATATTTATAAAAAAATAGAGGCTCCATGCAATAAATTGACTTGCATGACAAGTGATGAAAGTGGAATTTGAGCTAGGGTTGGAAAGGGTCCCACACCCGCCTTCTCTCCACTATATCCAGCCACCTCTGGCTGGCACAGTCCTGTAAGGAAAGTCTTCTAAAGCTATAAAGTGACTCAAACTCTCCCCAAAACGTTTGTGACATCATTTTACACAGTCTCTCTTCTTCCCATCTGACCAGAATTGAACACAAGGCCCATGTTGTCCCTATTTGGAAAAGCAATGACAAAATTCACCAAGAAAATTACATTATGGCATTTCACTTTCGCTGAGGATTTGTTCTTGGGACAGTACAAAGGAAAGCTAGGATGCTTTACATTTTCTGTTTTAAAATAGACACTAGAAAAGAGTATTTTTAAGAATAACAAAATGTATTCTCAGGTACCAGTAGAGAACAGTTTCCCCTTTCCTTTCTCCCTCTTCCTCTTAATATATTGGGCAATTTTATATCCAAGGGAACTCTAAGTGGTGATAACTTACCCTCTCCATCTCCTTGAAGTCATCATCTAGCTTGGTTCCTTCAGCTCCTCCAACCTTCTCACTCACTTTCTGTAGAAATAATCAAAGAGGAGGATTATTATAAAGTTTCTTTTAAAAATGTGTTACAAATTTTAAGCACTTTCACAAACATTTAATATAATTTCATAACCATTCTCTAACATAGATGGGCAGAACAGGAAACTGTGGCTTAGAGGGTTTAAACAATTTACTGAAGATCATGCACCTGGTAGGTTTTGAAGAAAGAATTCAAACTTGTATCTTCTAATTTCAACTTCAGTGCTATTTCTATTATATAAATCACTGTATAACTATCTATTCACTAACATTTTCTTTTTGAAAGTTCTGAGAGATAACAGCATCATACAATAACCATCACTGTCTGATAATGGATCTAAAATGCTACCTAGGTAGAAAATTGCTACTTCTTCAACCTATTCCTCAATGGGCTATTGAACAGATAATCACAAACATCTATCAAACTAGTAAGAAAAAATCAGCCCAGCTGATCTTCAGATTAAAGGACTTGAATAGTAATCTTACCAAGCTCCCTATAGGTGTCACATCCTTATATATTGTAAGATAGACTATATACAAAGATGTTGAGGGTATTTCTTTACTATTCAATAAATTCTCATTATCATGCATTTTATATTCATCAATTTACACAAGCAAATGGTAATTTTTCACATGTAGAATCCATGTTCATAAAAATTAGATATCACATTCTGTTCTCAAATAAAGATTTGAATTGTCTAATAAAATTTATGAAGGTATCACAATAAAAATACTTTGGTTTCATCAAAGAAAGTTATATTAAATGCTAATGACACAAGAAGTTCATTCCTCTTACAATATTCTAATTGTAAAGGTAGTTAGATGCGTTTCAGTAATATATCACTATACTACAGTGTTATCATACACAGATAACTAAAGTGTGATTTTTTATTTCCTTTAGGATGGCTACTGGGTTGAGGGTCTTTGCAAGGATTTTCACCATGACCAGACCTGCAGCAATATCAATAACATCTCGGGTCATCCCAGGGAGCTTGGTTTGCCTCCTTCTAAAAGGGTGCATGGCTCCCATGCATGGATGCATGGCTCTGTCTCCTGGCCATGGAAACTCTGAAATCTCCTTGTTAGGGGCTGAGGTGTAGTCTTGATCTTATCTTTCTCTTTGTCTTTAACTCCTGCTTTCTGGAATCAGGAAAACCTTTAGAGGCGATCCCTCTTCTAGAAACCAAGAGTCTGAGTTCTATCACCACTCTGGCCCTGTATACCAGATACCATTCATATCATTCCAGTAGCAGTAAAAGAAAGAATATGCTGTGATGGGAGGGCATGGCATGGACTGACTCCTCTAGTATTTGCTTGGTAATCAGGGTTCTTATAAAAACTAAATGGCATAATAAATGTAAGAGCCTGTGTCTGAACCTACAAGATTTGCAGAATTGCCTAATTCCTACCTCTTACCAATATAGTGTATATCTGCTTATACCCTGGTCTCTCTCAGCTGTTTAACTGTTGTTTCATACCTTAACACAAATCTAACAATGTTCATGAACATAACACAATGTTAAGTAGATAAAGGTCAATAATTAAAAGTGAAAAGGTAATAAAAATACATTAACATCTTTAATTTGTATAGCTGACACATACTTTCACTTGCAATTTAGCATCTGTATACCACAACAGCTATGTAAGAGATATTATTCCTATGTTGCAGATGAGAACACTGAGGGTTGCATAAATTACACTGTCTATCCATGATAGAGACCTTTAGCTAGGAAGATGTGGAACCAGGACTTGAAGATAATTTTCCTAAGCTAAACTCTAGGTACATTCCCATCACAGCTTTAAAGAGCTGTCCATGGTACTGGCCTCCTCTACCCAAAGTTCCATTAGATTCAGAAGTCCAGAGGTAGATTCACTGCCTTACCTCTGGCCCTTGACATCAGCTCTCCCACTTAACCTGTGTCCTAGGTGATGCTGGCTATTAACTATTTCAACAGTATGCACAGATTTAGGCTACCTAAAGCCTGCAGCAAATGTGATCTGGCCCAGCAGTAAGGTTATTTACCTGCTTCCTTAACGATGTTTACCAACCCAGAATTGGAGGTGGGGAGGCCCTAAAATTCAATTTTAGAATCTCCCAGTGGGAGTCCACATGCCAGTGACTTAACCTGCATATTCAGGTTTTAGTTATAGGAAATCACAAATTGAAGGGGACTTAAAGGTTATCGAATTTTCCCTATCATTACGCAACTCTTTACTATGATTTTTACATTGATTTTCTTCCTTTTACTCTGCTCATGATAGCAGTTTTAGCCATATGTCCACCCCTGTGTCTTATTCTTAAAATATGTGATTTTTAGTGAAATTTAGGCTGGAAACCTCTATCTAGTTGAACTCCTACACAATAAAGAAATATATGCTACACAACCCCAAATTAACGGTCCCTTAATGTCAGAGGACCCATTATATCCCAGGATCCCATTTTTGGTCAAAATGATCATTATAGATAGACCCTTTCCAAGACTTAGGAATGACATATTTAATTCTTACCTCCAAAACTGTCACAAAAAACAAATAGCTAAGAAATGTCTTTACTTGTAGTAACATTAGAGAATCATGTTAACCTTGTATTAGTCACAATTTGACCATCTCTAGGGAATAAAATATGGCCTTCATCAGAATCACAAGGGCTTATGTTACATTTTCAGTCCCATATTTCTCAATATAGAGTGATTTTTATTTCCCTACTTTTTGCATCCATCAACAGGTTAGAACCATATTTGGCTCACTGTATCAAACAGGGATCACAATGTCCATTAATAATTTTGAACTAGTCCTGGTAACTTGCACTGAGGTCAATTTATCAGTCCATTGGTTGTAAATATTTGGTTTAAATACTGTGGCGGGGTGGGGGAGGGAAAGAGAGAGAAAATGAATCTCTTCTCAACAAAAGCTGATATGTGAGCTGCTCTGAGAGAAATAGTTCAATGAACACAGTGAATGAGACTTAACAGTTAGATACTGGTATTAACTTGACTGGTTGGTTGATATAAAAATTTCTTATCTAATAAGATTCTTGAGAAAGTGAGAGTATTCAAAATGACATCTACACTGCTCTCTGGGCTATTTTTCTCAAGCCACAAAGGGTCTAAATCTATCAAGGCACTGACTCAAACAATGGGATAAATAACAACTGACTCATTCCTCAGGAGTATGCCAAATATATTCTCCTCCTGTTCTTTAAACTACATTACTGAAACTTCTATCATTTTATGTATCAGGCAAGGTAAGGAATACTGACTCTCTGGGCCCCTCTGGCCAACAATGAGTTTTCTCTTCCTTACCCAGTGCCATTTATTTAAGAATAGTTTTGCCCTATTTTTTATTGAGGTGATTTCTGAAACCAAGATTTCACAGGATTAAATATTTTCTGCTGCTGTTTATGCTAATATGCTTGCTGTTTAAGAAACTGATCTCCTATTAAATGAAAATCAGCAAGTTATTTGAATAAAAAAGAACCAGTACGAATGAACCAATATGCTCTCTGTACAATCTAAAAAGAAAAACTCCTCTATTCAAATTCCTTAATTATACCCATTTAGCACAGCATTGAGAGCTTATGCTCCTAATCTTAACTTTTCTCACACGCTTCATATATTCTGAATTCCAACCAAACCAAAGATCTCACCTTCCTCTATCTTATTCTTCATTGTAGTCTTTATAACTGGTACTCAGTAAAAGATTTGCAAAACTGAACCACAATGTACTTTTGTAAATGTTAATGTTAAGATGACTGAGAGGATGCATAAAGTGAGACAAATAAGACTTTACTCTGGGATAGTCTTTCAAGAGGATCAAATATATGGTGACAGAAGGAAATTTAACTTTGGATGGTGAATACACAATGTACTATACGTATGACGTATTATTGAAATGTACACTTGAAACCTATATAATTTTATTAACCAATGTCACTCCAATAAATTTAATGAAAAAGGCACAACTTTTCAAAAAAAATTTAAATACAATCAACATGTTTTAAATTGAAAGTCTTAATTCTGAGTTTATGCTAGTGTTGTCTCATTGTGACTATTTTTCTCCATACACCAAATGAAAAAAATGTCTAAGGGAACCAGCAGCAAGAGACAGCTTAAATAAGTAACCATTGTTCTCAGCCCAAATGAAGCAATGCATTTCATTTACTAAACACCGAAGAGCCAACTACTATTTCTTCTACTACCTTTTATAAAGGTCTCCTTGAAAATTATATCATCAGTGAAATTCAATAGACTTAAGACTAAATTTATTCATACCTCACACAACTGCAAAGTTATTTACTTCCTAGCTTTCTGGTTTTTCTCCAGCTTCATCTCTATAACTCATCATGTAAAGCCAGGTTTCCTTACGAACCACCAAATGTGTTTATTCCCTCTGCCTTGAACCTGGAGCTACTTTCCTTTCCTACTTTTCAAATCCTACCAATTATCTATAATGCTCACCCAGGTTTCACCTTCTTCCATCATCTGGACCGCCCAACTAGTTGGAAGTTATTAGACATCCTTTGCACTCTTAATGAAACACATCTTCTACTGCACTACCGGGAACTTAACACCTGAGTAAAATTGCTGAGGGCTTTTGCTCACCTGAATTGTAAGATGTTAAAGGAGGAAATCATATCACATGCTTCTTTGTTTAAAAACTTCTGAGACTGCATTATTGAGCACAGTGCTTGCAGAGCAGACGCTTAATTATCAGTTAAAAAATATCTCAATAAATTTTTCTAAGACCAAAAATTGCACATAAATTAAAGGAAGACCTTTAACTGAGTTAGCACTGGTTCTGTGTATCCATTCTGAGAGTTTACTCTCTCCTCCATTAGCAACAAGGAAAAAATTAGAAAATTCAATGAACCATAATGTCTGATATTTTATTTATAACCAAAGTTAAAGAAAAATCTCTCTTAACTATAACCATTCTATATTCTTTCACCAAATTACTTTTAATACAATCAAAATTAGAAGTAATGATATACATGACTCCCATTAATCGTGGTTCTAAATACATAATTGTTTTAGTTTATATATACATGAACATTTGTGTATATAAACAAACAGGAGCAAGTATGTTCGTGTATGTATACCTACACGTGATAGAAAGTAAATATTTTTCCAAAGTGCTTTTACAAAAAATCGTCGACAATAATTTTATTAAGTACTACACTGTTTACTCGTATTAAAACAGAATTACTTTAACATTCCATAAGTTAAGCATAGCTAGTCTATTAAGAGCAGAAAGTTGAACTCATTCATTATTCTACCTATTTGTACCATGGAACAACCCACAAAGTTATACACATGTGTGATGGAACCTCACTGACAATTAATTAAGTCCATGAAAGACACCTGAGTTAAGGGTTTCTTGATTTTTTTTTTAAATTGGATCTAGATCCAAGAGACTTGAATTCTAGTCCTAGTGATGACACCAGATAGTTGCATGAAAGAGAAAATGCATAACCTGGTAGTGCCTTAATTTCTTCACCCAAGAATGAAAGCCAATATCATCTAACACTAGATTTTTTGATAACTAAATTAGAATATACATGTAAGAAGACTTTGTAAACTATCAAAATCATTATTAAAATAAGGGGTTTTTTTTATGTCTTAAGTGGTCTTACATGAAAGGTAAAATTTTAAATTGGTTTCTTATATTTAGCAAAAAAAAGTCTAAGTGTAATTTAAATATATTAAAGAACAACAATACTCAATGCACAAGCACTTTAGAAAGAAGTTATAGTAACTATCCCTGTGGGACGCTGTACTGTTTTCCCAGTTTCTGTAGACAGGCATCACCCATGATAATACATAAAAGAACCCCAACTGGGGCTCTTCACGAAGGTTCTTTAATCATTACTCATTAGTAAGGTAATGAAAAATAAAATTTGTAAATACTTGATGACTTATCAAATATTCAGAAGGAAACAGGAGAGTCAACATTACAGCAGTACTTTCTTGGTATTTGGCTAAGTACGAGTATATCTTGTTTTTCCAGATGGTGGTATTCTCATGTATGAAAGGCAGGGTGAATTCGCTCTGTGGGATATAAGTTTCACACTAGTTTTTCTCAGCTGTCATTAAATTGGAATGCTTAAATGCCATGATGTTTTGAAACTGAATTTCAAAAAAATATATATGTATTTATTTTTCCCATCCAGAAACTTCAGATTTCCTTAGAAAATAAGGCATTTCTGTCTAAATTGAGCTAATTCTGACCATTTGTTACTATCGAGTAGAATTTGTGTACTCAAGAAAAGTGGAAAGGTTCCTCTTATATAACATAAAAACTAGTGATTTCTGCCGCACAAAAAAATCCAATAGGATTAAGACTGATTTTCTTTGAATACCTGGAGCTAAAAACATTAAAATGAGTTTGGATGAGCTAAGCGCTTGGCCCTCTTCCCAGCTTCCAGCCTATCTTGCTTCTGGCCAAATACTATATAAAAAATGCAGAAACTAATTTACATGATGTTCTAATTGTTTCTGGTATGGTTCACGGTGGTTAAAGGTAAAACCTTTCCAAGCCCCATCTTCCCAAAGTGGGAATTTCCCATAGACTATGTAGCTAATTACATATCTCCTCTAAGGGAGCTGGATTTATTATAGAGCTATCATGCAGAGTTTCAGTCCTTGCCTAGAAATATAGTTTATACCATCACCTATATTTTCATTTGCAAGTGATGCTATTTTTGTCTTCTAGAAAAATTTTTTAAAAGTAGAAAAATGTGCAGAATAAAAAAAAAAGGAAGCAGCATATCTCTATTTTTCAACTCACCAAATAATCCAATTCCTCATCATATAAGGGGTAATTTAGGAGCAGGTTTAATAGAGGGGGGCTATAGTTCCATAAAGTTTCCCACCCCTGGCAACAGGAAAAATTTTATACATTTTCATAGTCCACTGCAGTAAGCCACTGAAATTGAACAAAATATAAAAAGACAGTGTCTGATAAAAATAGAAGTTAAGACTCAGGGCTAGAATTATGTCATATAGTATGTTTTAAATTCTATATAAAGCTTAGTCATAAATTCCCTTAGGGGGAAAAAAAAAACCGAACTTGCAAAGAGAAAAAATGGTACCAGTAATTCATCTGAGATTTCAGTCCTGGCTAACGAATGACCTAGAACCTAATGCCTGATGACTCAGTTAATAAGGCAGAGGGAGTTGCCCTAGGTATTCATTTGTTAAGAGAAACTGCTGGGACACCCATATTTGTTTTGTGGGCTGAAACTACAAACTTCCCTGGGCCTCCATTTCTTAATCTACAAAATGGGGCAGGGGTGGAGTGTGGTTAGAAAACCAGGAAAGTTCTAAGATCCCTTATAATTAAAAATTTGATGTCTATTTCAGTGATGGTTAATTTGATATATCAATTTGGATAGGCTAGAGTAAGTACCCAGTTATTCAATCAAACACTAATATAAGTGGTGCTGTGGAGATATTCTGTAAATGCGGTTAATATCCACAGTCAATTTTTATTTATTTGTTTGTTTGTTTATTTATTTATATTATGGTGACATTGGTTAATGAAATCAAATAAGTTTCAAGTGTATAATTCAATAGTAAGTCATATATTTTGCATTTGTATGTTCACTGCCCATAGTTAGATTTCTACCACTCAATACTTGATCCCTTTTACCCCAGCTACCTCCTCTCTCCCTGCCTACCCTTTGGTAACCACTAGTCTATTGTCCATGTCCATGAGTCTCTGTTTGTTTGTCCTGTTCATGTGTTGCTTTTAGGTTTATACCCCACATGTAAGTGATGCCATGTAGTTTTCAACTTTTTCTGTCAGTCTTATTTTGCTTAGCATGATTATCTCAAGGTCCATCTACATTATCACAAATGGCAGTATTTCTTCTCTTCTTATGGCTGAGTAATATTCCATTGTATATATGTACCACATATTTTTTTACCCAATCATCTATTATAGGACACTTCGAGATACAGCATCCATTTATGATCAAAATCGGTATAGAAGGAAAGTACCTTAATACAATAAGGCCATACATGACAAATCGTCAGCCAACATTATACTTAAAAGTGAAAAACTAAAAACCTTTCCTCTAAGATCAGGAACAAGGCAAAGCTGTCCACTATTACTGCTGTTATTCAGTATAACATTGGAGGTCCTAGCGAGTGCACTCAGGCAAGAGAAAGATATAAAAGGCATCCAAATAGGAAATGAAAGAGTCAAACTATCACCATTTGACATGATTTTCTATATAGAAAGCCATAAAGACTCCACAAGAACACTACTAAAAACAATACGCAAATACAATAAAGTCTCTGGATACAAAATCAAAAATTAAAAATCAAAAATCCATAGCATTCCTATACTCTAATAATAAACTGTCAAAAAAAGAAGTGGAAAAAATAATTCCTTTTACAATTGCAACAAAAAGAATAAAATACCTGGGAATAAATCTAATGAAATATGTTAAGGACCTATATAATCGGTTGACTGTTAAGTAAAAGAGATTATCTTTGCTATTGTGAGTAGGCCTCATCCAATCAATAGAATTCTATTAGGAACAAAAAAACTGAGGTTACCTTGAGGAAGAAATTCTGCCTCCATATCCTTCTCGTTCTATTTCCCTGGGTAACCCTAACCGATACAACTTCTACTGATAGAGTGCTATTTATAGTACATCAAAGGTAGATAATAAATTGGGAAAGGGAGAAACAGAGATAATACCATGCAAAGCATTTAGAACAAAAAATGCTCTGGTACTCCCATGCCCAAGATTAGGGTTATATTTATAGAAATCTCATTCAAAAAAAAAAAAAAAAGACAACGAATTATCTTTAGATTAAATTTATCAAGTGGAATGAATACGACAGAACTTAACTTGAATGCCGACTATGACTAGGGACTATGCTAGCACTGGTGGTTTCATACACAAATAAAGACATAGCACATGCTCTTTGGGAATAGGAATTTGGTGGGATATATGGAAAAAACAAAATACTTCAATATACAGCAGGTCCTCAAATAACATCATTTCATTCAATGTCATTTCGTTATAGTGTTGATGAGACGCTCACTGCAGGAACTTAACTTTTGTTTATAACAAACAGCCTATGGCAAAACCGGTTTTGTTATACATTATGCTTAAAGTTGCAGAACCTAGTGACCATGTTAAGTGAGGACTTATGGTAATGGGGTGCGTACATAAAAAAAAAATGTAGAAAACCATTAGAGACTGAAATGGACAATTTTACCTTAGTTGGATAAGAAAACAAAATTGGGAACGCTTCTTGTAGCCTGGGTGATTCTCAAATGTATATACGTAAGCCAGAAGGATAGATATGAGCTATAAGAAGCTATTACATGACAAAAAGCAAATGCAATAAACACAGTACATGCAAGGAAGTACATACATTTCAGTGCTACCAAGCTCAGAACATAAGGCAGGGAATGATAAGAACTGAGACTGCAGGAAAAAGGAGAGATCAAGTGAGAGGTGAGTGAGCCTTCTATGCCAAAGTGGCTTACCACAAAACCTTAGACTTTATCTTAGCATTAATAGGGAGCCTATAATGGGTTTTAATCTGGATAACATAGCTAAATTAATTTTTAAATCATCTGATTACAGAGTGAAGACTACCTTAAAAAAGGAAAAACAAAACAAAACCAAAACAAAAAACAAGATTAGAGACAAACGAACCAGTTAGAATGCTACTGCAATCATCCAAGAGGAAGATGAGAGCTTAAACCAAGAACTCCGGGAGGAAGGACAGACTCAGTAAATATTTAGGGCATAAATAACGAGAACTTTGTGACTGATTTAATATTGGAGTGAAGCAGAGAATTGTAGGATGGCTCTTAGGTATCAGGCTTTGGTAGACGGATGAATACAAATGAACAGAACTCAGGTATAGAGCCGCTGGGTTTGAAGTCCAAGTAAATACGTCCAGAGGGGAATTGAATATATGAGTTTAAGCCTCTAGGGAGAGGTCAAAACAAGAGATGGATCATGCAATCAGCATTATGTATTTGATTTGTAAAACCAAGAAAGCAGAGGAGAGTGCTCGGGGAGAACATTTATCCACAGAGCAATCATGAGTCAAGGAGGGAACCCTAAGCATCACCAATAAACAGAGCTAGGCAGGTGGGGAAAACCAACAAAAAAGACCAGGAAAAAAAACAGTCAGAGAGTAGAAAGAAAACCAGAAACGAGAAGGATCAAAGAAACCAGAGAAGTCATTTCACAAATGAGTGTAAGCAAGCCCAGAGGAGAAACATGGAGGTTGTGGTAGGTCGTTAATTAGTACAGTCATTTCAAGAGTCTGACAGCTCTGTGACCATGCACATTGCCATGTATTTGATGCTGATCAGTATGATGGGCTCAAAGACAAAGTACATGTGTTCTAAAGGATACTAGGAACTACATCCTCATATTTTTTTGTGAAAAAAAAAAGTATTTCTTTCATTTCATTTTCTTCCTATAAAAATATCATTCAGAATTGTATGAAATACACTTAACAACTAGAGTAACTGATGGCTTTTGGGTTTCGGGTACAGGGCAGGCAGCTTCATTTCCATCACTAATGCTTGGACAGCCTTCCTTCATCTATCCAAGGTAAGTACTTCAGTTCCACAGAAAGCAAACATCTGGGACAAATTGCAAGTCAATGGGTATTTGAAGACCTCTGAGAGATTTCCTACAAGCATTTCACACATCAAGAGATTCAGCTCTCCACACAGTATTTTATGTCACCAAATGTGGTTGCCAAGATCACAGCTGCAACAAATCATAACCTTCACCTTAAATAACAACCAGGAAAAGATATGAAGAGACTCCAGAGATAGTCGTAAAAGTAGATCAACAATCACGTGTCATTCAATGAAGAAATCCCAGACCTACTATCTTGTACAGAAAATCACTGACCCACTGATAAAGAAAATTAGGCACAAAGAATAACCATGCAAAAATGCAGAAAGATGAATCCATGTCAGAGATTATCAAGTTTGATAACTTATAACTGCAGAAATTCCATCATCCGAACCAAAAATGTTAAAAGCGCCTTAGTGACAGAAAACATCTCTCTCTCTTTCTCTCTCTCTCTCTCTCTCTCATTTATAATCCTGCGCAGACTTTCCCAAATGCTAAGCAATCCATCACTGCAGAGAAGACTCTGTGCATTGAGAGATACACTACTCTGCTTCCACCCTAAATTGCGAGATCTGCTGCCTGCGCTGTGGCCAACTCTCCCTGGAGACTTATCCCTTGCAGGCTCACGCTGAAATCAGAGAAGAAATGCTGGCGGTTTCCCCCATTTTCCCCTGGCCATCATACAAACTCATGGTTGCTTTTTTACCCACAATCTCTGGTATTAGAACTTTAGGTGTCCTCTGCCCCATGCAAGATATGTGTAACAGGAAAGGCTGGTGCAGTAGCTGGAGCACATATTCCAGTAATGTCACTGCATCCCACACCATCTAAGAGCTAATGTGATTCCTTCTTTCTCAATATGCTCTCAAGGTGTGGAAAGAAACTACTGCCTTTATCATCCCATTTGCTACTGCCTCAATCAACTACGTAACAATACTTATACTTCCCACTCTTATACAAATACACATAGTATTTGATAAACGAGAGGCAGTTTAGGCTTTTCTACAGGCTTAAAGTTGTTCAAAGTTGAGGTCAGGATTAAATACAATTCCAGCATGCCAAATTGGCACTAATGGCTTCCTTTGCTTTAGAGTTTCTGCCCAGTGCTTTCAACCAAGTCTTGCTACTGAATGAGCTGGCTGCTTGCAAAACTCTAATAAAGCTATGACAAAAAATAAAATATAGAAAGGACACAGGAAAGTACATTCTTTTTAATTCTGTACAGGCTTTCTAATGTGCTAATGTCAGCACCTGCTCACGAGCAGTAGGTGGTGAATACAAGAACTCTGAGAGGCTGTCCTCTTATTTGTTCAAGATGGACACGAGAGGAAGGAATGGAGGAATATTTAGAGGGGAGAGACTTTTAAGAAATAGGCTGGATACTTCTTCTTATGGTGGAAAAAAGTGAAGTCAAATATGTACCAAAATGATGGCCTACTGACAATGGTTTTGAAGTCACTTGTCCTTAAGCTCTAAGACTGTTGGGAAGGGAAAAATGAATTGACAACTTTAACAACTTTACTGAGCTAAAACTAACATGTCACAAAGTCCATTCATTCGAAGTGTACAATTCAATTGTTTTGAATATAGAGTTGTGTGATCATCACCATTATGCAATATTTAGACAGTTTTCATCCTATCAAAAAGAAACCTTATACCCATTAGCAGTCATTTCTCCAACTCCATTCAATCCCCCACCTTCTGAGAACCACTAATCTCCTTTCTGTCTCTATGGATTTATCTATTTGAATGTTTCGTATAAATGGAATTTTCTAGTTATGAGATGTTTTGTTTCTGGCTTCTTTCACTTAACATAATATTTTCAAGTTTCATCCATGTTATAGCATGTATCAGTATTCCATTACTTTATACAGTTGAATGGCATTTTAATGTATGAATATACCATATTTTATTTATATACCTATACTTTGATGGGCATTTCATGCTTTTTTCTAGGTTGATAACCTTGGGCACATCATTTTAAGTTTTCTACCTTAAGAGGTAGATAATTGAACGCTATTTCACAGGGCAGTAATGAAGATTATATAAAATAACTAAGTAAGCTTTGTCAACTGTAAAGTACTTCAGTAATGCAAAACAGGGTCATTACTCCACAAGTAGCACCACAGGACTCTGTTACTTAAGAGTGACAAGGTGATATGACATATGGAAATTCATGGACATGGTAAATGCAAGGTGGAGGCTTCTAAAATGCTTCTACCTGGGACAAATTTGTGGAAGAAGAAACACTAACACTTCCCAAAATCCGGGCTGATTAAGGGGGTGAGAGCATTAATATATACGGCATCATTCAAGATGAGAACCTTTAAGAGCAAAATGGTGTGCCTGAGGGCACTCATTACTAGTTAAAGATGAATTCAAAATTTACACTGCAGAAAGCAATGTTATAATGAGACTGCATTTTTCAGAAGTGACCTCGTAAATTTTCTTAGCCCATCCGCTCATGTTACCAGAGTCTTATGGCATATTAGCTCACCGAATTAGCAAGTAGAGGTTAAGTTGGAGAATATGAGAGGAAAGTGAATACATTCATGAGCCTATGCAGTATAGGGTTTCCCCCCCCCCACCCTGCCCCTCAAAAGAAGGGGTTTTCAAAATCGATTCTGATTTTGGGTGGGGGTTGTAAGAAAGGGGCAGTCTGGTCACCCACCAGAAGAGAATCGCTGCAGGAGTACCTGTGCATGCTGGAGAGTCGACAGAGGAGCAGTGACGGCAGCCACTGAGGAAGCGGGGGTGAGAAGAACAGAAGTGCTATGGTCAGAGAGCCAGGTGGTATGAGAGACGAGACTGATGCCCAAGTCCCCTAATTCTCAAACTCAATAAAACTCCTGTTTCCCAGGAAAGGTTCGATCTGGGCTGGCTGTAATCAATAGATCTCAAACGGCAGTATTGGAGGATACTTTAAAGATTCCTTAAAATTTTTAACTTGCTTTCCATAACTGTTTATAGTGCTGAAAACTGGGGCTAAACATTTTCTTGGTAACAAGAACTGATTAAAATTAATTAGGCTTTACTGTCCTTCGATAGTAAATCCATTATTTCCTTCCCCTGCCTACATGCCTACTGAATCAGACTGTCTCTATGTCAATTGCGCCTTCCTCTGTGAAGTTGTCCAGTCCCCTCTGTTCGTCCACTGCTCTTGGCCTAACTCTACCTAGCGCTTGTTAGATTGTATTTTGTGTTACCATCAGCCATTTGAATGCCTCTCCAACTTTTTAAAGTTCCTGGAAGGCAGTGATTTTGATCTTGTTCATCTCTATTTCCCAGGGCCTAGCTCAATGTATGAAGAGATGAGAAGGCAGCAGAACAGTACACCAGCCTCTTCAGCAATTTTGTCTGCTTATTTTATTCTTTTAACTTCTCTTTTTCTATTTGATTCTATTTATTGTTCCCCTGAACCATCACTGCAATTACCTTTTCTTCTTTTCCACAAAATATCATACTTCTACCAGTGGCAAAGCTTGGCAAAGCTTGAAGACAAAAGGTGGATATAGAAAACAGAAAGTTAAAACAGCTCTGGGCACTTTCTACAACAGTATTTTCTTAAATTATTTTTTCTCTTTTATTTAAGGTAATATGCTGGCATTACTATTGATAAGAATATGATGAAAAGAGGTCAGAAAAAGGAGGGAGAAAGTAAGAGTTAGCTTATCAACACCTATTTAAAACACTAGCGCTCAGACAAGGCAGTCAGAGGCGTTAACATTTTTTTGTATTCATGTTTCCCACCACCACATCTCCGTCACTATGGCCATGTTAAAACCTAGCCGCCTTCTAATCTCTGTCATTCGTTCCTTTGGAATATATTTATTGAATTTCTTTCATGTGTCAGGCACTAAAGATACCATGAGGAGGATACGCAAAAGCCCTAGTATATATGGGGTAAGCATGGCTTCCCAAGAGGTATGAATAAAGATTAGAGAAGGAAGGAGAAAGCACCCACCATGAAGCTGGAGGCACCGGCAGGAGCCAGACCGTGCAGGCCCTTTGGACTACATGAAAGCCTTCAAATTAAGAGCAATGAAGGGGAAACATGAGAGGATTTATGATTTTAAAATGTCATGCTAGACATACTTAGCGCAAAGCCACTGAGCCGAACAAAAAACTGATATCACAAAAGGATGCTGCTTTAGGAAGAGGTTTCCTTCTTGCCGTAAGGGCTACATAACATTTGCTTTCATCTTCAGGACCAGAGGATCGTGACTGTCACAAGTTTGGCATGGACAAGAGAACATATGGCTTCTCTCTGGAAGAAGTCCTGCATGCATCAAGTACCAAACTTGCTAATAAAAATATCTTGCTCTCTAAGTAGGCTGAGAGGACACAGTATTTTTTTTTATTATTATTATTGCTGTTGTCCTTTTGTTTAGGTTTTGATTTCCTTCCCTACACAGCATATGAAAACCCACAGCGGGACTTAATTTTCTGAAACCTAAACTATAAAGTACTTCACTAATGCAAAACAGGGTCATTGCCCTACAAGCGGCACCACATGACCTTTGGTGAATTATTTTATAGTTTCCTGTATTTCCATATCCCTGATTACTAAAGAAGTTGAACATCCTTTCACACTAATTGATCTTCCCTGATTCTTATTCTACAGGCTGCCTATGCATATCACGCACCTATTTAATTTCATGGCTGTGATATTCACTATGCTATTGGATTGTCTTTTCTTACTCATGTGCTGTGTAGTAGTTCTTCATACCTCTTTTATTTTTAGAAGTTCCAGCTGGCTATGAATGGGCCGGGCCAGCAGTGTCTACACCTACTTCCACACCCAGCAGAGCTCTCAATTACCCCAAATCCCCACTGTGTATATGACCTCCTTTGGGTAAAAATAAACACATCACTTGAAAAATATGGTATCTATCCATTCATTCATCCACTCAGTCATTCACAGACAGGGATTGAGTACTTATTATGATGTGGGATTTATAGTACTAGCAACGAAATGTAAAGATTATGAGAAGTCACAACCCAATTAGCACATTCAACTACAAGAAAGGATTAGTCACCAGATGAGTTAAATGTCACTTAGCCTGGAGCAAACCTGAAAAAAAAAAAAAAAAAAAACCAGGAAAAGAAAGTGTGATGGCACCTCCACTCTGGTTGGATATAGACAAGAATATGGAGGCTCCCTCTCTTCCCAGCTCCAGCTTCACCTAAGAGGGGCAGGCTGCCAGAGCCCCTCATTCCTCTGTCCCCGACCCCGCACTGCAGATGCACTAAACTGGGCAAGTTCTGCTAAGAGGACTATATCTCCCTTCCCCAACTCATTTTCCATCTGCTGGGTAGAGCTCTGCCCCAGACTTAGAATCTAGGGCCCCAACTGCCCCAATCTGAGCTCACTCATAGGGCAAAGATTCCACGCTGAGAGGAGTCAGCTTAGAAGTCCAGGGCCTCTCAGTGCCAGCTTGTAGAGAAGGGTTGTCACTCTGTGAGAGGCGGGCCCCTGTGCCTACTCAAAGCTTTGGTGCAATGGCACAGAAGTTCTGTCCAGGAGGAAAGGCAGGCCCTAATGACGGAAAGCTCCACCACGCTGCCAGAAGAGAATGACTTTATTTGAGACAGAGTAAAGAGAAGTTCATACCTAAGGAAACTGTCAAAAACAATGGATATTTTGGTGGCAAGCAATTACTTACATTGGGGCTCGTAGACTCATGATATTAGTAGCAAAAATGGGTGAGCCAAAAATTTAGCAGAGAGACACCCAAGCATAGAGGATATCCAAGAAGAGTTCTTCTGGAATCAGATTCACCCCTGAGGGTCTAGAATGTTGATAACACACCTTAGGCAGCACCCACTCAGGAGTAATCAGAGTGGGACATGTGGCAGACATGAAAAACTCCTCTAGTCATACACAGATCCATCAACAAAATGAGGAAGACTTGACCCAAAGGGCTTAAACATAACCTGTGACCAAACACTGACTAAGCAATAAGCCACTCTAACTCAGGCAGGAGGGAAAATGAAATCACTCCATCCCTTGTGGCCTGAAAGACTGTGTGCATAGCTACTGGTGCGCCCTCTGAGGAGAAGATGGAGAGAGGAATGCCACCGAAATCCTGGATCCCAGCTTAAAGTGTGTGTGGAGGTAGGGGGTGGATCATAAATCCCCTGAACTGTGAAAGCAATCTACAAGCCATACACAAATCCAACTAGCTAAGGTGGCTTAAGCACACACTTTGAACAATAAATGGTTCCAGGGAAAACCCCTAGGAAGCCAGGCTAAAACATAAAATGAAGAAAGAAAAATCTGAGCAAGGAAGTCATAGAGCACCTTGTGTGAGTAAAAGAGACTTCACAGAATTAGTTCAGCCAAGTTACTAAGCTGATAAACAATTGACCAAACAAACAACTTCAAGAAACTTCCTCCAAAAAGGGGAAAGGAGTGGTCCGTATTCAGAAGTACTACAATATTTTACCTAAAATGTGTAGTTTTCAACAAAAAGTTATTAGCTATGCAAAAGACAAACCAAACCCAGAAGGGTATGACCCATGCACAGGAAAAAAAAAAAAAAAACAACAGGCAATACCAACTTACAGGTGCCAGAAGTTAGATTTGACAAAGACTTGAAAGCAGCCCTTATAAATATGTTCAAAGGACCAGAGGAAACTAATGCTTACAGAAGTAAAGGAAGGTATGATGACCATGTCTCATCAAATAGAGAATATCAGTAAATAAAGAGAAATTGCAAAAAAGAACCACGTGGAAATTCTGGAGTTAGAAAGTATAATAACTGAAATGAAGAATTCACTAGAGTGGCTCAGCAGTAGATTTGAACAGGCAGAAGGAAGTGTAAGCAACCTTGGTAACAGATGAATAGAGACTAAGTGACCCAATGAACAGAAAGAAAAAGAAAGAATGAAGAAAAAAATAACAGACCTTCAGAAAGGTGGGACACCATTAAATATACAACATATGCATACTGAAAGTGCCAGAAGGATGGCTAAAAACTTCTCAAATTTTATGAAGAACCCTAATCTATGAATTCCAAGTAGAATAAATTCATACACCACGCATCAAAATGCTGAAAGCCAAAGACAAAGAGAAACTTGTTAAAATCAGTAAGAGAAAAACAACTTGTTTCACTGTGGTACAAGAGAACCACAATAAAATTAACAGCTGACTTCTCATCAAAAACAATGGAGGCCAGAGAATTGAAAGAAAAGTCAGGAAAAGACATGGAGTTTTTATTGTTGGAAAGAAAAAACCCAGAAAAAATATTTGAGAAGGGTTTTTAGAGGCAGCAAGCATCCTAGGGCCAAAAGAAGAAGAATAGAGAAGAATTACCACATCAAGGAAATGCTGAGAAAATGTAAAGGAAAACATATATTTCAGTTGTTTAAAAATTTCACCTAAAGCCTACCTTTTCATTAAAGTTAAACAGAAAAATCTCTCTCATGTACGTGGTTTGGAAGTTTATGAGACCTGTCAGCGAGCCATTCTGTATTTAAGAAGTTGATGTATGAAAGATATACAGAATCGTTTTTAGTTTTCAGAAAGGCATGACTAAATTATTATTAACAGCTTATAAGCATGTGCCATGTGGGTGACATGGAAGGCAAAAATAATGTGAAATTAATTACATAACAAAACCAGAGAATTTGGTTATTCATATTTTTTTTACTGAAAACATAAGATTTCAAAGTTTGTAAAAATAGGGGGCACATGCAGGAGAAATTATTGAAGGCTCTCTAAACACCGATGTTAGTATTACAAAAGAAGATAAGAAACACATAAGGTGAGAATTTGGAGATACATTATGAAATTTTTGGTATAGAAATAATGTAAATAAAATCCACAAAGACGATTTATTAATACCACAGCAACAAGCTTGCTTTCAGAAAGGTTTGGGGTTTTGCTTTATTTTCTGTATAATTTAAATGTGCTTTTACTGTACAGAGTTGTTTATCTTTGACAATCTAATCACATTTACTAATCAGGCACTGGTGATTTAGAAGAAAGACATCTGTGGGAGAAAGGGGCATGCAGCACCACTGAAGCTGAGATAATGAGCTAACACAAGGAACCCACTGATTATGTTTAAAGTGCCCTGGATATGTACCTCTCACCTACACCTACTACTTCCTACTGGAAGCCTATAATCAGATATGGGCATAAATTACTGACAGAAGAAAATGGCTAATTTACAAAGAAAATAAGTAGTGATGGTAGTGGCTCTATCAGACAGTGAAGGGAAGTAGCGACTAGTGACCCAGAGGTAGGTAAATCCTGATGAACCATTTGGTAACAGAAGGAATTTTTGTAAACCAACATTTTACGACATATTGAAAAACAAACCAAAAAAAAGTTAAATTACACATAGAAACAAAAGTATTTCTAAAGGAAGGGAATGCTCATAATGGCATAAATTGTTGTCTCTTGAATAATGGATATTAATTATATCAGTAAGCACCTGTCCAGCACAGAGAAGATAACAGCCATACCTATGAGAATCTAAGTTGGCACATAGGGAAAATTGTCATTTGTTTAAAAGTGGACATTTAAGAAAGCTCACTAAATATTTTCATAATCAAATCTGCCTTCTTGGCAAGTACAGATCAGGCGTGAGGTTAACTTAAATAAACAGAGGAAGCCTTAAAAAGCCACATTTCCTAGGTACCAATGTTCTCTCTTTTTGGAGTCCAATCTTCCCACTTCCTGGTTCTGTCATCTGAGGCAGATGTTCTACTTCCTTAGCACCCTCAGACTCCTCATCTTAAAGAGTCTACAGATTATACCTACAAAGAGATATGGAAACTGGGGACAAGTGAGTCCTTAGCTATTATTGTGACTATTCTACATGCATCTTGGGCTACAGTTCATTTGACCAGGAGTAAGAGGGTCAATGATTAAGAACCCCAAGCAGACTACCACTTACTAAGAATTTTGCTTTTTTCCCTTTTGAAAGGTCAGAAAATCTAGTCCATCTTAAGCAGGACATTTAAAAACAACCATTAATGAAGTATTTATATTTTCCAGTGCTTTTTTTTTTTTTTTTTTTTTGCCTGCTGCCTCTATCGCGTTGATGGGTTCACTGCAGCGACAATTAGAGAATCAAAGATGCATCAATACAGACAGGTCTGCTAACTTTAGAGTGCTTTGCACCATCCTTATTCAAGAGACCCTAAATTTTCATACTGTAGACTTTTAAAGTAGATAGAAATTTGCTTTGTCTTCTTCCCAGGTAAGTTTGACATATGGTTTAGTAACTTGAAATATCCTTTATATTGTTGTAATTGAGGGTACATGTCCTCCACAGGATGATTGTAAAGATTAAATGTTAATGTGTGAAGGTGCTGTGAACATTACCTGACTCAGTGAGTATTTTAAGTGTTGGCTATAATTGTACTCACATAATTTATTATATAGTTATACTATTATTGTAATCATAATTATTATTTTATTTGTAATGCAGACAGATAGAATGAAGAGTCTCTGGCTCTAATTCAGCCCACAGAGTTCATTATCTCCCTGGTAAGAGATTATCTGGGATCACACAGGCAGAGGCCTGAGAATTACTACTGACATTATTACCATGGGGTTCTTTATAGAGCGGCCCCTATTTCACCATCCAAATTTTCCAATTAATAGTCAAAGCCACAAATACATAGAGAAACATGTATATAAGTGCACACGTGTGATCACACATGAAAATATACTTTTTTCTTTACTTCAGCTAGAGCAGTACTGAGAAATTTAAAAGAAATTTTTCTAAGAAACAAGAAACAAACAACAGACTGGTTATCTTTATTTAATGGAACATATCCTAACTCTTAGAAGTATACATATGGAAGAAGACTAAAAGAGAAGGCTACGTCCTCAAAATATCAAAAGTATCTCTGGTGAGAGAATTATAGACTTATAGATATATATATAGAATTATAGAATTTTATATATATATATATATATGTATGTATGTATATATATCTTTTGTAATTCCAAAAGAAACCCTGAAATGGTCAAGTTCCATGGAAACCATTGGTCGTGGCCATTTTAATGTTGATTTCCTAAATCAGATGAAGGGCTGGGTGGATTTTACATCTAGGAGCTGAAGCTAAAGCCAAAAGCCATGCAGTCAGTCTAACCAAACTGCCAATCTTAGGCCACAGGACAGATGCAGAGCCCTAGCAAGTTCATGAGAAAGAGAAGAGTGGAGGATTCAGAAAGGTGTGGCCAAAAAGGTATGAGGTACAGACCTCATTTTGTTCCCACCTCATTTGCCACAGCTGCACCCTGTTCAGTAACACACTTCCACCAAAACTCGTCAGAATTTCTTCTGGAAGATAATGTACGATGACTGTAGAAAACATTAATTACACACGCTGATCACATTTTGGTGGCTCATCTATGAAGGGGTCATGATAAAAATGGACACCATGGTTCATAAATTAAGAACTTCCAGTTTAGATAGCTGTATATCTTGAATCCCCAAGATTATCAAGCTTTTGTAAATTTAAATTTAGAAAATGAAGAATTAAGTTCCTTAGTTTTATTTCTCACATTTTCTTGTATGTTATTTCACCTAAAGTATTAAAAGAATCCTAGAAAGTCATTTTGTTTGTTTCCTTTGTCCTCTACTTGCCACAAAGAGGCAGAAGATCATGCAGCTAATTTATTTTCAGGCTAACCTCTTTGCTGCATCATATGATGGTACCAGGTTAATTTCTTGGTAAAAACAGATGCTAAAATTATCACTTTAGACCCAAGCAGAATAAATTAAAAAATCTTTCCTTCTATTGATAAAATCCAAATTCCTATCTACTTGTCAATGATGATTTGGTTTGTTTTGGACAACTACCACCTCACAAATAGGATATTCAAAATATGTTTAAAATATATGGAAGTTTTTGCAAATAAGTAACAGAAATAAAAATAAAATCTACCTATCAAATTCTACTTACATGTAAGGTTTACAGCTTTTTATATGGAGGTAAAACAAGAAGTGTAGTAAAGACTCTTCGCATAGAACTGTATTTAAATATTCATATACACAAGGTACTAAAACTGTTATATGCATGCAGAAACACGTGTATTTTACTTCAAAAGCTGAAGTTTATATTCTAGGGAAGATCTTGTTCTTTGTGTTTATAAGTTGCCTTAAATTTGATAGATCATGAAAACATGAAAATAAGCCTGGAGCAGTTCCTACAGTTTAGGAATAGTTAACTCACACATACAGTGCTTTAAGTTTTAGAGTTTAGAATCTTATTGAAGTAGCTTTGGAAGGTAAATAACATTCAATACATTCAATGCTAAGACAGGATGAAATAACACGATGACAGTGGGAAGGCACTTGATTTTCAGTTGGTTTTCCCAACACTCAATAGGTAGATTATATTATCCAGTTTATACTCAATATGCTTAAAAGTAACCCACTCAAAGTCATGTAGCTACCTTGACCACGGTAAGGCTAGAATGAAGATTCTCTGAGAACAAACACTGTCTAACTCATCTTTTTTACTCCTCACGATAAAAATTTCTGATAAAAAGTAGATCTTCAGAAATTGGTAGAGGCAAGAACACACACGGGGTCAGAGGCAGGGCATGATTTCCTGCCTTCACATCACAGGCTCACGCCCCAACAAATGTTTCTCAAAGCAGAACATACCTGTGCTAAATTATCCAGAAATGAATTTCAAGGACATTGTAGCTCCCCGCCCAAAAGCTCACCAAATGGCTATATCAAAATATTTGGAGGTGGGGGTCTAAAAATCTGCATTTTTAACATACTCCTCAAGTGTAAAAAACGCTGCCACATTGTGTGCCCTCCCAAACCCTGACCTCAGCATTGTGCCAAGTCTATATATAGTTCTTCTTAATTTAATTTATTATATTGTTGGCAATGTAATGAGATACTTGAAAAATCAGGATGAGAAGCACTAACACCTGTGACGGAGGCACAGCTTGACCCAGCGATACAAAGTCACAATATCTGAATTTTGCCACTGCTTTCTTCTGAAAGTTGTTTTCCGTTTCCCCATATGGTAAATGCTGAAGTATTATCATTGCCATCTGGAGTTTTAAAGCATTAAACAATAAGGAATCAGTGGAGATTTACAGTGCCCCTAGATTATAAGATCTGAATTCACATCAAAATTCACCAAGTACAAATTGTCCTTTACAGGAACTGAGCCCAAATAATCTGCAGCAGGCAAAATTAACATATTAGCATATTCCTACCCCTCTGTGGGTACCATCAGATATCAAATTCATTATTTATGTGGAACCTGGAGAGGTTTCAAACAGAACCTTAAACTGAAAAGGTCATCAGCATAACAGGCTTCAGAAAAAACAATGGGGAGAGGTCAGCTGTGGAGACATTTTTGAGTACTGCTAATAATAATAATACAAAACACAGTATAGTTCTTTTTAGTGTATAAACTATATTTCAAATACCTTAACTAATTTGCTCTTCTTTAAGATCCTGTAAAGGGCCCAGCACACTTCACATACCTCTATTAACGGGCATTTTTGACTTTCTGCTGAATCATTGGACATCTCTTCCCCCAAAAGTTTCTGGGAGACAGAGACAGTATATTTTCTTCTGAATCCCTAGCATCCGACCTGGCAACTTACTCATTAAAGAAGGCACTCACAGATACAGGAGACTTTTTAAAAAATAAATACCACATTCTAGAGATGAGACAATTGAGGCTCAGAGAAATATCAGGAGATATTCATCCTGGAGAAATAACTTGGGAAGGAAGCAGGCAAGCAGCCCTCAAACATGAGTGGGGCCACTGTGTGGAAAAGGGATTAGATTAATTTCACATGACTTCACCAGACAAATTTAGATGAAAGTTAGTGGGAAACAGATTTCAGATCATATGAGAAAGAAGTTTCTAACTATGAGAAACATCTAAAATAGGAAATTTGTTCTTTAAAAATGGTAGTCACCCAACATGTGAAAGTATAGGAGAGACTGTGCAGAAAGCATTTTATACACTAGTTGGGAATCAACCATATAACCTATAATGTTCCATCCAACTAGAAGACCCCATGAATCTGTCCTTTTTAACAACTTACACAGCTGGTAATTGATAAAAAGAGTGAGACTCTCAGCCTTCTATCACTGTTCCCATTGCACCACCATGGATACCTTTGAAAACATTTAGCTAACATGTCCTGACAATTCAAAAGGCATCCCCTTAGACTTCAGTTCCAGGGCAAGATAGAATAAGAAAGGATTTATCCTCGTGCCTGAAACCAGCCAACCAAATGATGTATGTAAGTGTGTACATACACACATCTGTGCAGTGCATGTGTGTGTACATGTGTGTGAGAAACAACAGTTTTCAAGACTCAGCATTAGGAAATGCAAGCCAGTGATCCCCAACTGGCAAGAAACAAATGAGACGAGCCCAACTTACTGCTTTAAGAGATACTCTAGGCCATAAGGCAAAAAGAGAAAACACAGGTGAAGCCTCAGAGATCAAAGTCTCTGAGAGCAAGACAGCTAGAACTCATAAGCCAGAATACCAGAATGGAGAGAGCTACCTATGCAGAGAGAGAGAGAAACACGGAGGTCCGTAGAGAGTCCCTTACCATTTAGTGGCGTACTGATCGGTACAAGCATGTGGTGAACCTGAGACTGCAGAAAGAACCTTCCAAGAAGACTAGACAGAACAGCACCCTAACACTCACATGGAGCCAGGAATAGCGCCTATTACCATCAGGCATACTGGAAAACCATAGCTGACCCAGCATTGAGCAGAGAACCCATAGAGGTCATGCCTCAGTAGTGCAAAGTCAGGTGCTTTAGCTAGAAAATAAACATTTCCTCCCTAGAAAATCTTAAAAGCAAGACCCAAAAGGATAAAACTATTTTCAAACTGTTCCCAGAATTAAGGTCAAGAATTCATATGCTGCTGATAGGAAAACTATGAAAAACAGTATGCAGACTCCTCAAAAAAACATTAAGAACAGAATTATCATATGATTCAGCAATCCTTTTTCTGGGTATCTACCCCTCAAAATCTGAAAACATTTATCCATAAAGATATGTACACCCCAATCTTCACTGCAGTATTATTCACGTTGGCCAAGACACGGAAATAATTGAAGTGACTGGGAAAAGATGTGGTACATATATACAATGGAATACTTAGCCATAGGAAAAGATGAAACTGACATGTGGGACAACATGGATTGACCCTGAGATAATCACGCTAAGCAAAATGAGTCAGACAAAGTGGAGAACTAAATGATTCCACTCATATGTGGGATATAAAACTGAAAGAAACAAACAAGACAAAAGAAACTCACAGACACAGACAACAATTTAGTGGTTACCAGAGGGAAAGAGGGGAGGGGAAGAAGTAGATAAGGGTAAAGATCAAATATATCAAATATATGGTGACAGAACGGGATTTGACTTTGGGTGGTGAACACGCAATGCAATATACATTGACGTATTATTGAATTATACATTTGAAACCTTTATAATTTTAGAATCAATGTGACTCCAATAAGTTTAATAATTAATAAAAATAAATAAAAAAAATTTATAGGACTATAAAGGTATCCAATAAGGTAAAATTCACACTATCACACAAAGATTATCAAACATGTAAAGCAAAAAAAAAAAAATTTGTGAGAAAAATCAACCAATTAAATGTAACCCAGAACTGACACAGATGACAGAACTGGTTGACAAGGACGCTGAAACGATTACACAGAATGCTTGACATACGATGGGAATATGTCTAGATAAACCCATAAGAAATTGAAAATATAAATAAAAATATATTTAATACACCAAAACTACTGAACATCATAGCTTAGCCTAGCCTACCTTCAATGTGCTCAGAATACAACATCCAAAAACCGCTGGCAATGCAATATACTGCAGGGTTGTTGACCCTTGTGATCACTTGCATGACAGGGTCTGCAGCTCACTGCCACTGCCCAGCATCATAATATTGTACCACATATCACTAGTCCAAGAAAATCAAAATTCAAAATTCAAAGGATGGTTTCTACTGAATTCTTACCACTTTTGCATCATTGAAAAATCTTAAATGGAACCATCGTAAGTCAAGGACCATCTGTAATTTTATTCCATGTGTTCAAGAAGTTAGAGATATGCAATATATATATATATATAGTTCACCACTGAACAACACAGGTTTGAACTGTGCGGGTCCACTTATACACGTATTTTTTTTTTCAAGAAATACACAGAAATCCCAGGTTTCACATCCACAATTCAACCAACCACAGATTTGCAGAGTTACCTGTAAACATTGTTCTATGCCATTTTATGTAAGGACCTTGAACATCCACGGACCTTGGTATCTTCAGGGGGTCATGAAATGACTCTCCTGTAGATACAAAGGGATGGCTGTAGTTAAGATTTTGGGAGGTCAAAAGTTATATATGGATTTTCAACTGTGCAGAAAATCTTTGCACTGTTCACAGGTCAAGTATATATGCAAAAGAGGCAAATCAAATTCCTAGAGACGAAAACTACAATGTCTGAAATGAAAAGTAACTGGATGACATTAACAACACAAAACATTACAGGAAAAAATTAATAAATTTGAAAATATACCAATAGAAACTATCCAAAAATCAAAGACAGAGAAAAATGAATTAAAAAAAGAAAAATAAGCATCAATGATCTGAGTGACAATTTTAAATGAGCTATATAAAATATTACCAGGAATAAAGGTTATTTAACAATAATAAAAGGTTTAATCAGTCAAGAGGATTTATCAGTCCTACATATTTATGCCCCAATAATAGAGCTTCAGATGCATGAAGGAAAAGAGAAAAACAAGTAGAAACAAACAAATCCAAAATTACAGAGATTTCAATACCCCTTTCCCAATAATTAGTGAAACAAGTGGGAAGAACATCACCAGGCATAGAGTAGACTAACTACCTATCAACCTGCTTGGTCTGATTTACATTTATAGAATATTCCACCTAACAAAAAAATATATACTCTTCTCAAGTGTACATGAATGATTTATCAAGACAGACAATACTGTTGTCCATTAAACAAGTCTCAGTACATTTAAAGTGAGTCAACTCAAATAGGTATATTCTCTGACCACAGTGGAATTAGAAATCACTAACAAAAAAGTCTCTGGAAAATCTCTTTATACTTACAAAGTAAGTATTTCACTTCTAAATAACCATTGGTTATTGAAGAAATCCAAGGGAAATTAGAAAGTGTTTTGAACTGAATGAAAATACATTATTAAAATTTGTAGGATGGTACTAAAGACTATTTACAGAGAAAGTCATAGCACCAAACAGCTCTGTTAAGAAACAAAAATATGTCTCAAATCAATCACTCTGGCTTCCACCCTAAGAAATTAGAAAAGCAAATTAAACCCAAAATAAGCAGAAGAGAGAAAACAATAAAATTCAAAGCAAAAATTAATGAAATAAAAATCAGAAAAACAATAGAGAAATATCAATGAAACCTAAAGCAGTTTCTTGGAGAAGATGAATAAAATTGATAAACCTCTAAGCAGGCTTATCAGAAAAAGAAAGATGATATCAATACCAATATTAGAAATAAAAAAAGGTGACATTGCTATAGATTCGACAAATGTTTAAAGGTGTAATAAGTGACGTTTACCCCAGGAACATAGGGTTAGGTTAACACTGAAAAAATAGATCACCATTTTAAGAAACCAAAAAGGGAAGGTCATACAATCATCTCAATAGATGCAGAAAAAAATCATTTGATAAAATCCAGCATCCACTCCTGATAAAAACTCTCAGCAAACTAGGCATATAAATGAATGTCCTTAATATTAAAAAGGCATGCAAGGTAATATTATACTTAATGGTAAAAAACTGAATGTTTTCCACTCTTGATCAGAAACAAAGTAAGAATATTCACAAGGATGTTCATGTTAACACATTTATATTCAACACTGTAATGGAGGTTCTAGCCAGCGATGTATTTATTATTATATAACAAATCCAGAAAGAGGAATAAAAAGAATCCTAATTAAGAAGGAAGAAAACAGATGACATAATTGTCTGTGTAGAAAATTAAATGTACTTTACAAAAAAAGCTACTAGAACAAATAAGTGAGTTTAGCAAGGTTGTAGAATATAAAAACAATATACGAAAATCAATTGTATTTCTATATACTAACAACGAACTTTCAGAAATTGAAAAACTCTGTTAGAGTAAGCATCAAAAATATAAACTATTTACAGATAAATATGACAAAAGATATAATATCTGAACACTGAAAACTATAACATTGTTGAGAGAAATTTTAAAATATCTAAATAAACAGATGTACCTTGTTCATGGGTCAAAGGACTCAATACTGTTCAAATTTCTATCTACTCAAATTGATCTATAGATGCAATGTCATCCCAATCAAAATTCTATCAAACTTTTGTGTATGTGTAGAAATTAAAAAGTAGATTCTAAAATCCATATGAAAATATGAATGACGTAGATAGCCAAAACAACTTAGAAAAAGGACAAAGTTTACAGTTAACAATGATTTCAAGAATTAATTATAAAGCTATAGTAATCAAGACAGTGGCATTGGCAACAAACCAGATAATGAGATCAATGTAACAGAATAGAAAGTCCAGATATTAATCTAGATATACAATTTTTTTTTTCAGAGGTGAAGAGAGAAATCAGGGAAAGAACTGTTTTCAACCAATGATGCTTGAACAATTGGATATCCACATACAAAAACAAAAAGCTTCAATTTATTCCCTTTACCATATACAAAAATTAATGCACTCTGATCACAGATCTAACTCTAATACCCACAACTATAAAATTTATTTAAAAAAATAGGACAAAATCTTTGTAATGTTGGATTAGGCAAAGAGTTTTTAGGAAATAAACCAAAAGCATAGATCTTAAAAGAAAAAATTGATAAATTAGATCTTTGTCAAAATTAAAATTTGCTGCTACTTCAAAGACACTGTTAAGGAGAATTAAAAGTCAAGCTATAGCCTGAAAGAAAATATTTATGAATCATGTATCTGATAAAAGACTTGTATCTATATTATATAAACTGATCCCAAAAATCAACACTAAGAAAACAATTAACTCAATAAAGAAATACGTAGGAGATTTGAGCATACACATCATCAAAGAAAGTCCAGGAATGGCAAATATGCACATAAAAAGATGCTCAGTATCATTATCCATTAAGGAAATACAAATTAAAACTACTACTAAATACCACAGCATACCTATAAGAGTGGCTAAAATTAAAAAGCCTGTCATACCAAGTGTTGATGAGAATGTGGAGTAAGAGAATCTCCCACACACTGCTGCTGGGATATAAAATGGAGCAACCACTTTGTAAAACTGGGAGTTTCCTAAAAAGTTAGGCATAGGTCTAGTATGTGACCTAGTTATTCCACTCCTTGATTTACTCAAGAGAAAAGAAACTATTTATCTATAGGAAAACTTGTAAATATTCATAGCAGTTTTATTTGTAATACCCCCAAATTGAAATCAATCTCAATATACATCGACATATAGGTAAACAAATGTGGTATATCCACACAATAGAATAGCATTTAGCAATATAAAGGAATGAATTATCCATACATAAACAAAGATGAATCTCAAAATAATCAAACTGACTGAAAGAAAATACATGCTGTATATTTCTATAAAGCTCTAGAAAATGCAAACTAATCTATAGCAAGAGAAAATATATTGGTAGTTGTCTGGGGATATAAAGCCAGGGGTAAGATGGAATGACTACTCAGGGGTCTGAGAAAAATTTGAGGGGTGATGGGTACATTTACTTTCTGGATTTCATGGATGGTTTCATGGATTATACATATGTATAAACTTAGCAAACTACACTTTAAATAGGTACAGTTATTGCATATTATCTATACCGCAATAAAGCTGTTAAAAATAAGAAATCCCATTTAAATCAAAGAAGCAAAATTAAAATGCCATATCCTTAAGTTATTGCTTCAAATAAGGTAGATGTAATAGAAATAGTAGCAAAAGCAGCAGCAGCAGCTAATGTTTAGTGAATTACTGTGTATCAGACAACCTTTGAAGAACTTTAGATGAGTTTACTCATTTAGGACTCAGAATCACTGTTATTTTATGAAGCAGGTACTATTTCATTCAACCTAACATCCTCGAGGTTCATCCACATCGTAGCCTGTGTCAGAATTTCCTTCCTTTACAAGGCTGAATAATATTCTATTGTATTGATGTACCGTAATTTGTTTATCTTTTCATCTGTCATTGGACATTCGGGTTGTTTCCACCTCTCAGCTACTGTGAATTATACTGCTGTGGACATGGTGTATAATTATACTGCTGTGAACACTGGTATATCCCACCTTCAGTTCTTTTAGTATATACTCAGAGGAGAATGTGCTGAATCATATGGTAATTCTACATTTAATTTTTAATTTTTTTTTTCAGGAAAAACCTTATCCTTCATACCTAAATTGTAGTCCACAGAGTGAACTTCCTAAAAGGCAAATCTGACCATGTCCCTTTGAGACTTAAAATTCTTCAGTGGTTTCCTAATTGACGTCAGGGTGAAATTCAGATTCCTCAACATGGCAGGTCCTTCCTAGACAACTCCGTCCTCCCCAAGTCTCCCTGTGCCAAGGACTTCACTCTTTTCTCTAAGGTTCCAAAGCACCTTGTACCTTTAGTACCTCTCTTAGCACTTCTCTCGCTCTATTACTAATGGTTTATTTTTCTATCTCCCTCAAGAGACTGTAATCTACTTGATAACAAGATTCATATTTTTATTCCTCTTTGTATCTCCAATACCCTTCCACAGTGCCCAGGCGTAGTAGAAACTTGATACATACTTGTTAAATGAATGAATGCCAATTCAGTTGTCCAAAGAATAAAATATTTGCCATACTGTGAAGTAAGCAAAGTAGCAGAGACAGAATATAAATTAAGACATATGTATGTATGCTATGTGTATATGTGTATATATATAATATTTATGTATTTTATATATATTTTTATGTATAAAAATGCACATACAGGTTACATATTTATGTAATAATAAAACCTCTTTTCTCTACATGTAATGTGTAGTCAGTCATTCACATGCTAGTTTCCATTTTTAGTCTTGAATTTCTTATCATGTGGTTTGGAGGCCCCACTAAGCAAGCACAGCAGAGGAAAAGAGGCCAACAGTACACAGCTCACTTGCATGTCAGACACAATACCTGAAAGAGGCTAATACCTGGGTGCCCTTCTCTGCTGAGGAGTATCATATAACTGTGCATAGACTGGGCCTTTGGTTTTACGAACACACCACAAAACAAATGTGTTCTTGTATCTAGGTCTAGGAATCTGGTATGACTTTTTAAAGAAAGGTTTAATAAGCATCTGTTTTACACTCATACGCAGACCAAAAATAATAATTTAATATTAACAATACTGTCTAATAATAATATATTAGAAGAGTACTTCAGCATGTAGCTCAACTCATAAAAGATTATGGATAATGGCTTTCCTAAAGCAACAATTCAAACTAAAATAAATGACAGTTTCTAACTGCACACTAGACGACTGCTGGATTTTTTTAAAGCCTGTCAACCTTTCAAGGTTAAGGAAAATGTCAGGTTTCCAAAAAGATTCTGTCTTTCCAGGCTGTACTGCTGCAGGGAAAAAAAAAAAAATTGTCACAGAGCACATTATTGGCCTTTCTATTCCTAAACTGGCAATAAAAGGGGGTGGTGCCCATGCCAGGTCACTGTAAGTAGTGACCTGTCTCACAAGAAAGATGTAAATAAACAAAACAAGCTTGGTCCTGCAAATGAAACAAAACGGGCTTCATCCAGGCCAAATGCATTCTTCATAGGCCCTAAGTGAGCAAGCCCTGAGAAACAGTTAAACATGCACAGTCAGGAGCTTTATAGATCAGCAGAACCTCTGGGCTAACCACTTTACCTACATTAGAAACAAATAAAATGTTTGGATAGGAGTAAGAATCACAACAGCAGGAAATGAACTGATAAACAAAAAAGTGTATCAAGGCTACAGAATCAATTTCTGAACATGGAGAAAACTTAGGACTCAGAATTAAAGAAAATACACTGGTACTGGAAGTCTTCTTACATAGAATTTTAAAAGGCTAAAATTCAATTTTTTACTTCCAGAAAAATCTAAGATCTATGATAACCAAGAACCTCAAATGCACTCGCAATTTCCTTAAACCTGAATCTTGTAATCAGGTTGGATTTGCATAGCCTAATTTCTTAAATGGGGCCATGCAGACAGCCTTTAAATAGCACTGTTGAAACTGATCTCCGAAGTGGACCTCCTCCACACAGCACATTTGAAGCACAACAAAGGGCATTCATTACCTGAGCTACATAAAGGCAAGCAATGTGGTCTGTTAAAGCCACTGGAGAGACCTGACCATGTACTCTTGGTCAAAGAACATTTAATTTACGAGTAGAAAGTCAAATGAGTATGTATATTTTCTAACTACATACCTGTTGACAAATTTTTAATGAAGTCAAGATTAAATCGTTCCATCCTCAAATTTTACACATAAAGCCCAAGTTAGAATATTTTCAAACTAGAACTCTTCTACTCTAGGTGCTAAATTACTCGAGGTAGAGTTTCCCTGGTAACATCTGACATGAAACAGGGCCAAGAAGAGTCAAACTCAAAAAACAAAATGTAGGAAACACGACAATCAATTAAACTGAAACAAAATTTAGCATCACTGACTATGAAAACCAGAACTAAGTATAAGTGAAATATTAGAAAAATGAGAAAAAAAGAAGAAAGAAGTAGAGGCGGTGAAAAGAATGTGAAGAAGCAGGCACAGCAACTGGGAGAGGAGAGGTGACCATGAGGAGAAGAAGACACAAGAACAGTGAGAATCTCCGTGCAGACCATTACCTTCCCACCTCCAGGGTGCTGATGGAAGCACCAAATCACAGAACATTTATATGGAGATTCCCAGAGATAAAGATTTCCTGAGTTCTCTTTGGTACAGTCTATTCAATATATAGTTGACCCCTGAACAGCATGAGGGTTAGGGATACCAAACTCCCACGTGGTCGAAAATCTGTATATAACTTTTGACTCCCCAAAATTTAAGTTGGCCCTTGGTATCCACACGGGATTGGTTCCAGGACCCCTTCATATTCAGTTGGCAGATACTTAAGTCCCCAACATAAAATAGTGTAGATAGTCAGCCTTCCATATCCATAGGCTTCCAAACAAGGATTGAGAACAGTATAGGCATTTATTCGGGGGGAAAAAAAAAATCTACGTATAAGTAGAACCACATAGTTCAAACCCATACCCCTTTGGGTTTATTTGATTGCTTGTTTATGTTGGGAAAGGATTTTGTTTATCAGTTCCAAGTAGAACAGACTTATGCATAGGCCATTTTTTATATCTTAGGAGTAAGGGTTTAGAGGGAGGCTCTAACAACCAATGTTTGATACTCATGATAACTTTCATTCTCCTCTTATCAAATATATGTATATATTCACTCAGAATGTCAAGAATTTTCCATATCAGTTAATGATTGAAATAAAATATTTGAATTTAATTTCAGCTTCTACTCATAAACATCAAATTCCCAAATGAGACCATGTAATATAAACCCAGCAGGACACAGTAAAATATAGGTAGATCACAGAGAACGACATAAAGTGCCTCCCATTTACCAGTTTTGTCTGCATTTGTTCTTCAATTACACAGCTTTCAAATACACAAATGACAACAAATAGCCCCAGAGAATGAGCTGAGACCTGCAGTTAAATGCCCCTGGAGGACAGCTACTGAGGTTACGAACACATTCTGTGTAGCCCCAAGAGGTAGACTCAGTACCAAGAGATAATTACTAGAAGATATATTCACCTCAGCTTCAGTGTATTAAATAATGTTACGAACTGGCTGATGAGATTACAATAAGAAAATCACGGATTGGAGAGTTAAGGGTCTTGGTTAAGGTAACAGAGCATATGTGTTGCAGTTAGGAGAAAGACGTACCAGATTCAAAAGCCAAGGTTCTTTCTGTCACTCTAGCTGTTCCCATGAGTTTCTGGTCTTCACAGTTGGTCAGGTAGGGGTGGGTTGACAACTGGTTAGCAGTGTAGGGGCTTCATATGTCAAGTGGTTATACAAGGATGTTGCCTAAAGATTCTTTTTTACCCTAAGATGCCAAAATTCTCTTACCAAAGCACACTGCTTGAATTTCCTTTCAACACTATTTTGTTGAAGCAAACCTGTAGCATCTTTCTCTAGACTTCTCTGGCTCTTAATGAAGGCTCCCCTAAGTGGAAAGCAGGATTCTATTTCTGTCTTTATTCATTTTAATAGTATAGGATTAGCCTTAGACATCAGGAAGATGGAGACAGAGGAGGAAGATCCAAGGTACCTGAGCTGCCCACCTATGAGACATCTTAAGCTGGGAGTGGGGGAAATAGATGCAAATCTTTCTTCATAAAACTTTCCATTCACACAGAAGAAAGTGCAATGAAGATATAAACAATATGTGCCATATGTTTAACACGGGAACGATTAAATGTACCACTCTCATTCATTTTTATGACAGAGATAAATGTCCATAAAACTTGGCCAGGGTAAGAAAAGATAAGAGGACAATAAGGTTAACTATGGATTTCTTTAGGAATAGCAATTGTTCCTGTTGCATCTGGCACAATCGAAAGGCTGGATAGGAAAGTTCATGAAAAGGTGCTAGAATCACAGGCAACGTGGAGGAAAAGTTTAAATTAGGGGAGTATAAAAATACATTCATGTCTATCATGCCCCGCTGAAAACCTCACACCATTCTAAGGGAATGAAGACAACTAATTTAGAGGTATGAAAAGTGTGATCCTGTGGAAAGGACACAGGACTGGGGACCAGGAGACCCGGGATCCAGGACCTACTAAGAGGCCTTGAGTGAGTAGTGGCCTTTGCTACTCCAGGATAAACTCTAAATTTTACTTAAAATCTGAAATCTGTTACTTCGATCAGTCTTTAGCTCTAGGTCTCAAAAAAAACTTTTATATTAAATTAGCCTTAATAAAAAAAAAAACTGGACGAAACTGGCATATCTTATTCTAAGCAGTCATGACCATTTTTAAAAGTCAAATTTCTGAGTATGATATCAAAATTTGACCTTGAAAAATCTCACAATTAGTTGGTCTCACAAGCATCTTAAATGTCTTCAATAAAGATGTTTACTTAGTCTAGTTGTTAAAAGAAATACTATTTTTTGTGTGTTTTTTTTTTCCTGAGTCACAAAATCTTTAAAATATTTCTCTACCCAAAGGATGTAGCTGATTTTCATTTGGAAGAAGGCTGGAAATTCTGGAGGCACTCAGGCTACCTCCACATTTATCTGAGTTGAGCCTTCCTTCAAGAGCTTAAGTTTCCTGCCAACGTCTGATGTATACACACACCTTGAAGGATTTATTAGAGACTGCTGGGTTGTCATCTGTCACAGTTCTAAGAGATTTCTAAGAGCAGGATAAAGCAATGGGCTTCATTCAGGTCAGAGCAAGATCCAGGATTAACGAAGGATAATCAAGTGACATAACCAGCTGACTGCAAGGTATTAACAGATTCAGAGCATTTGGAACACTGCAAGGGAGAAGTATCTAAATTTAATTTAATAGGAATTTCTGCAGCATATTCCCTCTCCTTATAATTATTCTTTCTAACACTTCTAAAGTTATATAATGTGCTTGCTAAATATTTATATGGAGATTATTTATCAGAAGATTCATTTTCTTATGCCTTAAAAATGATCATGGATATAACGTAATCATTAATAGTTATGATAATGGTATTTTAATGTGTTTTGAGAAAGGCATTTTATACACACACAAAAAGATATTTTTTAGATGAGATGCTATGATAGCAAAACTAAACTTCAAAATAAGATTAGCCATGAGTTGGCTGAAATTAGGAATGTGTAAATAAGGGTTCACTATGTTTTTTCCTTACTTTCTCATTTGTTTAAATTTTTCCATGACCTTGCTTATGGCGTTTTTGCCATGCACCATCATTTCTTTTTACGTAGCTATATATAAGTTGGTTCCTTCTTTTATAGCTTCTGGGGTTAAAGTGAATTAGAAAGGCTTTCACCAAACCAAAATTATTTTTCTAATTCCTTTCACGGCTTCTTCTAGTATTTTATGGTTTCATTTACAATCATTTACATCTTTATTCCAAGAATCTATCCTAGTATACGATATGAGGTATGAATCTGACCTTTTTCCAAGTGGATTACCCATTTGTCCCATTAACATTTACTGCATGATCTAGCCCGTTCTCACTGATTTAAAATGCCACTTATATCTTATGTTAAGTTCCCACATGTACTGGGTCTATGGACTCAATTGTCTACTCTACTGCTCTGTTTCTTCAGGAACCAATAACATGCTGTTTTAAATACTGAAGATTTTTAAATGTGTTTTAGTATCTGTCAGGGCTAGTTCTTCGTTATAATCCTTCTCATATTTTCCCAGGCTATACTTTATTATTTCTACATATAATTTATGATAAGCTTATTTTGTTTAAAGTAGTATTTTTTACAAGTACACATTAAATTTATAGTTTAATTTAGGTAAAACTAATCCCTTTATTGATGCTGTCTTCTCATCCAAAAAATAAACAAACAAACAAATATGGTAGGCTTTTCTAATATCTTCTTCTAGGAAAAATTTTACTTAGTTTTTCTGATTTTTAAAATACTTGTATTCTTAGTCATTTTATATTTTATTGATGCTACTGTAAAAGAGGTCTTCCATTACATCTTCTATCTCGTGGTTGTTTGTATTTATGCAAGCTATTTCTATATGTTAATATTTCTGTATAATAATGAAAGTTATTGTTATGTTTTTTCATTTGACCCCATAAAGCTTTCTAGGTATAATTATATCATCTGATAATAGTGATGATTTTGTCATCTCTTCCAATTTCCGTACTCTTACTTTTTCCCTTGTTGAACTGTGTCAGGGACAAAGCACCTCCAGAACAGAGTTAAGCTATAGCCTTTTTCCTGACTAATGGGAATATTTTAATGTTTTGGCATGATGCTGGTTTGTGGAACTGAGGCCGATTAAGAAAGCATTAATCCATTCCTATTAAAAATTGTTATACTGAACGAATACTGAATTGTGTTGAATCCCTTTATCGCTTTTGAAAATATTTGTATATATCTCCTTAGACTTAATACAGTAAAATGTATTAGCAGTGTCCCTAGATTTCCACATATCAATATACCACACTTAAAAAATAATTATTTCCTAATATCGTCTAATATCTCTTCTATATGTGATTTGCTTAATTTTCCTTAAAATGTTTTGTGAATTCATTTTTCCAGAATCCAATCATGGTTGCGGTATGACAGTTGGTTGTTACATCTTTCTAAACTTTTTTAGTTCCAAAATGCTTCCCTGCTCCTTCTCATTTCTCCTCCATGACACTGACTTTTTTTTTTTATTTCAATATCAGGTCAATTGTTTTGAAGAATTTTCCACACTAAGGATTCATCTAATTGTTTTCTAATTTAACTTGTCATTTAACTTGTTCCTCTATCTCTGTATTTCCTGAAATTTCAAAGTTAGATGCAAAGGGTTAATTAGATTCAAGTAAACTATTTTTCTGAAGACTTCCTAATTGATGATATGTGCTTCATATTACATCACATCAGGAGGTGTACAGTGTCAGGCTGTTCCACTGTTATGGATGATCAGTTTTATCACTTGGTTATAGTGGTGACCCCCAAATTTCTCCACAACAAAGATAAATTTCCACAATTTCAATTAGAATTTTGTGGGGTGACAACCTAGTACCACACCAATAAATTAATGACTCTACGATTATTTAGTGACCCTTAAAAGAATCGTTGGGGGTTATAGAACTGTGATTTTCTAATTTTACCATTCCTTATGCTTTCTATCCTCAATTTAATATAGTCTGATAGTAGGTTCAAAACCCTACTTTTTTTTTCTTTTTTGGTCTGCCTTTACTTGGTATACCACTGCAGATGTAATCAAGTTAGGATGAGGTCATACTGCTTTACAGTGACCCTTAATTCAATATAACTGGTGCTCTTATAAGAAGAGAAGAGATAAGGAAACACACATGGGGGAAATCACATGATGACAGAGGTACAGATTGCAGTGATATGTTTACAGGAGAAGAAACACCAAGGATTTCCAGCAACATCAGAAGCTAGGAGAGACATGGCACAGATTCTTCCCTAGGACCTTTCAGACAGAGCATGCTATTTCTGACACCTTGATTTTGAACTTCTAGACTCCAGAACTGTAACAGAATAAGTTGTGTTCTTTTAAGCTACTTAGTTCATGATTATTTGTTAAAGAATCATATTTTCAAGGACACACATGAATTGTTTCTTAATTCTGTTATAATGTAGTAGGTAGTAATTTCTCTTTAAGCTTTTAATTTTTTTCCCACCATTTGGCTACTTTACTTTGCATTGTCCAAACATGCACCTGTGCGATTTAAAAAGTTATTATTTGAGTGTGCTGAGTTTATGAGGTGACTCACTTTCAACTTTTCTCTTCAAAGAGATACAATTCAAGTCCTACTCTCACTACCTCCATCTTATCATCTCCCCTCACTCCCCACCACTTCTCCCAGGATAGCACAAGGTCTTCAGTTTCCTCTTCATTTTTGGCACCTGATATTTACTTTACTTTCTAGTTAGCTCTGCTATGTATTAAAACATGTAACTGTTATATTTTATCCAGCATTTCTAGGTGTTCCATAGGAAGAATTTTTTCAAGTTTTCCAGACTGTCTAAATCCTCTGGGAAGATCCTGTGTAAGAGTCTCCTGTGCATAGATGGTTTTCATTCAGACCCCAGAAGGACTCCTTGCTGGTTTGCTGACTCCATTTTCACTGCCTCCCTCTCTGTCCCTGTGGGCCCACTTCAAGGGGAACAGTTATAGAATGATGGAAGGTTTCAGCTAATATTATCGATGAGGGACTAAGGCCCAATATGAAATGACTTGCCAAGGGGCAGGCACACTCCATATGCGCATGATGAGACAGAGCTGACAGCTCCATCCTTCTCTTAAGGCAGCCCTTTGAGAGGAGTTCATCTGCCACTCTGCTTGATACGGTTCTAATATTAAAAAGTATTTTCATAGCATCTTTATACCATATGTTTTAAGTCCTCAGAGTTTGATTCAAAATATCAGAATAAGTGCTTTCTTTAGTCTGAAGAACACAGAGTAAACCATATGGCCTATTGCTGACAAGATTTTAACACAGGCCTTTGTAATATTTAGGAGACCCTTCAAATTAATCAAAAGCATAGAATATGGGGAATTTTCCAAAAAGGAAGAGTAAAATAAAGGGAAAACATGAAAAATTTGGAACAACAAGTGAATCTGGCTAAAGAACAGAAGGTAGACAATAATTGGTTATTTTCAGAAAAACAACAAAGAGAGACTCAGAAATTAGTCCTGGCTAACCTAACCTAACCTAACCAATGGGAAACCACGGAAAAGGGGGCCAAGGGGTCCAAGGGAGACAGCTGCAAAACTTTAGAGTTCTGTTGAGTTTTTGATTCACAACTGGGTTTTGGGATATTGTTTTAAGAAATTTTAATTTAGAGTTCCTTAAATTTAAATTTATTCTACTGGGTAGATTCTACTATATATATAATCATAAATACTGGGCAGGCTAAGAGAAATCCAGGCACTTCTTCAAATATAGTGAGAGAACATGAGACAAACAGCCCATCCTCTGAATCTAAGTAGTTTGACACAACCATTTCAAAGCAAATTTATCTTAAAAAACCCAAACACACACACACACACACACACACACACACACACACACACACACACACACCAAGAAAAACAATACATCCTTAGCAGATGGATCCTGAACACACAGATGAACTGGAATTCTCTAAAGATAATTATGCCTGTGTATGTGGCCATATGTTCCCCTTCAGAGATTTTGGTAGCTAGAACTATTTTCTTCTTTCACAGAGATCACCATCAAGTGTGATAATGCAGGGCACTCTCGTGCATTTTTGCTGGGAATGTAAACTGGTGCACCTATTCTGGAATGCAAAGTTGATATGTGGGTCAAATTTAATAGATATATCTTTTGATCCAGTAACATGACTCCTGGGTGTTAGGTCTAAAGAAACAGTTGAATAGGGTGTCCATCATGACATAATTATAACAAATACTGAACATGACCTAAACATTCACCATTAAATAGACAATGGCACATATCATCAGTGAAATTCTGTTCCAGAAAAAACAGATGAGGCACTGAACCAGCAGAGCTACCCTGTTCAGACAGAGGCACGGTCTTTGGTGGAAGCTTAAGCTCAGGAGGCAACACAGTGACGTAGGCAAGCACAGACAGACAGCTACACGGGGCCAGTGTTCAGTGTGGCGGGCAGGCTCAGGGGCAGGGGACAGTAGCAGGACACAAACGCCAAGGCTCTTCTTGCTTGAAAGCTGACCTCAGTGAATTTCTTCTTTGGACTGTGTAAACTTGGGGTGGAGGAGACAGAAGAGGATATCCCTTGAGAGTGATACTGAAATTCCTGTCAATTTGACAAGTATGCGTTTCAGTTGGTTTTAATTTAGTTTGGAGAAATATAAGATGTGACCACTTGTTTCCTTCACCTTGAATGTTATGGAACAGTTTATGCTGGTTGCACAGAAGTTAATAATAGTTTCACCAAGTGACTGAGTGACTGACAGTGAATCAATCATGGTTATATATATATGCAAATATTTCAGGAAATTTTGTCTTTTTCCCATATTTTTTTTTTACAATTTACATATGCTATACCTTTAGGAAAATAATAAAAACTGAAAAGAAAAAATGATTAAACACCTAACTTCTCTTCAAGATTGAAATCATCTTTGACTGTACTTGGGACTTACCCAGAACAGGAACTTAAAGTGCAATTTAGTCCAATTCCTCTACACACACAGAAACAAAGTGAGAGAGTTTGCTAAATGGCCTGCCCAGCATCATTGTATCTGTTTAATAGTTTACATCTTTTTTCTTCTCTCTATTATTTGTTACTTATCGATTTTGAAATGAAATTTTACCTCTTGATGCTATGTCCTGTATCCTTCACCTAAGGTCGGGGATTCAGAACATTCCAATATAAACATATTTGCACAGATTAAAAAACAGAAACAGAAACTTCTCAAAGACTTTCTGCTGTTTTTTCCCCATTTACTAGGTCTTTTCAGATATTCATCTTCTCTTCCTTTCCTTTCCCCTTTCCTCTCCTTTCCCTTTCTACTCTTCTCTCTCCCTCTCCCTTTCTCTCATACATCTCACAACTGTGAGCATGAGAGACTTTTCTTTTATTATTCTCCTAGAACTATAAAACATAAAGGTTCTTCAACAACAACACTTTCTCCACATAGATTTCCCTGTGTTGCACTATAAATATTGTCAACTCCTATAACTTAAGGATTAATGACCACAAGGTCTTTGCTTCCCTGTCTAGCATAAAAGGTAAAGGGGAATAGAGCACAGGGATGAGTCCGCCTTTCCATCCAATTCTATTTTTGTATGGACCACAGAGGCTAGTTCAAACAAAGTTCAAAAATTCCACCAGCTACATTTTACTGTCCAGGTGACAATGGATACAGAGAAGTTCATGTACTTATATATTCCAAAACTCAGAGCAGGTCTAGAAAGCTCTCTATCTCCAAAGCTTATGTTAAGAGTAGTCATTATTGACATGATGGCTTATATCATTTCATGAGTCAGAAGGCAGCATGTTTTAGACAAGACAAAAGGAACCCAAAGAGGTTAAGGTATTAATTGATGCCCTAAGTGAGTAGCTGTATCTGAAATTGAGTCCAGGTCTCCTAGTCTTCCTATCCAGGAGTCTATTAAAGTACACAATGTTTATCTTTAAGTTCTTTCAGAATCCTCTAGGGAGTACCTGGTCAATTATATTTAAAGATAACAAAAGAATCCTGTAAGACCAGTTGTCAGACAAGAGGAGTGAATGACAATAAGCACACAGACAGAACACAGAGAATGGGTATACCTTTCAAATCCTAATAGCCCAATTCCAAATCCTGTAGATTCAAGGCCAACCTGGTATTACTTCTTCATTTCAAGCAACATCACGGCAATAGAGCAAACAAGAAGACAAGAAGAACAGAAGAGAAGCATTCCAGGCCACGTGTTCAGGAGACTCAGGTTATATTCCTAGCAGTTTCTATACCTACAAAATTGTAAAATATTTTAAATCTCCTTGGTCTGTTCCAAACTCAATAGCCTAAAAGGCTATTTGGGAGGCAGTGATGGGGTTTCTTTGATGAAGCCACCAAGATAATTATGTAGTAAGGAGTTTCTAGTGAAGTTGCTAACAGGGGAACCTGTTCATGCCAGATGACTAAAAACATTACTTTGAATTCCTCCTGTAATATTATAAACACAAGAACTGGAACTGGCTACTACACTGAATGCAGCATATACAAACATTTATTTGAGGATGATCCCAAGCTGGAAGTATAAAGCCAGCTACGAAGATGGAGGAGAGCAGATTGTCTATATAGCTGTTGGCAGTACATCTGCCCATCCTTGAGGTCCACGTCCCAGCTTCCACATACTATGTGGCCTCTCTAGTATAGGTGTGGGGTAGCTGACCCCTCAGGAGGAGAAACTGTCAGGCTGTGATGGCATCAAAGTTCCAACACTGGACTTCCCTCTTACGGTGACTTACACACACACACACACACACACACACACACACACACACTCACACACACACTTTATTTATTTATCTATTTATTTATTTATTTATTTATTTATTTAATCAACTGCTGTATCTGTATGAGACACTGAGGCTTCTGTATATTTAGTCTCTCAAAAGTGCCCTAAGATTAGTCTAAGTTAAAAAAGTTAAAGAAGGTAGAAGGATCACAGAGATACTGTGCAAAGATGTGTGGAAGTCAATTTTGTTGTAGCATCTACATAAAAGATGTGGGGGCAGGGAATAAGAACCAACAAAAACTGGGGAAGACCAGCTTCAAGGCACAAACATAAATGTGACATCATCACTACAAAATATAAATGTGACAGTAATTTGTAGTTAAAATTTTTTTTTTGAGTTATAAAGCTAACTTAAATTATGTTGTCTTTTTTTGAAGTATCTTGTTAATTTTGGTAATGTGGGCCTCCACAAATCGTCATGCTGCCCCTAATTAGAATGAGCTTCATAACTTTAAGGGACTTGGGACTACAAAGGGATTAGAAAGAAAAGGCAGGAAGAAGTCACATGACTCATGTCAGACTGCTGAACTGAGACAACACAGCCAGGCTGGGAACTACCAGGCCTGCTACTCTTGGTCTAGTGTTTTCCCCGCAATATGTCAAGACGTCTTTTAAAAATGCAACATCAACACAAAAAGGCCTCTATTACTTACTAAAGTCAGATCTAAGAAATGAACTGATATTCTCTACCAATTTTTTCAGATTAAATATCATTCTCCAATTTCAGAGCCATCGAGATTTATTTTTCATGTTTCCATTAAAAACAAAAAAACTGAAGAGCTTTTTCTTTGCTTATTTCTGCCAAGAAGAAATCCACTCCCAAGTCATTGCATAAAGGCCAACCAGACTGAAAAAGAGACTGTGATTATGTAACTGCCATTCGACCCAATACCACCACTGGAGCATCAATACAGAGAAGGCTTTTTACAGAGAAGGTCAGAGGGCTCCAGGCGAGCACCCAGGGAGTTCAGATACCTCCTGGTAACAGAAAGTTTCCATCTGCAGGAGTATATTAAGACCCAAGTAATCGCATTTGTTTCACTGACGTTATGTGACACCAAAAACCTATTGACTCAGTGAAAATAATCCCATTTCTCCTTATGTGTGCAGAAGAGAAAAGCTAGGTAAAGTTTCTAACCTTTTAGAAATAAGAATTTCCAATATTTGCTGACACCTCAGGCATCTGATCTATGCAGAAACAAGTTCATGGGGTCCCTGAATTCTCCTCCCAGCCTTCATCACCTGCCTGTCATCCTAAAACGGCAGAGGGATTGCATTTCGTTTTGAGAAAGTGAAAAGATCTTGGCAAGATGTTAAGCTAAGAGATACTATTGAACATTCCAAAAATTTCACCCACTCAACAAAGCCACAAAATACAGCCAGGAGCAAGAATAGGATGACATTTCTTCTTAACTCTCCGTTTTCTGATTATTTTCTTCCTCTGTATTCCCTCCAGTAATCTTTGCAGTGCCTCTTTCCTCTGTAGTGATCTCTGGCTATTTTTTTCTATTTTTTTCCCCCAAATTATTCATTCTACAGCATTTTATAATTTTTATTAGATTTCCTTAAAATTCAACATTGTGATTGCTGTGAGAGAGAGCCCTGAAGTGCTGTCTCCCCTATTCCATCACCTACAGAAAAACAGTCCAGCCTGCAACCCCTCAGTCGCAAAAATTTTAGTAGGCTCTATGAAGTTTGGTATTTAACTCAATTACTTTAATACTTCAGAACAACATCTGAGGGAAATCATCATTTCCATTTTACTGGCATACAGAAATCTAGAAAAAATACTCTCACTTTATCTAGAGGTAGATATTTTCGTTTCCACCTTTCACACATTTATAATATTTACACCCTCAAATATTTGCTTTTCCCTCTCCTGGCTTCAGCTCTACTATCTCAGCTGAAAGAAAGAAAAAAAAAGTGACATTTATAAATTGAATTCTGAAGGCTAAATGATAGTCAATACTGTTAAACTAGTAGAGCTATATCATGCCTAGTATATAGCAAACACAGGATTATGGCATAAAGAAGAAACAATACTTGCTTTTTGAATAAAACAGAGAGATCCCTCAGAAAAAAAGAACTAATGTTTTCACATTAGCACTAAAAATAGGGAGTCAACAACAGCCTCTTGGTACATTCCAAAATCTGCTTCTGTCTCCAATTTCTTTACCAGGAGTTTTCCTTTCTGAATAATATGAAACTTTCCAGCTAGCAAAAAGACCCATTGCCAATGCAAATCTTGAGAAATAGTAGGTATATGAGAAATTACTAAAAAAAAAAAAAAAAAATCTCACATATACTGGAATGAGGTACCTTAGGGAAATTCTTCCCAAATAGAAACAAATAGAAATCTTAGTCATTTGGTCACATTTCCTCAGAAACATAAAAAAAGAACTAGTTACTTCTTGGCAGAGTAAAGTGAAAAATAAAAATACAAACACTCCAAATGTAAATTCCAAAAATCCAGCATGTGGCACCTGAAGGGACAGATGCATCATTAACTGCAACTTGTATGCTAAGGCTCTGGTTATGAATGACTGCAAAAGTCTCCGCTCAGCAAAACATGACGCTTCCGTCAGAGAAGGAGTTTATTTAAAAGTATAATATTTGCCACCACTTTGGAGCAAGTTTTGGGATGCCATGATGCAGAAGTCTGTTTACTTCTAGCTAATCACTATGCCTACAATTCATTCAGGCAAAGCTCTACCAGGTGGATGCCAGAGCCTGAGTTAAGCTTCAGGAACAAATGCCCTGGCCTCCCATAGACGTAATGATTCACATACTGTGGGAACCATCTGCATGATGAGTTCTCCAAAATCTTTGTATTTTATTCATCTAGGTGTCCCTAATACCTGGCACTATACCTGTCATTTTTAAGTGTGAAAGGTTAGGAGAGGGAAGGGGGTCAATCTCCCATTAGGCAGGTCGCCTCATACAAACCTCAGTAGACATTCACAAGGCTGAACTTCCTCCCCAGATGAGTGCCCTAACACCTGCCTTGGGCTTCCGCAGGCCCCAAGAACCACAGGTGCTTCGTAACTGCAGTTACTGGGCAAAATGAGAGAGCATCCTACAGGATTTTTATGCTAGGGCCTCGGTAAAAAAATTGAGAGTAATGTCTCCAACTTGAAAAAGGACATACAAGGGGAAACCAAGACCAGTGTCACACAGGTCAAAAGCAAGGCAGCAGAAGCATGGAAAAGTTCAGAATGGTGGTAGGGAGGTAAGGCCTGGAACGGTCCCTAAGCAAAGCAGATGTAGCTAACTTTTTAAGCAGTGCCTGAGGCTTCCCACTAGGTTATGTTGAAAGCAGTTACATAACAGATGTAAAACAGACAAATATTTATCCCATAAATGGATATCGAGCAGGAATTTCCTGTCAGGCACTGAGCTTGATACTGTGGGGGTACAGAGATAAATCAGAGATACACACTGCTGCAACGCAGCCTTCTAGAAGGGAAACAAAACAATAATGCACAGCAGAGAATAATTTTTATGAGAGGCAGAGAGAATGTGGTGGAAGTATTAAGTGAAAAGGAAGGAGGCAGGAAGTGAGAATTCTTTCATTTATCCAGTATGTACTCAGGGCCTATCTACTACATACCAAGGACTGGCGATAGAGAGTAAACTGACCAACAGTATCCCTAATGTCATGTGACCTAATGTCTAGTGGCATGAATAAAAAAGTTTAGTAATAAAGGAATAATTTCAGGCAAGACTGAGTACCATGAAGGAAAGAATGCAGGTTTTGTGGTTGTAGACTGCAGGAGATACAATTTTATGTAGGATGGTCAGGAAAGGCCTTTCTAATGATGGGATATTTACCAAAAGACCAAAATAAAATATGAAGACCCAAGGGGAAAAAAATCTAAGCAGAGAAAATGGCCAGTGTAAGCATCTATTACAAGACAATCTCTATAGGTTCAAGGAAAAGCAACAAGGCCATTGTAGCTGGAGCAGCTCAAGGAGGGAAATGCTAAAACACAGAACTGGAGAGAAGGGGCCAGGTCATGTGGGGCCCTGTAGACAGTGGTGAGGGTAGACTAAAAGACGGCCCTGTGCACTAGGCTTAAAATGTTTGTGTCTCCTGTTATTAACACCTCACACCAGTGTGGTATATTTGTTCTAATTAATGAACCAATATTGATACATTATTGACATACAGTTTGTTCAGATTTCCTTCCTTTTTAACCTAGTGGCCTTTTTACTCTTCCATGGTCCCATCTAGGACACCATATTACCTCTTTAGTTTTTATGTCCCCTTAGGCTCCTCTGGGCTGTGACATTTTCTCAGACTTTTTGGTTTTGATAATCCTGACAGTTTTGAGGATTACCGATCAGGGATACACTAGCACGCTCTTCTACTGAAATTTGATGTTTTTCTGATAATTTGACTGAGCATCTGGGTTTACCATGGAAGTAAAGTGCCATTTTCATTGTATTACATCAATGGTACATACTATGATTATGACTTATTGCTGCTGATGTGAACTTTGATCACCTGGCTCAAGTAGTGCCTGCCAGGTTTCTTCACTGTAAAGTTTCCATTTTGTCCACATCCCCTTCCATACTGTAGTGTTTGGTAGGAAGTCTCTATGAATAGCCCACACTTGAGGAGTAAGGAGTTATATCCCCTCTCCTTAGGGCAGAGTACATAATTATTCAGAATTCTTCTGCATGGGATATTTGTCCCTCTCCATATTTATCAATTTATTCAATAATTTATTTGTATAAGTATGGATTCATGAATATTTATGTAATTTGGTTTGTGATCCAATACCAATTTTTTCTTTTGCTTAAATTATTCCATCTTTGATTTGACTCCTGTGCCTCTATAACATATTCCCATCAATATGTGTGTCTGTTTGTTGGGAAGGAGGTCGGAATACCTCCTCACTTTCTGGCACTACAAAACTCTCTAGGCTCATATTATATAGTTCCTGGCCCAAATCTCAAATCAGCCACTTCTCCAAGGTATCCAAGGTGTCTTGGTTCCTCTTATTGGAAAACGGTATTAGAAATCAGATCTGGGCACTAGAAGTATCTGATGATCTCTGCTATATTTTAACACTGGATCTTATTTTCCATTTTCATCTGCTTATACATAATTCATCTGTTTCATCTGTTGAGGAATTTGATGCTTCTCCACTTACAGCCAACATTCTCCTTTCACTCAATTTCCATACAAAACTGCAGCTTTCAACTGTTGACAAAAACAATCTATATCAAATACTACATACAACAGAAAAACACTTCCCAAAGACAATTTTACTTGTTATAAAATTAGGCAAAAAATGCTGTCATGTTGTACTGCTGAGTCTCCTCATAAAACTGAGCTCAATGGATAGGACTAGATAATCTTGGTACCACTTCACATTAGATGAATAGACATTTCATTAACATAATAAATTCAAAACAAGTTCAGAAGTATTTGAATTTTCCCAGCAGACTGAGATTGGGAACAGATGAATTTAGGTAAGTGTAGGTAGCAGAAGCCTAACTCTCATACACTAGAAAAGCTGCTTCTACCACACAGAACCAGACAATGCAATCTCTGTCCTGATCTTCTAAATGCCATACATTCATCACTTCTTAAATTAATTATTACAAAACAATAGTGGCTTTAGGCAGGACTCTTCCTTTACTCTAATTGTCATAGCCTCAAATATGAAAACTACTTTCTAAATTACAGGTCCCAAATAACAAGTAAATTTTAAGACCCTTTCCTCACAGATCCTTAAGAGATTCATATCATTACTTCTTTCTAGTTTAATAAATGTAATTATAAGAAATATTTGGCATAATAATGGTTTCTGGGTCATACACACATATACGCATACACTACGTGTGGGTGTGTATGTTTATATGTATACACACACATATATACGTATGTGGGTTTTCTGTAGAGAACCTTAACTAATACAGACACCAAGCGTATTACCCTTATAAGCCAATGAAACTTCAATTATGTACTGGGATAAAGCAAAACTCAAAAGTCATAAGCAAACTCAGCACTGGAGAGACATTGTTGATTTATCGCAGTTGTCAGTTCACTTCAGTGTGGCTGATACCATCTCCTTATCTTCATCTACACAGGTATTTAAATGTTGGCAGTGAAATGAGGAGTAATAAAGTCATAGACAGATTTCCTTTCTTCTCCCTCATTTCAAAAGATATGTTTGCTAAATGTAAGATTGTGGGTTGACAGTTCATTCTTTTAGCACTTCTTGCCTAATTTTGATCAGAAGTGTGCTTTGATTCTTATCTTTTTCTTCTATATATAATGGGCCTTTTTTTTCCTGTATGCCTTTGAAGTTTTCCCTTTGTTTTTTGGCAGTTTGAGTACGATGTGTCTGGGATATGTGAGCGTGTTGTACTTAACCTGCTTGCTATTTATTGACCTTCCTAGATCTATTATTTGGTATCTACCATTGATATTAGAAAACGCTTTGCTATTATCTTTTCAGATACCTTCTTTTTCTGTCCTGTTCACTCATTTCTCATTCTGATATTCTAATTACACATATGTTGGAAGCTTTGATATTGTTCCAAAGCTCTTGGAGTCTAAGTTTTTTGTTTTTGCTTTACTCTTTTTTTCTCTCTGTGCTCTCATTTGTGAAATTTCTTTCAATCTATCTTCAAGTGTACTGATTATCTTCAGCTATATCAATTCTACCAATGAGCCATCCAAGGCATTTTTTTTACCTTTATTGCTGTTTTTCACTTTTAGTATTTTCATTTGATTCTTTTTTATAATTTCCACCTCGCTACCGAAATTCTTCATCTATTCATGCACACTGTTCGTTTTTTCCATTAGCACCTTTAACATATTGATGATAGTTATTTGAAATCTTTTGTCTGATAGTTTGAATATCTGACTCTGGTTCTAGTGACTGATTTTTTTTTTCTTGTTTGTGTTGTTTTTCCTGGCTTCTTTGTACATCTCAATAATTTCTGGCTAACAGCCAGACATCTTGTGAAAAACAGTAGAGAATGAGGTAAATTTACCCCGAAAATGAACATATTTTTTCCTTACATGTGGGGAGTTGATTCAGTATAGTCAGGAGTCTAGACTGGGTTTGAGTTTTATCATTGCTGTGGTTATGCTCTGCACATTACAGGCTTCGCATGGCTTTACTGTGACCTTGTGCTTAAGGTGAAAATTTGTCTCAAAGTCTGCTCCACTTTCAGCTTTCTCTTCCATTTGTGACTGCAGCGCAGATAAGCAAGACTTTCCTCAGATTTCAGGCTAGTTAATTGTTTTGCAACTTAAACTGTCTAATGGATTCAAGGAAAGTTGTGCTTTTGCAGATTAACTGTTTTTTGTTTATTTGATTTTTATTTTGTTTTGTTTTCTACTGTTGTAAGCACAGGGGTAATACTCTTTCTTACTTTTATATCTTAGCAGAAGCCTCTTCTTACGAGTTTCCATTTCTTTTTACTACCATAAAAGTTTCTTGAGCTTGAAATACGCAAGTGCACATATATTATGTCGACTTGCTAACCAGAAGTATGTCAGCAAAAGCTTGGGACTCAAGTTAAAGTGCTACCTCTTAGAATTTATTCAAACCAAATGGGTTTTGCAAAAGAGGAACTTATCTTATTTCCCATTTGACACCACATCTCCTTAATTTAGAGTCAGCATGCATGTGTCACAGGGAAGCCTTAATAAGCAGGTTTAGAAATGTGCTTGTATTTTTTCAGGCAAGTCAGGAGAGGACAACACAACGGGAACAAAGAAAGAAAGAACCAAAAAAAGACAAGCATTAATCAGTAATATTACAAGGGTGTCACTCACGACTGTTATATCATAGGCTTCCAATCCTGTACTGATTATGCTAAAAAACTTTTACCACTTTAAGTCTCTTCCTCCCTAGCTATTTGCTTAAGAATAACACAACATTTCCTTAAAATTATTTTAAGTACTTCCTATCATAAACTTCTTTCTAGTTTTCCCCCATTTTAATATAATCACTTTTAGATTCCTCAAAAGTTTATAGAAACCAAGTCTGGCTACGAGATTTGGTATGAGTTGTATGAAATAATAACTTCCTCATTTAACATATCAAGGAAACCATGGTAGACTCCAAAATAAGTGCTTGGTGAAAGGTTATAAACTGCTAAAAGCTGCTAATTGATAACAACTCAAAGCATTCACCAGAAAAATCAATACTGAAATATCACCTTCACAATGTCAGAACTCTGCAATACTAGAAAATTATCCAATCCACGCAGTATGGATAAAGGTCAAACATGAGCCAAAAACAAGATTATTCAGTGAATAATCCCAATGAGAATGGACAAACAGGAGAAAACAATGAATAGATCCCAGTGTTTGCACAAATGGGCAAAGCTATTAACTTTTCAGGAAAAAAAATAAATTGCCTTTAAAATCTTTACAAGAACAAGTCAGAATTTAAACATGGGTTCTTTAAGGACAAAAGATTGGTCATGTTCACACTTGCAGAAACCCCTAAGTCCACGGGAATGACTAAAGGCACCAAATAAGAAAGGAGGAGGACTTCGCTGAATGACTGGCCCGCTCTGAGAAGCCCTGGTGCTGCTGTGGCTTCCATTAGTCTCTTGGGAAGGAACCAAGACAGAGGAGTTAAGATATTTTAAATGCAGTATAAAAATGTCAATAACAGAACCCGGGGGGGGGGGGAGGGAAAGGCAGAAATATTGAAAAGACAAAAAGAATAGGAAAAAAAAGACAAAAAGGAAACTAGAAAATGATGGAAAGCAAGATGGAGCAGCATCTGTTATGTGCAGACCTTTGTAGCCACAACCTCATTTACTCAAATGAAGGGGATACCGTCAGTCTCATTTTAAGAGGACAAAACTAAGACTGAAGGAAATACCACTTTTAGAGATGCGTAATCATGTATTAAGGCACAAAATGTAGTGGGGTCTGTGATACACTTTTTAAATTTTTGGCAAAAACAATTCTCCTCATTCTAGATGCTTAAATATCTTTACAGAAAAGCTGGGAGGAAAAGAAAAGAGAAAATAGGAGAATGTATCAGAGGCTAAAATTGGGAATTAAGATTAACAGCTGGGATTTATGTTTTTCATACCTAACACAGAGCAAAGTGAACTGAACAGTGTGCACGGCCCCTAAAGTAGGATGAATTTCTCTCTCTTCTAACCAGACCTGTTGCCTTCCCACTCTCCAGCTGCCTTTGTTATACACGTACTTCAGAAAAAAGCTATCCATGACATAAATCCAATATTCAAGTAAAAGCTTTAGGGTTTTTACTGGGTTTTACTAGTCATCTGTGAAGCAAATCCAAAAGGCAAGTAAAAGCTTTTTTTTTTTTTTTTTTTTTTTAGCATGGTAGTACTGACAACAAATAGCAGTACTAGACACAGCATTTGTCTGCATCCTTAAAGCACCTTTATCTACTCTTTCCTCTCTTGTAGCAAAGAATGTTGAAGTTCTAGAGGGAAAAAAATAACCTCTATACAACTTAAAGAACTCTGTAGTTACCTCATTCTTTTCAGATACATTCTGACATTACACAGATGCTTGTAATATTCTCATGCAAGGCTATTTCCTTGGCTTTAAAAGAAGTCCTCAAATTATGACTCGACTTGAAGTTTAGAATTTATTCTCCTTTTGAAACAAGGTCATAAATGGTTCTTAAAAGCTCAGGTCAGACAACAACAACTTATTATAACTCACAATGTAACTGAACAGGAAATGCTATTTTAGCTATCAGTTCACAGTACTATTTCTATCTCAGAAAAGGTGTTCTTCAGAGTGGTAGGTAGAGTCTAGCTATTTATTATATTATTGTCTTATTTTCTGTATACTTAAAGTATACTTCTGTATACTTTTTTTCATTATAAAAAGATAATTCATTCTATAGGTATTTATTGAAAATGTGCCAAATTAAAAAATCTGTTATGCATTATGGGGGATGCTATGGCCCACTAAAGGAGAAAGTAAGACATACAAAATTTAAAGCATTTAAGATGACTACCACAGAAGTAATGCAAACAATGTGCAAAAAGAACTCAAAAGTAGGGAAGTCAATCAGTTCTAATAAGAAATACTATGCTAATGGTTAAGTCACAAATTTCTCCCATCTCTGTATGCACATTCCTTTCAATGTGACATGAGTGCTCCTCCCATCATGAGTAGAATCAATTTCCGCATGCCTTGAATCTAGGCTGGCCTGCTGACTTGTTTTGACCTAAAAATGTTATGATATTGCCACCATGTGACTTCGGGGCTTGCATCTTCTGCCCTCACTTTCTTGCAGCCCTGAATTTACCTGGACCAGTTTCCTGGAGGATGAGAGAGAGGCAGAGCTATCAGCCAACATCAAACCGTCAGACATATGAGTGAGGATATTCAATACTATCCAGCCCCAGTTAAACCAAGAGATGAATGAAGACACATGATGGACCCCAGACAAGACCAAAAGAAGAAACACTCAGCTGAGTCCAGCCCAATTATGATTCCATGATTTTCTAATAAAATCATGAATAAATGTTTGTTATTTTAAGCCACTAAGTTTTAGGGTGTTTTGATATGCAACAATAGATACCTCAGATAAATACAAAGACTATGTCACTAACTCTCATTGGCTCTAAAAAGAAAAGGCAAAGACACTCTTTGATACCATTATGCAGTTAATTCTGAGAATCTTCATAAGCAAATGTATAGATCAATTTATGATTTCAGGAGCCATACTATGCAAAAGAGAGACAAAGAGAAATAAGACAGATACCCTCTACTCCAGGAACTTAAAAGATGAATTCAATAAAGTGGACAAGATTCCACCACAGAGTGCCCTATGGAGACTTTCGAGAAATGTCAACAGACGTTACCTGGGATGGTAGTAGGTGAATAAAGAAAAATGAAGGCACCCTAGAAGGGCCAAGGTAAGTTTCGAAAGCAAAAGAAATAAAGGGGGCACAAAGCTCTGTAAGAAAGAATAGCGGAGTCATCGGTCATGTGTGAAACATCACAGTGTTTTCAGGGAGCTCAAAGAAGTTCTGAATTGCTGCATTCTAAATTATGTGTGAAGAACAGCAGGACATCAAGCTGGAGAAGGAGACAAGAGATCATGGTGGATTATTAGGTCAAATCAAGGAGTTTGGACTTTACCCTATAGGTGACCAAGCACCATTCAAGTGTTTAAAGGGGAGAGAGATGTAGTCAGAACTGTGTTTCTAAAAGATTATGGTTGTAGTATAGAAGATGGACTTGAGATGGCCACATCCGGGGGCAGGTGAATCAGTCATTATCAAAATGAGAGACCCTGAGAGAAGAGAGGGTAGGCTTATCACTTAGGACTATCAAGACGTAACTGGAAGGCCTTGGCAAGTGGCTGGACATGAATAATAGGGGAGAAATCAGAGAGCCCAGTAATATCCCCAAGTATCATCCACAGATAGGACAGAGCAGAACAAGCAGAGTATTCTCTGGAGGGCAAGGTAAGTCCGAGAAAAATTCCTTGTAGGACATTTTGAGTTTGACTTAGGAATGGAACAGTAAAGATGCCTGGCATGTATCAGATAGAACATACATGTGTGAATTCTCAAAAAAAGAGAAGCACGCTGGAGGTGTACAGTTGGAAGTCTTCTGTGTAAGTACAAGAATTGAAACTATGACCATAGACGAAATCGACGAGGGAAAACTTCTATAATGAAAAGAGATATCGACGGGAGAATTAGAAGTGAAAGTTAATATAGGGTGTGATGAATGTAAGGCTAATTCCTCTGCACCTTTCATAAAACAATCCTTCTGTAGGTCCTCTGTATTTGGAGGAGGTGAAGGGAGAGAGTCCATGGCTATTGTAGCACATGCACTTCCTGATGGTCTGTAGCTCAGGAGTCCCACAATCACTAAATCAAAATTCGACAACTATATGCTTATTTAAGTCCAACTGATTTTTAAGATCCATGTACATGCCAGGGACTGTATCTAGGCTTCTTTTCTTGGAGAATCAGCCATGCTATTCACTAACATGACCATAATGAGCTCAGGTCAAATTGCTTAGAATTCAGCTGACTAAATGGCTGTTTTAGTTTCTTTTCAATCAATTATTTACAATTGGGGTGTCTTAACATTAAGCAAGTGGTACACAGATCTGATATCGTGCATTCAGTTGCTTGGAAACCAAGATCTCTCAAATTTTTCTTCTCTGTTACCAATTTTAACTATTACCAAACCAGAAATTTGTGTGTATCACCTTAATAACTACATAAACAAATACAATGTCTATATTTTAAGTATCTTTAAATAACTATTTCACGCCAGAGTAGATTTAGGTCTAAATGAAACATCAAGTTGCAGAGGTCAGATTTCTGTTTGGTCTCTTGTGACATACTAGGCTCTGACATTAGTTAGTAGGTACCTCTGGTCAATTCTACATTGTTTTAAATGGAAATAATTGACTGGTGTAGGTCCATTTCAGTAAAGGTATGAGTATAATCTTTGATGAGATAACATACTTGTTACGAGGCAAAATAAATCCCTAAAGAAATGGTGTTTCAAACAAAGGCCTTATTATCTCAAGTCAATAACGATGTCATTATTGGTTATAATAGCCATTATTAAGTTTGTGAAATTAAATTTCAGTTTTAACTCTCAGCTCCACTACAGTAAGTCAATTATGTACAAAAAGAGTCTCAGAACCGCCAAGGTTATTCAAATGATCTTGAAGTCAAGGGCTTTTGTTTTTTAAATGTTGGATCTTAGAAAATACATTTTTTTCTTAAATAAAATTTCTCAGTATATAAAAGTCCTTGCACTGCTTAAACACACAGTTGGAAGTCAAGAAATCTGATGAATAAATGATTCAATAAATGGATAACTTAGAGATGGGCTAGTCTACCTCCTTTCAGTATTAAGATTTCCAGGTCTGTTAGATATGTTGTTCTTCAGTACAGAAATGATGATGTCTGTTCTACATAACCACTCAAATACAGTATCGATCATAAGATCTAATGACTTCCCTGAGATACCCCATAAGCCATTCCACTAATATGACTAGTGATTCTCAAAGTATGGTCCCCAAACCAGCAGCATCAGCATCACCAGGGACTGTAGAAATGCAAATAACCTGTCCCCTCCCAGATCTACTGAATCAGAATCTCTACAGGGTTGTTAAAACTCTACAGGGTGATTCTGATGCCCAATAAAGTTTGAGAACCACTGATGTATGTAGAAGTCTCATTGTTTTGAGTAGATGAGAGAGAAATAAAACCTGATTCTGAAATTTTATTTTCCAAGCAAAACTGGACCAAAGATAGAGTTGAAGTTGAGAAAACAGAAAAAATGTTACTTGATGGCCCATTTACAATTCAATAAGCAGGATAAATTAGACAAAATCATTCATTGGCATAATAAAATTGTTTTTATCCAAGCCAGAGAAACACTGAAAAATAAGTTATCAAGAGGTATTAGCCAAGGCTGTGAAAAAAGCCTCTTTCATATCTTGCTGGTAAGAATGAAAACTAGTACAGCCCTTATGAAAGGAGAATTTGACAATACCTAACAAAATTACTGAAGTGTTTAACTTTTCACTCAACAATCTTACTTCTAGGAATCTAACCTAAATATACACCTCCAACATTATGAAAATATATATGCAAATATGAACCAACTGTATTTCAAATAAAAAACATGATCATATTGAAGAAAGGAGAAAAGGAACTAACCCAAGTAACTTTTGAATTCAGTGCTTTGACTACATACCCTCAGTCTAAAGACAAAAAAGAACCATAAACAAATACTGAAGTCTAGTGATTAGGTTTGTTTTTCTCAGTAGTGCAGGCTAGAAATTTTAAAAATACTTTTTTTTTTCTGATTTACCAAATAAGTAGGTATACTGAGAATAATGGAAGCCAAGTCTTTTTCACAGACAGTGAGGTGAGTTACAAATATGAAAAGGAAGAATGCTAGTATGAACTCTGTGGTACTAGACTGAAATTTCAGGTATTCATATGAATTCACGGTTTTTAATGGATCGACGGATAGGTAGATGTATATATTAAATAAATATGAATACACACATATTATATGTATATATTTTTTCTAGCTTTTAACTCCAAGAGGACCTAAATGTTATGACATTCTAGTAACAATAAGCACATCTAGCACCAAGATCTAAATAACATTCTTCACTGAGAGAAACTATGGCTCCTTGGTGAAACTGGATGAGTCCAGGGCTGAAGCAGAGAAAGCACAAAATGAGTCTGGAACATCATGTTGTACCTGAAGTTAAGGAAATACTTTATAATGAGGACATGTCAAAAGGCTAAGGTGCCAGCTTGGAGGAGCTCCCACTGGCCAAATTTGGAACAATTTGAACATTGAAATAAATATATCAATAATAATAGCTTATAATCCACTCAGTAAGAATAATCCATGAGTCCATAATAAATGTAAATAAAGAATAAGTAAATAAACAAGCAAACAAATACCTAAACACAATATAAAGAAACAAAAGACAAATCTAAGTTAAGGTGCATTCTACAAAAGTATTTGCCTATACTCTTCAAAATCATCAAGGTCATGAAAGAAAAAGTAAGGATGAGAAATGGTTCCAAATGAAAAGAAACTAAAGAGACATAACAAATACAATCCATAGAAACGAATCCCAGACCCAGTGTAGGAAAAGATGCTGTAACTGTCATTACTGGGACAACTGGTTAAATTAAAATCAGATTGTAAATTAGATATAAAACGTGTTGATTTTTATCACTGTACCAAGGTTATGTAAGAAAATGTCCTTGTTCTTAGAAGATACATATTGAAATATTTAAGGGTTAACCTACAACTAACTCTCAAACAGTTTAGAAAAAAATTGGATGTATACAAGAAAGAAAGAGCTAATGATAAAGCTAATGGAGCAAACAGTTAAACTCTGGTGAATTTCGGTCAAGTGTATGGAAGTTTTCATAGTAACCATGGAAATTTTCTCTAAGTTTGACATCATTTCAAAATGAAAAGTTACTCAAAAAAGTGTGTTTCTTTAAGATATAAGCAAAAAAATAATAATAATAAACGAAGAAAATTTTAAGTATTCCCCTGTGTTGTGAATGAATTCCTACCTCCCCACCTCCTACCCTTATTCCCCCAAATGTCACTATTCTGTAGCACAGTTGAGGGAATTAAAGGGAAAAGAAGACAGGCGAGGAAAGAGAGGTAGTGGAGGTAGTTGGAAAATATTTCCTGACTCTTTCCAAAAAGTGCTTCTGAATTTTCTCTGCAATTAGAGTCAATGTCACTTTCTCTGCGTCAATTAAGCTCATTTCTCATAAATTTGATATCATCTCAGACAATGTATTTACATGTAAAACTTTGCCTTTTTCAAAAAGCTCTTGACTGCTTCACAACCATGTGAGTTCAAGCTCATTATAATTTTTATTTTTATAGCACAACAAACTAAAGCAAAGACAGTTGTGTATGAGCTCATGGTGAATAATGCAAAACAAGCCAAGAACTGAAAATTCCAAAAGCCTGACCGAATTTCCACATCACAATTGCCTTGATTTGACTTTGTTTTACATTAACGCATTTCTAGATACTACATGTGGTAAGAGAAATAGTAATAGGAAGCTCACTTTGCTAACATATTCATGGGAATTCGTTTTTGCCCAAAGGAGATTAGAAAAACAATTTCAAAGTTTTAATCAGAGATTTAAGCCAAATAGCACCCACAACAGTTGTTCTTTTACCTGCTAGCAAATTCATTTAGTCATACTCAATGAAAGCGTTTGAGTATGAATACAGTAAGGCTAAAGACCATTCATTTCCAAAGGACAAATCATTATTTTTTTTAAATGACAACATTTCTCTTTCATTATTTTTCTCTCTACGCATTCTTTCATTTAAAACTGCCACTGCTGGTGACAATGAGCAAGAGATGATGATTGGAGGAGTCTCTCTCTCTCTCTCTCTCTCTACCCCACCCCCCATATCTGAAAAAAAAAATTAATTTCACTAATGAGTGTTTAATTCATGTTATTCCAACAAGATATTTTTTAGGATTTTTTTTTTTTTATTTTGCTGTTATTTTCTTTTCTAATGAAAGCTCAACTACTGGCAGCAACTTCACTTTAATTACAGATCCATTAACAATTAGTCCGCAGTAGTGAGGCATGGATTAAATCATCCCACAGCAGATTTATACCAGCCTTCACATCTCTGTGATGGATCATTCTCCAGAACCATTATTAAGAATATAATTAACAAGTAACTATGAAATGTCAGACTGCAGTCACAGAACAACAAATCCATTATTTCAGAACCCTGACTGGTCATATATTTTGATACCAGAATAAATTACTACTTCTCTGATTCACAAACTTTGCTCAACACCAGATTCAATTTTTATTAAATGAATCAGACAATATATGTTAAAGTCTAACAGAAATAGAAAGTATAAGGTCCAAACCAGTGGAGGGGAAATAATTAAAAGAAAACTTAATCCATATAATAAATAAGGGGAAAACAGGAGGGGAAATAGCAGTAGTACATAGTAAAAATAAAAAAATAAAAAAGCAAAAGTAAATTGAAAATGGAAAAAAAGAATTATAGAATAAACATCTCAATTTAACAGTCATCACAGTTCTATACTAAAATCACCAGGGAAGAGATCAATTCTCAGGTTTTTGAATTCCAGCAATATGCTATTTAGAAGCAAGTCTAAAGAACAGTGGCACTGCCCTATTATTATTATTATTATTACTAAATACTGATGTTTCAAAGATGATTATATTTATGTATCTTTCGTGACACCAATTGATGCCTAGCTGTTTCAGTTTCTTCTAAATCCTCCCAAAAAGCAGAGCTCAAAGAAGTTGACGATTTTCTCCAGAAAATGAGGCAGAAATAAAGTGTTAATTTTCAAGAATGACTGCTTTGTTACAGCACAGAGCCTGAGGCTATTTTTTGTCACTTAAATGTAACTTCTTTCCTTTGCATTAGAATCTCTCTTCCACAAGAGGTTTATTAAGAAAGGATATGGCCAAAGAACAGACATCATATCATTTTATACGTGCTACTGTGGAATATGAAAACATGTTAATTCCATGTACTAACATGCCAAAAGAGAGGGCCAAATATTTGAGTTTGTATCTGAACGAGAGTCACTGAAAATTATAGGCCTAAACTCCCCAACTGATTTTATAAAGAAGAAATTGGAGGTTCTGGTATTAAGGCTTGTTCAATAACCACGAGGGAGACAAAGGCATGATAGTATTTCTATAAACCACAGAGAGGTAATGATGACAGACTCATGCTGGATTCATGGGAAGCCATAGGGTAAGAGCACTTCCCTTGTATGGAGCCAAATATTCTCCCCATATTTGCTTGCTGGTCAATCTTCTGATATGATAAAGAGAGGCAATCAACTGCCTTCCATTAAGAAGTCCTCCAAATATCTGAAAACCTAAAAATAGACATTCATTAACTCTTCTCTTCTCTAAGCTACAATGCCATGCTCAAGACTCTGAGCATACCTGGCCAGGAAGATAATAAAAAAAATCATCTCATTATGGGAACTATAACATATCCTTCTCAGCACTTGACAGAATGACTAGATAGAAAATTAGTAGCAATACATAAGAACTGAATTACGCATCAAGTAACAGAATCTGCTGGACATTTATAGGACATACCACCCACCAACAGTACAGTACACATTCTTACCAAGCGCCATGTAATATTCATTCACCAAAATACATGGCATAAAACAAACCTCAACAAATTTTAAAAAACTGAAATTATACAGAGTATATTCTCCAACCATAAAGGTATACTATAAATCAATTGCTGACAAACATCCCAACATACTTTTAAGAGAAGTATTATAACACACATTTTACACTTAACTTACATTATGTTGTTACCTATGCAACAAGGTCATATGCATTAAGTGTTAAAGCACAAATTTTTATTCAGGAATAACTAATTCCAAAGTCTATAGTTTCCACTATACCGTGCTGCCTCTCAACAGAGCTTCCAATCCAGTAATTTCTAACCTCTTAACTGTTTAAAAAAAATACCTGTACAGCAGTTTCTTTAATAATATTCATTCAATGTCATTTGGTTAGAATGTTGATAAGATGCCGCAGGAACCTAACTCTTGTTTAAATCAATTAACCAATGCTAAAATTGGTCTTTTTATTTAAAGCTGCAAACGTATCGACACTGTTAAGCCATTAAATTAGGACTAACTGTACTCTAAAGGCATATGCTTCATTTTATTCATGTTATAATTGTATGTAAATCAACATACAAAAAAATAGAGGCCCTGAAAAGATGTTTGACTAAATAAACATGAATAGAAGTCCTAACATCTTCTTTAATAAACACAGAGATGGCCATGGATTCTCTTTGAGGTAGAGCATCCCACCTGAAACCCTAGCTCTTTTTCAATCTACTCTTAAGGTGTTTCCTTCCCCATATTTGCTTGTGAAGTTTGTTTTCCAAGCCCCAATTACAGCACTGCACATTTATCCTTGTTCAATTATGGGCTACTGCTCCTTTATAGAAAGATATCTTTCCATGCCGAGCCTGTCATCCATCATACGGTTGTCACTCACCGCTTCACATAAGCTGTTACACTGATGCACCTGCCGTGATAGCTTTATTCAAATAATGAAAATTTCAACAGCACAGGACTTAAATACTTAATTCTTCAGTTTATCAGATTGGTATCACCGACAACTTAGAACATTATTTTTCAGCCACTTTGTAATTCACCTAATTGTTCTTACAATCCATACTTCACCATTTTATTTGTAGAATATCATACAAAATTTTTTCAAGCACCCTGTGGAAGTTTAAGTGTGATGTATAACACTTTTTAGACAAGTAGTTCATCACTGAAAAAGATCCTGAGAATGAGCTATTCCAAAATTTCCAGTTCTCCTGGGAAAACACTGAGACTCAGAAAAGTTAAGTGGTTCTCTCAAGTCACCCAGTCAACTGAGACAGAACCAAGTTTATGGCTGAAATCACCTGGATTAAACCTGGGTCCTCTTCACTGTTAGTATCCTAACAGAGAAAAAAAGGAAACATTTCCTGTCTGTCATGTGCCAAATATCACATCCAGTGGTACACACTTTCCAACCAAAACCTCCATTTATTGGCAAAACAATAAATGCCCACAGGATCAGCTACACGGCGTAAGTGAATGCACGAGCAGGGTCTAAGACGGCAGGGAGTGGCAGTCCCACACACACAGGCCCACGGGCACATAGCCTGAGGAGTGCAACCAGCCAGAGGTGCAGGTGCAAGGCTGCCACACCTGATTTCTGAAACCCAGGTTTCTCCTGACACCTAAATGTCAGCAGCTATGTCCCATTTAACAGTGTCCTCACTAAAAACTACATCCGAATGGCAAGCCCACTTAATGCATGCTAGGCATTTAGCATACATCCTTTCATTAAGTTCTTACTACAACCAGGATTTTAACAGATGAGGCACCCATACCTCAAAGAAATTATATAAAGTTGTCCACATAGCTAACAAGTGGTAAAGTCATAATTCGAGTCTATTTACTTAAAACCTCCACTTTATTGCTTCATTTAATCTTTATAACTACCCGTAAAGGCACTTATCATTGCCATGTTTACTGATTGAGAAGTAACTCACAGAGTCTAGTAGTCTTTGGCCTGAAATAATATCAAGAACCAGTTTTATGAAAATCAGAATACTTTTGTCTTCCAGTCTCAATGGGGAGGAAGCACTCTAAAGCAGTGTGATTCCTAAACTAAGAGTAAAACATTTCTTGACTTCTCAACTGCTTTTTGCTTAGCTTGGAGATCACCAAGATTTTTGTGCCTTTAAAGTGAGCCAATTTCAACTTTTATCGAATAAATAATAACACTAATTTTGAACTATATCTGATGAAATAATCAGTAAACCCTGAGAACGAACGCATTTCTATGCTTTACCACCTATTTCTAACTGATTCCAGAGGAAATGTGAATACAGCACTCTGTTACAATGACTGAGTTTTCTCCCTGAATCTAAATGATAGAGCCCAGAGACCAACCATTATATTTTCATAACCTCTACTCATCTCTCCAGTCCAGGGTTATGAGGGAATACATTGGTGTGAAAACTCCACGTACTTCAAGGGCTGACATTCGAGGGACAACTTTTATGCTCCTGTCTCCCACACATAAGAGGCAACTTGTGGATGACTTAGGAACAAAGGGAATCAAAGCCTTGTCTGGCAGAGGGATCGGAGGCAAAGACTTTTCTTCATAATTTGGGATCTCAATGCAAATATCAGGAGGGATCTTAGTGGTCATTTAGCTCACCCCCAGGATCTTCTCTTTTCCATTCTTAGTCCCCACTATATTCTCTCTCTGGGTCCCCAGTTAATTCCCTAGGAAGTACCACTAGAGAACTTCCATTAACATTTTTCTTTCTCCCATTAAAAGTCACTCGAGCCTTCGATCAGCTCCATTTTTGCTCAGAGGGGGAAAATTTCATAACTGAGTTCCTGTTTAATTAGTTCCTCCCCCAGGGACATTGTATTTTAAGCAGGACTCCCAATAATGGAAAGACTTATATGGTAGATTTTCTGTACCTCGGAAAGGTAAGAGGTGTTGATCTTGAGGGAGTACTTGGAAGACTTCAGCCACACTTCTTCCCCATAATTTCGAAGGGCCCCTTCCCAATAACTACGTTATAGCAAATGCATCCTCTAATGCAGCCACCTTTATTAAACACAAAGTTTAAGTAAAATTGCTATGGAGGTATCTCACAATGTTCTTGAAAGACTTTAATGAGAATATGTATTAAAACTTCTAGCACTATGGCTAGTATATAAACATTTAATAATATTTGTTACTTTTTATTGTTATTATAAATCCATTTTCATTCACATATCCTATTTGATGATCTAGTGAAATTCAGATGAAACAGCTTTTTGTTAGGCATTTCAATGGGGAAAGAATTTAAAATATGTCACCAGAAGAAATGAAACAAAAAGGAAACATTATAATTCACTACTAAAAGACATAGAGGTATCAGAAAGGGCGATGCAGGTGGCCAGAGTCATCTAACCCAAATATATCTGGACTTTACCTCATTCCTGGGAAAAAGCTTCCTGGAAGGAACTGATCCCAACACTGCGAAGACCTCACAAGAAAAAGTGTTTTCTCTTATAAGCAGCCACGCATCTAAACGGGTGGCAGCAGACACTTCACATGGGGGCTTTTAATTAATAATTTATTAATGACTCTCAAAAGGACAGTATTTAATCACTGTTCATTAAACCACCTTTCTGCTGGCAGAGAAGAGTCCATGATCTGAATACCAGGAAAGTGGCATTTTCAAACAACTCAGCCTCAACCATGAGCTTATACAGAGCCATGCTCACTACCTGTGGTTAGTTAATTCAATTCTGGATGCTTATCTACAACAGCTGTCTAGTAACATGCAATTTTTAATAAGCCATTAAAGTTACATAGAATTTTAATATTGAGAACACAGTAAAGAGACTATGCTGGAAATCTTTCACCAGAATCACAGTGAGGTAGGGTCAACCTGTTCTGCTACAAGAATGATTAAAATAACAGCCCGTTCTGACTGTGCTATACACTGTATTAAGGGCTTCATACATATTACCTTCTTTAATCCTGAAAATTACCCTATGTCAGAGCAACTATTATTACCCTCCTTTTTGCACATGATAAATCCAGAACATAGAGGGGTTAAGTAACTAGCCCAAAGCCACAAGGTAAGTGCCAAGAATGTTAACAATCACTGTGTACATACTCTCTCCTCATTTACCAAACTTATTCATGCACATTATCCCTTCTGCTCCTCATAACTTCCTTGTAAGGCAAGCATTTTTAATTCTGTCCCTAATTCACAGATGGAGAAACAAAGAGGTAAGTAACTTGCCTATAGGCCTAAGTTATTAGAGGGGCTGACTTCAAAATCTAAATCAATGAAAACAGTCTACCCACATTTGTTGTATAACCACCAACTGCCAATACCAGTGATCTCAGCTCTACATGCTGTAACATAAAGGGGACCTAGAGGACAATCCATCCCCCAAATCTTCTGCCCCAAATTTTACAACTGGTCAGTTGTACACATCTTTATCACAATGTTTACTATAGTATATTAAAGTGACCTGTTTGTCCATTTTTTTCCTCTTCCCAGAATAGCAAGATTATGTGTTGTTCATTACTCACTATACCTTCTCAATATAAAGTACCTGTCAACTAGTAGGTAATAAAAAAAAGTTGAACTGAAATACTAATTCAGTGTGCATAAGTTTACTGTCTTATTCTTCTTTAAGGCGAACAGCTAAACAGTATTTCATGACCATTCCCTGGAAAAAGTCACATTTTATTTATAAGTTAAAAATTTGTATAAGTCTATAGTACCAGAGAGTACTTTTGTTAATCTCTGCTTCAATTATATACCCCCTAAGCTTTTTTTTCTAAAAGTCATTAAAATCTGCTTTTCAATCCTTTTCAAAAGTAAATCAAAAAAAGCTATTTCTTTTGTTTGTTTGTTTGTTTGTTTTTTATTCTATTTTCCCTGACCTAAACTGTATACTATTTAACTTGTCAAGTAATCACATATATATTTTAAATAAACAGAATATCCATTGAAAAGCATAAAAGATGTTCAAGCATGTTCCTCAAGAGATGTGAATGTAATTTAAACAGCTACCACTAGCAGTTGATTCTTCTTTACATACCTAAGAGTATGAACAGAATTAAGTTTAAAAACATCACAGGCATATACTTTAATGATTTATTATTTATTATTAAGTACTTGTGATATTACAAATATAACAGATAGATAATTTCCCACAAAGTACTACAGGCAAAGCTATCCATGTAACTTGCAATCTACAAAGCAATGGCATGGAATTTACTTTTCCAAATTATAAAATCCTTAGTATCTGTGTTCAGTCAAAAAAATTCAACTTTCAACAAATTGTCTATTTCATGAGGCCAGTCATTCTGATTTTATGACATATTGATCAGTTAGTTAATTCTCTGAAGAAAATTACATATTAAAAAATGTTTAAATTTCCTCTAATATATCTATCCATGGGTAACTTTGTGAGTGCAAATCTATTCATAAAAATAATAGAAATTGAAACACTCCAATAGATATGCTTAATGAGAAAATACTGTGTACAGATACACCAACATAATTTGTGTAAAAAAATAGAGAAGTTTAGTGTTTTCTAAGTAATGAATGGATAATAATTATAGGAAAACCAATCTAAAGACTGAATTCTACACTATTATATCTCTTTCACTCAAAAAAAAAAAAAGAGAGAGATGTAGAGCAATCAGCTAATCACTTTAAGAGCTGTGAGAGAGGAAGAGAGAATGGCTTTGCATTCTTCCTTACATTCCTTCTCCAAATCCTCACCCAATTTTTCATTTGAACTCAAATTTTCTTTCAAATATCAACAGGTTGAACTTTTATCATGCATTCTATTTTTTGAACAAAGAAAAATCTCAGCATCTTTGGGATCAGTTGGCCCTGTTATCAGCAGGTACCAACATTTCTTAAAAGCAAAGGAAGTTAATGACTGTAAAAGTCATCCAATTAAAGCTTCTGAGCAGAACGCAAACACTGCTTATCCAAAGAACGAAGTTTTAAGTTTATCTTTGAGATACTGACAACTTTTTTTTAACCTGAAACTAGAATCTGGTCACAGTTTTCTCTAATTCATTTTCTCCCATTAAGATATGATACAACACTTCAAGTAGGAAACGAATCTCCATAAAATTAACATTAGAATTAGTTTCCTCTGTACGGAGCAGTTCATTTGCCCACGAAGGTAAAACTAATGTTACCTCAAAGCCACTGCTGAAGTTTAAAGCATAGCCATAATATCTTTACTGCTTCTGAAATTAAGCTATATAACTACCTTGTAAGTATATCTGGAGATACTCAAAACTGATAAAAGGTTTTATATGTTGAATACACTTTTAGCCCTGGTCAATGCACACATAATTTTTATGTGGTTTCTAAACAAAAACTGTATCAGAATAAAAGCATATTACTAGAAACCAAGCACTCAGAGATGGTAAAAGAAAGAAATTATGTATACACGCCCACACTTGATTCCAGAGAAGATTTCAGAGCACTAAAACAGAATGGAATTGATGAGCCAACCTCAAATCAATCCTGACTTAACATGTACCAGATTTAGCTTTAATAGTATGTTTCATCACAGCCGAGAAAAGTCGATCTCTGTGCAATGGCAACCTGGACCCCCCACAACCCTCTTTTTGGGACAGAGCAGGTTGAGGATGACTTAGGGAGAAGGTGCTGGCTGAAGGCAGTGCTCGGGGGCAGTGTGGTAGCCCTCAGAGACCATCAGGTTCTGCGTACAAAGACCAGAGATGTTTAATATGGTCAAAACCTGTGCATGGGGCTAGAGGGCCAGAGAAGGTTGATCCAGAAAAGAGACAGCAACTAAGTCAGCTGATATGAAAAATGAAGAAAATGTTCTTCAACCATTTCAAAACATTTAGTTTTTAAGTGATATGCTTAAATAAACACTTTTTTAAAATGGCTTTAGGTACTTAAGGTGTAACATAAAACAATTTTCTCCTTAAATCACTTTTGAAAACTGACAAGTCAGATTCAACTTCAGGGTACATAAATCAATCTAGTGTATGAAACATATTGTGAAATATTAAGTATTGCGGTTGTGTGGTTAATTAGATGGACTCATCGGTACCTACCAACATTTCCCAAGCTGCATAAGCAGGGAGGCAGAGACAGAAAATGTAGTAAAACATCTATTTTCCATATTACAGAATTGAACTTAGGGAGAAGGAAAAAAAAAAGTCTGCATGTGTACTCCTCATTATCCTTCTACAGCTATTTGAGAAAGGAATTCCTATGCAAATTCGGGAAGACAAGACAATGAAACATCACCTAGCTACTACAGTCGTCCGACCTATGGGATTGCGATTTTTCTTTCTCCCTTTGCAGTTTAAACCTCTTAGGCGTCTGAACCCTTTGCAGAGAAAAAGAAAAATCCATGCAGATCCACTTCCTCTCTTCGTCACCTATCTCTGCGGAGGGATTTTTCACATAATGGCAAAAAAAAACTGTTTGATCTATGAACATCTGCAGAACACTGAACCATGGTTTCTTCTGGGACCTATTTAATCTCACTGTAGAGCTGCTTTCACATCCTCCCACAGCAGCATGTCTTTGTCATTAAAAGTAACGATTTAAATAGAAAGTGTCCGCATGTTAGCACGCCGGGATTTTTTTTTTTTTTTACTATTACCTTATTTTCTCTGTTTATTATACTCTTGAAGTATCTTACAATATGGTAATATACTTTTGTCACAAAACAGTGGGTTCTCATACTATTTTTTGTTCACATTGTCTACTGGTTAATATGGTTAGTGATGATGAAACTCATGTTTACCTACAAATTTATTTTCATAAATTTTTCTTCCTAAATGTTTCCTTATCTTCTCTTATGAGATTCCTGGATATGATATATCTAATATTTATCAACAAATTCTATCCACTCTGAGCTCTGATTTATACTTACAGACTAGCCTCACAGGCAGGAATGCTGGCTCAGAGACACAGCTCTCCTATAAGTAAATCCAAACCCTTGCTGCCTAGTCAAAAGGCAAAATTCAAATCTTCTGCTACAAATTCAATTACTGCTTATTCATTCATTGGAATAACAAAACTCATTGAAAAAAAGAGGAAAAAAAATACAACCGTACCCTTCTCTCTTGCAGTACACTTATTCAGGGTAAAGGGCACAGAAACCCATAAGAGAAATAGATTATAATCACCATAGTAAAGAGAGAATATGAATCATATATGAACAAAAACAGAGAGAAACGATGATTAATTCTTTAACACAGCATTGAGGGTCAGAGGGTAGCAGAAGGGAGCAGCCAGAGAAAAATCAATTTTCCAGCCTGGCTTTCCTCCTCTGACTAGAAAGTGGATTCTCATCTGACTCTCTTTCTCACCCTTCCACAGCTGGTCATCACTTTCCTTGCTTGACTTCTTCTAGCAGCTACTTGCTAATCTGACTCCAGAAAAAGTCAAAGCTTAAAATGCAGAATAAATGACAGAGGGCTGGCTTTGTAAATATACGACGACTTTTATCAGAATCTAAAAAATCTTTCATTTCTTTTGATATAAATTTGATGTTTTCTATCTACTTGCAGCTAGGTTATCATGTACTCTCCATGTCGGCCTCCTGTGAAGGGCCCTATGAATGTTCACCAAGGAATGAATATCTGTCCTCTTCTTTTATAGGACCAGCACAATCCAGCTGCTCTCAAACTCTACTGCTTTCACCCTTCAGGCTCCCGTGGAAAAGTTAACTCCCTCTCAGCTTCAACACACTGGTCTTTTCTTACCTCCTCCCTACACAGTACATGCATAATCTCAACCACTATGACTTTTTTGTGCTCTTTCTTTGCACGACTGTGTCATCCCAATGATTGTAATGCTAGTGACTCTCCTCAGACCTTGCTCCCACCTTTGCTGTTTACCACTGTCAGTCAGTTCTTCCTAGGCCTACTTGTAAAATGAGAGTAGTAACTACTTATTCCTTAGAGAATTTCTGTTTGGAACTAAAGGAGACAACTATGGTATGGGATGGTGCCTGGCATAGAGGTTAATACACAGAAAGAATTCAATCAGTGAGAATTCTTTTTATTTCCTCCTGGACAAACCTAACTCCAGACAAGGTTCTCCACAGAGTCACACACTGTTGTTTCAGAGAGGGTCTTGCTTTCTCAGTTAGAGAAAGATAAGCAGTTCTCAATCCAAGTAATCAGTGAAAAAATTTAGTAAGAAAACACTATGTAGCAGCATACCCTGAGATTCTATATGGTCAGAATACAGTCTTATTTTTACTATTTATAACACAATTGGATTCTTTTAGATAATATCTTGTGTAGATTTTCTACATCTCTGTTCATTCGACTGTAATTATCTTTCCTTTTTTTTCCCTCTCTTTCTTTTCCCCTACAAAATTTTCTAGTCTCAGGCAGACATCATTATAAAGGCAGGTGATAATTCCAGAAGAATTAAGAATGAGTACAGAGAAAAATTTAAGCCAGCTGAGGAACACAAGCACTATGACTGAAAGACAACAGCCCAAAAAATCTATATCATACCTGAGAAAACCAAGTCAAGGAACTCTCCAGAATAAGAGATTTGGAGGCTAAAAGTAAAAGGATTAGGAATCTCAAAAGAATACAGTAAACAGATGGGAGAAGCAATATACAAGATTAACCTATTTCCATCAAAACGTCAGTGCCATTTTTTAAATAGAACAAAAAAATTATCAGATTTGTAAAGAATCACAAAAGACACCAAATAGCCAAAGCCAACCTGAGAAAAAAGAACAAGGCTGAAGGTACTGCACTGCCTGACTTCAAATTATACTACAAAGCAACAATAATCAAAACAGCATGGTATTGGCAGAAAAACAGACAAGCAGATCAACAGAACAGAATTGAGACCTTGGACCCACATATATATGGGAAAATAGTTTTTGACACAGGTGCCGAAAACATACAACAGAGAAAAGAAAGCCTTTTCAATAAGTAGTGCTGGGAAAACTGGAAAGCCACACGCCAAAGAATGAAACTTGACTTCTGTCACCACACACCAAAATTAACTCAAAATGTATCAAAGATGTAAATATAAGACCTGAAACAATAAATTTCACAGAAGAAAACACAGGTACTAAACTCATGGACCTTGGATTTGGAGCAGATTTTATGATTTAGACTTCAAAGGCAAGGGAAGTAAAACCAAAAATGAATGAATGAGAGTATATTAAACTAAAAAGCTCTGCACAGCAAAAAAAAAGAAAAAAAAAACTACAACACAAAGAGGCAACCAACTGAGTAGAAGATATATGCAAACAACATTTTTGATAAGGGGCTAATATCCGAAATATACAAAGAACTCATACAACTCAAAAACAACAACAACAAAAAATCCAATTAAAAAATGGGCAGAGGACTTGAACAGACACTTCTTCCAAGAAGACATACGAATGGCCAACCAACCTATAAAAAGATGCTCAACTTCACTAGGTATGTATTAGGGAAATGGAAATCAAGACTACAATGAGATACCACCTCACACATATTAGAATGGCTGTCATCAACAGAACAAGTAATAACAAGAGTTGGAGGAGTTGTGAGGAAAAAGAAACCCTCATACACTGCTGGTGAGAAGGTAAACTGATACAGCCACTATAGAAAACAGTATGGAGGTCCCTCAAAAAATTAAAAATAGAATTACCATGCAACTCAGCAATCCCTCTTCTGGGTATTGACCCAAAAATTTGAAAACATTTATCTGTAAAGATATGTGCACCATGAAGTTAACTGCAGCATTACTCATGGCAGGCAAGATATGGAAACCACCAAAATTCCCTTTGATAGATGACTAGATAAAGAACATGTGGTACATATATGACAGAATATTACTTAGCCATAAGAAAAATGAAATACTGCCATTTGTGACAACATGGATGGATCTTGAGACTACCATGTTAAGTGAAATAAGTCATAAAAAGTTGAGAACCACAAGATTACACTCATATGTCAGATATAAAACTGAGAGCAACAAACAAAATAAACAAAAACTCATAGACACTCACAGGGTTCCTTTCTCCCCACAACCTCTCCAATGCGTGTTATTACTTGTCCTGTTGATGAGAGCCATTCTAACAGGTGTGAGGTGGTATCTCAGTGTAGCTTTGATTTGCATTTCCCTAATGGCTAGTGAAGTTGAGCTTCTTTTTATAGGTTGGTTGGCCATTTGTATGTCTTCTTGGAAGAAGTGTCTGTTCAGGTTCCAGGTTCTCTGCCCATTTTTTAATTGGATTGTTTGATTTTGTTTGTTTGTTTGTTTGTTTGTTTGGTGTTAGGCTGTACGACAGTTTAGTGGTTACCAGAGGGAAAGGAGTTTAGGTAGATAAGAATAAAGGTGGTCAAATATAAGTGGCAGAAAGAAACTTAACTTTGGGTGGTGAATACATACTGCAATATACATGATGTATGAAAAAAAGAGTCAAGAAGCAAAGCCAAGAAAAAGAATAGATTGGGTAAGGCATGAAAGAAAGGAAGGAAGAGGAAAGAGAGAAAATAGAAAGAGAGATAGAAAGAAGAAGAAGAAGATGAGGAGGACGAGGGGCCTCCAAGGAGCCTCGGAGGGAAGGCCGCTCCTGCCGGAAACGCCGAAAGAAGCCGCCGCCTCCTCCGACTCCCTACCCGCCTCCCCTCCTCCTCCTCTCCTCCTCTCCTCCTCCTCTCCTCCACTTCTCCTTCTTCTTGCTTCTTCTTTCTCTTTTCTTCTTCTCTCTCTCTCTCCTCATCATCTCCTTTCGTCATCTCTCTCTCTCTCTCTCCTCCTCACCCCACACACAGACACACAGACACACACACAGACACACACACACATACACACACACAGACACACAGACACACACACAGACACACACACACACAGTTGGGGGAAATTCTTATGGTTCTATAATTAGGACATCAGGGTGAACAGTGAAGGAGAGGAAATTATTTATTCTACAGAACAAGAAATACACCTATGTGGTAGAGGAAAGACTCAAAATGCTCTAAAACAAAGAATTATCAAGAGCAATCTCATGTATTTATATACACAAAGTCCTCAATTAATGTTATTAATAGGTTCTTGGAAACTGCACCTTTCAGCAAAACAGTGAAACCAATTTTACCATAGGCTAATTGAGATAAACAAGAGTTAAGTTTTTATGGCATATTTTTGGTCACAAAAACATCACCAAACTTCTAAATAGAGACCCAAAAGACTTCTCATACTAATCATTGAAATAAATGTGAGCTATATATTTATTTAAGAAAAATGAATAAAAACAAGTAAGATAATTATTTTCCAGCTCGCTATTCCAGTTCAGGGTTGCTGATGGCTGGAGTCTGTCCCTGTAGCTCACAGTGTAAGGCAGGGACCAACTCTGGACAGGAAACTCTTCCATCGCAAGGCATATCACATCCACACTCACACAGCCTGGGACAGTCAGATACACAGATGAACCTCCCATGCATTATTTTGGGATGTGGGAGGAAACCAGAGAGCACCCAGAGAAATCCCAGGTAGACACAGACAGAACGTGCAAACTCCACAAAGACTGTGGCCCAGGCCAGGATTCCTTTTTTTCTCACCAATGTTACAACAGAACATTATTTAAGGACCTGCTATATTCCAAACAGGCCTACAATCTATAATGCAAAGGTCTGCTTTATTCTTTATATTAGTATTTGCCTGTGACTTTACAAAATATGCTTCTGTTAACTGACCATGAAAACATCAAGTGGACATCACTTCAAATACCTTCAACCAATCTATAAAGTAACATGAGGATTAAATTTGAGGAACAGACCAGATTTCATATTCTTTTGTATACTTCAAATTGTTATAAGGATGTCATTTATTTATAGTTTAAGTAAAATCCTGGCAGTAATCACATTTTACTTTATATCAATACACAAAATATTCTATTCCATAACTGCAGTGAGAATCTGAATGAAAATCACATCATCTCAACTATTGTTTTGAGTTTAAATTCTAATCAGAGCTCATATGAAATCAACTTTACTCTCTCCAGGAAGATATCATTGTCAGTATATTAGATATGTGTGGGACACTAAATAAAAATGAGTGGGTAGGAAGGCCTTTCTTTTATTTAATTTAATTTTTTTTTTTTTTTTGGTTAACGAAATCCAGTAAGTTTCAGCTGTACATTTTAACAGTAAGGCATACATATATTTACGTTGTGCGTTCACCTCTCATAGTTAGATTTCTTTCTGTCACCATATATTTGACCCCTTTTACCACCCCTCTCTCCCTAAGGCTTTTCTTTTAAATTAACTTAAAGTATGAGTCATTCTACATTTTTTGCCCAGTAGAACATCTGGATATATTAAACACCATTTTGGTACAAACCTATCAAAAATGTTAACTGTGATTTTTCCTCCTCATTTCTCCATTATGACAGACGTATAACAAACGAATTGGTCTGAAATGTTTATCTGTTCAAAATTTAGGCTTAGTGGAAAAAGTATCTAAACTTCTTCACGAAAAAGAGTATCATACATTTTTTATTAAAAACAACTGAAAACATTCATTATTTTCCTTATGCCTGAAATGATCTTTATATGTTCCTATTAAAAGAAAACTGTGTTGCCTCATTTGAGCTAAGTCTAATGAGGCAAACTCAGTTGTATAAGTAAAATAGGCACATAGCAAACTCATTTATTTTTCATTTGATGTAGAAAAAGTAAGCTTTATGGCATTGCCCACTGTCCTTTTAAATATCATACATTTGGAAACTTACAGATTTATCTGTCATACCATTATTATGGTTTCATTTAAATCATACTGAAAACAGAGACATTCTGACCAAATCAGAATGCAGTATTTGTATTTTAAAGTGAGCTGTGAAAATCAAAATATGGTTATAATTCTGCCTTAGAAAGTGTATACTACAGAACCTTATGAAAAATGCTTGATTTAAGGGAAAAGGCAAAAAACCTACACAAACAGATTTATTTGTCTACACAGACACACAGGAAACACAATTAGACTCTGAATAAAATCAAATCCCTGATGAAGTGGCGCTTCTTTTATCTAGATTTCATTGTAACAATTCAAAAAAAATTGGCTGATGATGTGACGCACAGACCACAGTACTTTGCTAAGAGGTTCTATTTTGTAACTGATGTTATCACCTCCTTTTAGGAGTGGCTTTCATCATTTCAATCTGAATGAACAAAAGTATCACAGGAAACTCTTGAACACTTCACATACATCAAAACACAGAAGTGAGACAATAGTTGAGATCAGTCAACACCATGATTTAGAACCTTAAGTAGCTACTTGAATAAAGCCAATGGCTTATTTCCTGAACAGCTTTGATCCTATCAAGGTATTAACTCAGTATATTTTGGAAAATAAATGTATTAAATAATGATGGCAACAAGAAAATATTCCAAGGGAACTCTCTTTCTCAAGTATCTTAATAACTTACCAACATAAGAAATAAATATTGCATATTTTTTAGTAAATTAAATTTGCATGCTAGCCAAATTTCTCTGCCTAAAATTCATCTTCCATGATTGGGTCCCAAATTACCTTTGCCATCCAGCTTCTTACCCTTCTTGGGTACCTTAATGTGCCTTAACCAACTACTTAATAGTCTTCGATGTCATCTCAATATTGTAATACAAGTATTCCCCTAATCTTGATCATGTCCTTTCCCCTAAGCACTGACCTTCATATATAAAAAATCCTGTCAATGTTCAAGGTCCAATTTAAAGGATGCTCCTGAATCTGTAAGTGCCTACATGCCACATCGTGTACTAAATGCTTAACATACATTATTTATCTTACTCTGTACAATCTCTCCCCAGTGGTAGCCATAACAGCCACTATCATTAAGTACTTAAATGTGATACCAAATGGTTTTTTTTAGCATGATTGTATTTAACCCTCATAACAAGCTAGTTTGTTAATCCCATTCTACAGATGAGGAATATGAGACTTTGGATGTTAACTGTGGAAGATAGGAATATCAGCTCTGTGGTCTTAATCTAAATCCCAGCTCCACCACTTGCATCATCCTAAATCAACAGTTTCCTCAACTATTACAGAATGTGTGTGTGTGTGTGTGTGTGTGTGTGTGTGTAACAAGAGCTCTTTCATAGAGCTGTTGTAAGCACTAAATGAAAATCACCCACATAAAACATTTAGCACAGCATCTGGCATACAATGTAAACTTGAGGGGTGTTAGCTATTTATTATTCATTTCAGTCTTCCCCACAATATCTAGCATAGTGCTTTTCACACAGGAGAAACAAAAACTATATTGGTGATTAGAGAACCTTCCATCCTTTCTTAAAATAAATTCCTTTACAAATTAATTTATAAATGAAGTTTGTGCCCTGTTAATTTCAGATCATTAGAAAACAAGAATCTGAATTCGAGATGTTTATGGGTTAATTTCATTGACGTCTCTTTCCTCTTACCTGTTACCATAAGCAGCATACACTCCAAGCAGTGGGGAGATGGTGACTGAGTTTAACTTTGGAGGGACCTGAAAAGCTGCTTTCTTGGAAACACTACTGGGTGTTAGAAGGCTAAAATGTAACATTCAACACAAGCACAGAGTCTATAATATTAGAAAATTGATAAAATAATCAGCATCTACTCCCCAAAAGGCTCCTTTATAAAAGCTTAATAATTTTTTTAAATAAACTCATGTAGGAAAGAACCAAACACAAATTTTCAACTTTGTTATAATCAACGGAATCATATCATTCTACATCTAAAATTAATTCCAGTATTTTACTTAGAATTTATGCATAAATTTAGGCAACCTCTAAAGGCAAGTTTTTCTATATTTTTTAACATCAATATGCAAAGGACTTTAATTGTAAATTGACTACAAAAACTATAAGAAAAATTTGAAGAACACTGTTGATATTGATACATTTAGACTTGCTTTTCTTTTTGGACATTTATGTACCTTAAGATACGGTCTCCGCACCAAGTCTAATGACACGTTACCATGCAAAGGTATTACATCATCATTGACTATGTTTCCCTTCACCTTTTTCACCCATCTCTTTAATCCCCTCTCATCTGTAGAGAGCCCGGAAATAAACCCCCACTTATATGGCCAATTAATCTATGACAATGGTGGCAAGGATATATGACTGAGAAATGACAGTCCCAAGTGGTGTTGGGAAATCAGAAAAACGTAACTGGACCACTCTCTTACACCAAACACAAAAATAAACTCAAAATGAATTGAAGATTTAAATGTATGACCTGAAACTATAAAACTCCTAGAAGAAAACGTAGATAGTAAACTATCTGACAGGAGTCTTAGTAATATCTTTTTGGATATGACCCCCTGAGCAAGGGAAACAGCAGCAAAAATAAACGAATGGGATTTCATCAAACTAAAAAGCTTCTGCATAGCAAAGGAAACCATCAACAAAATGAAAAGACAACCTACTGCATGGGAGAAGATATCCGCAAATGATATTTCCAATAAAGGGCTGATATCCAAAATACATAAGGAACTCATACAACTCAATAACAAAAAATAAACCAAAATTTGCAGGAGACATAAAGAGACATAACTCCAAAGAGGACATACAAATGGCCAACAGACATAAAAAGATGCTCAACATCACTCACTAATCATCAGGGAAATGCAAATAAAAACCACAATAAAATGCCACCTCACACCAGTCAGAATGGCAGTTATTAAAAATTCAACAAATAACAAGTGTTGGTGAGGATGTGGAGAAAGGGAACCCTTGTGCACTGTTGGTGAGGCTGCAAATTGGTGCAGCCACTACGGAAAACAGTATGGAGGTTCCTCAAGCTTTTATACATTTACATTCTTCCCTTAATTAAAAAAGTTAAAATTCTATCCTATTAACTATTATGCTACATTATGCGACATGTTGAAAAAAAATATTCTATTAGGCCTAAATGATATGTTCAAACTGATCTGAATATTTGTATAACATAGCCTTCATTTAAAGGACATGGTACTAGTAAGTAAAGGAATAAATAAATGTCACAGTAAATAAACATTACAAGTAAACCTTTTCAAAACATTCCCAGGCTTTGGAGCTGAGAAAACTGCAAGAAGTGTCATGGGGAAACGGTAAAGCTGCCAGCCCTGCTGAGGACCATGTCCTGGGCATGGTACTGCCACATCTAACAGACAGTTCAAAGCAGGCTGCAAGGGGGGCAAGACTAGGCTCTGTTTCACAGAGGAGAAACCTGCTGAAAGAGGTCCTGTTAAAGAAATGCTAATGTTGTTGGTTTTAATATTATAAAGTACAAGCTCTCTAGCTCAAAATAGAAAATGTGTCCCAAAAACCTGACCACTCTTTTAATAGTAAGTGGAAATAATGCTGTTAGAAAAAAAATAATAAAGAGCCAGCAAATTGGATTAATTTGTTTAAAAAAAAAGAAAGAAACAAAAGGAAAAAAAGTAGTCTCTTTCCAAATTCTCTAGTCACATAATGACAAGTAAAAGAATGAGTACGAAATATTTAGAAGAATAATTCTTTATTATCACATTTAAGTGAGAAATGCTTCATTAGTAGAATAAAACGAACTGGTAGAGGCAACATATTTTTTAATGTTTTTGCTTTATTGAGGTACATTTTATAATTTCATTAATTACAATTAAAATAATAAATTACAATTAAAGTCATTTATTTTAACTGTGCAGTGTGTGACATTTTGTAATTGTATACAACCTTATAACCTCCACTACATTCAAATTACAACAATATCATCATCACAAAATGTTTCATGGCATTCTTCTGCAGTCAATATGGTCTCCAAGTTTCCAGCACAGGAAATCACTGATTTGCTTTCTATCACTAATTTTGGCAATTATAGACTTTCATATAAATAAAATCAGAGAGTATTTATTATTTTGAGTTTTGACCTCTTTCACTTAGCACAATTGTTTAAGATTCATTAAAATTCAATGTGTATCTGCATATATTAATATTTAATTCCTTTTTACATTTTAGTATTCCATAGTACAGATATGCCATATTTAGGTTGTGTTCAGTTTGAGACTACTATGAATAGCCCTGCTATTCGCATTCACATTAAAGTCTATATGGGCATATGTTTTCATTTCTCTTTGATAAATACCAAGGTGTTGGATTGCCGAATTATTTGGCAAATTTATGTTTAACTTTAGAAGATACTACCATACTGTTTTACAATTTACATTCCCACCAGCAAAGTGTAAGTGTTCCAGTTGCTCTACATCCTCACCAAAATTTGGTCTTGTTAGTCTTTTTAACTTCTGCCATTCTAGTGGGTATGTAGTGGTATCTCACTGCGGCTTTAACATGCATCTCCCTGACAACTAGTGATGGTGAGAATATTTTCATGTATTTATTGGTTATTTATGAATCTTCTTTTCGGACATGCCTATTCAAATCTTTTGCCCAAATTTTCATTGGATTGTCTGTCATATTATTATGTTTTAAGAGTTCTTTATATGTTCTAAATGCAAGCCCTTTGTCGTATTTGTGGTTTACAAATATTTTCTCCCAGTTTATAACTTGCCTTTTTTTCCTTAGGTGTTCCTCAAAAGATACAAAAGGTTTTGAACTTTGCTAAAATTCATTTTACCACTTTTTTCTTTTGTAGTTCATGCTTTTTGTGTCCTGCTTAGGAAATTTTATATTAGAAATCTAATCCAAAGTCATGAGAGAAATGTAAATGGTTTCACTTTAATTCCCACAACTCAGAATTCACACATTCATTCAACACACCTGTATAGAGCAACTGTTAGACAGAATACACTTGGCTAGTAGCCTCCCTGCCAAAGTCACTTTCTAGTCAGTTTTAACATACCGCAGGACTTAACAACTGGGAAATTAGCCTTTGTTTTTACATATGGAATAAAGGTAAGAGCAAAAGACTATAAAAATACACACGTCAGCCCCCATAGGTTATAACCGTTTTCACCTCATGGTTAAGAACACGAACTCTGGAGCCAGGCTGCTCATGTTCAAATCCCAGCCCCATCATTTCCTAGCTAAACGACCTTGATGCCACTTAAACTCCCCGTGTCTTTATTTCCTCATCTGCAGCGTAGAGAAAAATAATGATACCTACCTCGAAAGGTCATTATAAATATTAATGACATAATGTGTACAGCATACAAGCACAGTGCCTATCATATAGTAAATGCTATGTACATATAAGTTCTCTCCGTATTTACTTCATAGAGAAATCAAATGGATAAGATACAAACATTTGTCTGAGGACAAAAAGTCACTAGGGGCTTTCAAAATGTGATCGATCCTTAGACCAGCAGCACCAATCTCACCATGAAACTTTCTAGAAATGAAAATTCTCAGACCAACTTGAACTCTAGAGGTGGAGCCCATTTATGTGGTCCTGACGAAGCCTCATGATTTTGATGTCCATTAAAGTTTGAGAACCAGGAAATGAGAGAAGCCAGAAACCACAGTCTAGAGCAATGAACCTACAGGGTGATGGGGAGGGGTGACTGGTGGGACCACTCTAGTGGGGAGAGGGTAGCAGCTTAGCTAAAGAGGGGCCCATCTGCCAGTTGGGGTTGGCTCAAAGGGCCGAGGTGACGACAATGGAGATTGGTGGTTCGGGCTGAGCCCACAAGGCAAAGAAACTTGCTCTGAAGGTCTTCCAGGTCCACGAGAAGAGGGTTGTGGTGACACTGTCTCATTCTAAGACTCAGCGCACATGTGACCTTCCAAAGGGCCACCTTGTCGAAAATAGTTTTCCATCACCCCTAACTCTTCACTTCATCATTTGGTTTTCTGCATGGCATTTTTCACAACTGACTATGCTTTCATTTACATGTTGACTTTTTGTCTGCCTCTACTAATACTAAGAGGCTCCATAAGGACAGAGAAATAACCTGTTTTATTTTCAAATCTCTAGCTCTCTGCCTCAGGCATAAGATGCAGCAAGTAATCAATAAATATCTGTATACTGGATGAACAAACAAATGAATGTCCAATAGCACTATGACATCTTTGATAATGACTTGAAAATTGTGCCGGGAAATAAGAAAACAATAAGCGCTTCTCAGGGTTACCTCGCAAAACATTGGTCCTATGAAATCAGCGGTTTAAGAGCAAAAGGCAAACTGCATAGAGGAATGGAAATTGAGTATTTGATCTAATTTACTGGTAATAATGACATGAGTAGCATCTCTTATCTGGGCACTTGCTGGTACCACAGGCACTACACTAGGCACTTCCCTACATTCTCAGACTACCCCAAAACACTGAGGTTGTTTTGAACACGTGAACAATAACTTCTGAGGTTATTATCCCACCTTAACTGATAAGGAAGCTGAGGCTCAGAAAGGAGAAGACGTTTGCCATAAGGTTCATCACGAGTAAATGAACGAGACAGGATTCACACCACACTTTTGTGTCCAAAGACCCTGTTATTTCCACTATTTCTGTGTCCTTATACAGGCCAGTGCGGAATTGTCTTTCATATAAATCCATTCTTTCGGAGATGTTACAACACAGTTCCTGGCTTTAGGAGCACACAACTGAGTGAGGAACACAGACATATCAACAGATAATAATAGTGCAATGAGTACTACACAGAAGCTGTGAGAAAAGGTTTATGAGATTCAGAAGCAGTTCCCAGGGTTCCAAAACAACTCTTACGTAAGATTTGGAATGTAAGAATGATCCATTTGGGCTCGAATCTGATGGCTGTACCTCAATCATTCTCCACTTACCAGCAATGCTTACTCAAGTAGTAAGTGGCTAAAGCTGTGATCTAGTCTTAACTATTGGGCTAAAATATAACATAAGCTGAATTAACCACCCAGTGTTTGTTATGTCTTAAAAGTATCAAACCCAAATGCCACAATTTACTGCAAGCTCCATCCGATAACCTCAGTTCTCAGAGGACACACCTACTACGGAAGAGACCATTTTAGCAAGAAATACTACTTTTACTATGTTCATCTTTTGAATTCTTTTTCTTCCAGGAAATAAAAAGTTAGAGCAGCCATTCTACTTTAAGCAAAACGAAGAAATTTAGTAAGAACACGTTCACATGTATAAAGTGACTTAAGACCTCCTTTTTGCTCTAGTGTCTAACATACCAGAGTAGCTATTAAGAATTTAAATCAACAAAAAAATCACCCAGGAAAAACAATGCAGGCAATTGTTTCAACAATAAATAGAGACAGCTGGCCTTAATTTTGGCTTTCACTTTCAATACTATGTCAAGGACAAGGTGACTAGCGCCAGTTCAGTGGACGCAAGAAAAACAATGTTTGAATTAAATGTCCACTTCAAATTATTTTCCAGCACAGGTTAAACATCTGGCTTGATGTAGGGTTATTAACTCTATGACTAGTAAACTTGCACAATGAATAACTAATCTTCCTGGACCAAAAGAAAATATCTAATTTCCTTTAACATCTAAAAACAGCTAAATGGCTGGAAGTTGTCCTGTGGCATGAATCCAGTCGTGAAGAAGGTCATCTTTCAGATTTATGATCAGCATGGAGAACAGAACCATGGATCAGGGCTATACCACTTGGCTATAGATCACAAGGTTTCCATACACGGAGTTTTGGTGTGGGGTAAAACATTGGGAATTCCAGATAGGTTAGGCAGGTTGCCCATGACATAGTTCATCCATTCATTTTTAAAAATATTTCCGTGCTGCCCACAGTGGCAAGTTCTGTGCTGGAATCTAAAAGTCTGATAAAAAGGTAATAAAATATAGCTCGGCCTTCCTAATCCAAGGTTGTTTTGTGCTACATATATCTTTTTAAAGAGTTAATATTGTTTAAAATCCTCATTATTAATACTCCACACTCAACCTGCATGCACATGCATGCTCGCCACCCCCAAGAACCAACTCACCCCAATTAATATTCTATGAAAAGCAAGCAAGGAGACAAGAGATAAGACAACCACACTTTGTGCTGAGGAAGCAAAGCTGGAGTGTCACTGAGCCTGAATGTCTCGGCAGTCGTGTGCCCACATTCCGGACCTCTTGGTGACCCACTGTCTGGTTATTAAATGGCAACTACTCTCTGGAAAGAAAGAACAACTTTCATCCTCCAAAGCTTCCAGTAATACTCCTCCACTGGAGTCCAGACTGACCAAGACATCCTTACAAAGCCTCATTTTCCTCTCTTGTTCCTGAACCTTCATGGGCATCACAGCTGAGTCCAAGAGATAATGCAGACCAGCAATTCCCTTGTCCCATATACTTAGAGCCCCCCAGACTGTACCCTGCACAGCTGGCACCTACCTGCCTTCTCAGCTTGACTAAGTGCTGGGTGAGGGCAGGAACTGTGCATCTCCAGCCCCCAGAATCAGGTGCTGGACACCCTTTTAGGTGCCTACATGACTGAATTCAATTGAGCTCTTAAAGATGAAGCAGTTTAACCCAGAATCAGATGCTCATCTCACCACCCCTTTCTTTGTCCACTTCATCCCAGTTAGAGACATTCAAATAGGTACTAGCTCTAGACCCTGTGCTTCTCCACGGAAGCTTTCAGCATACCGTAATGGAAGAGCATGCTTATCCTTCTCTATCTGGGACTCTGCTGCAAGATCCACAAGGCAGAAAGCCTGACTGTATTCTTTAGTTCTGTAATTTCCAGTGCCAGAAGAGTGCCTAGCATTTACTTGGGACTCAAAATTTGTTTGTCAAATCAGGTGTCCAAAGACATCTCTGTACCTTTCATGGAAGACATAAAAGGGCACTGAACAAACCATAGACCAACAAGACATAAGAGAGGATGACAAAGCTAGCCTAACCTTAATATTTAGCCTTTAGAAAAACACCTAGAAACATTTAAATGATTTACCCAAATCACAGACGTTAACAGCAGAATCAAGACTTGAAGCTAAGTCTTCACTGATTGCCAATGAGCCCAGTCCGGTACTAGGCATAAGTAGACTAGGGCAGGGGTCCTTAACCCCGGGCTGCAGACCAGTACCTGTCTGTGGCCTGTTAGGACCGGGCCACATAGGATGAGGTAAACAGTAGGAGAGTGAGCAAAGCTTCATCTGTATTTGCAACTGCTCCCCAGTGCTAGCATCACTGCCTCAACTCCACCTCAGATCATCAAGTGTTAGATTATTGTAGGTGAACCGGTCCCTGGTGCCTAAAAGGTTGGGGACTGCTGAATTAAGAGGGTCCGAATCCTCTACAGTCCTTATAGGAGAAAGGGGCCATGACTGAACAAATTATCACCAGCCAGTTCTGCCTGGACCACAAATAGCGGGCCTTAGAACCAACCTCCACCTCCTATACCCCTATCTTCCAAAAGGGATTTTAAAGCCCCTGAAGTTACATCATCATTGTACAATAAACTAAGGAAATATTTGATTTCCAGATTAACTGCTAATTAGCAGTAATTTATTTAATCAGTTCATCTTTGGTCTTGCCTAGTTGCTAGGTTCAGTGTTGTTATATAAGCACCACCAATTTCTTAAAACAAGAAAAAAAACAAGAAGCCAGGGCATGTGCTTTTTGCTACCCACCACATTCTGAGCTTCCCAGTCAGTCCACGTGCTGGCCTTCCTAACACTGAAACCCTATGCATATGCTGTCCTACAAGCTTCTCACCAAGAGAGTGGCATGTTTCTGAATACAAGGTTAAAGACTTCTGTATACAACTACAGCAGCATCAAGCAATATTCAATATGTACTTAATAAAGTTCTAACACAGGTATATTGATTTTGGAAAACTATTAAGAAATGCAAGGTAGTATGCTAGAAATTTATAAATGAAAAAACTACTCCCATCACCTTGTTATCAACACCATTCATTCACTCAATAAATATTTCAGAGCCTTCAGTTATAAATGGACTGGTAAAGGTATTTTATAGCTTGCCATATCCACTCATTCATGTACAATTTATTTGCTTATTCATTGAACACTAGTTGTATCTTAGACCCTAAGAACATGATCAAAGGTATAGCCTCAATTTCCAAAAACAGACATTCTGAGGCTGATTAAAATTTGAGAGTCACTTGCGCAACTTGCTAAAAGTAAAGATTCTTGTACATGACTCCAAGAGACTTGGCTCCAGTAGGAATGAGATGTGAACCAGGAATCCATACTTGTTATTGGCCACATCCCCCACAAGTGATTCTATTGTGGATTGCCTTTAAACAGAGGTCTAGAGAAGTCAGAATATATACAGAAAGAAATACTCATGGAAGCACCTGAAAGTTCTAGTTAGCGTCAATGAACAGGTCTCTAGGAACTGAAAAGCTTGGTCACAGCTGTATGCACTAGGTAGGTTTTAGACTGGATGACCTCAAAAAGTGAAAGCTGAATAAATGGAAAAGCAATAGGTTTAAGGCAAGGTACAAATGCTGTTTAAATATACAACAAGGGAATCCACTTAACATGGCAAAAATCTTGTGCCAGATGGCTAGAAATCAATATCTTGGTTCTTTAAACCTTATTTTTTACCAAACTACTCTTCAGAACCACCCAACCTGCAGGTTCTAAAGGAGATAATATCACAATTTTAGGAGAGAGACTTACAAATGCTGTATTTCATTTCTATCATGAAGCTATAATAATAATTTATTGAAATTAAAACATGATAGGATTTTAAAGATCATGCGACATCCTTATTTAATAACTGCACACTCTGAGGGCCAGGACAGCCATGTGACTAGGCCCAGATTACACATTTCAGGAAAGGCAGAACTGGGGCCAGAGCCTAGGTCTCCTGGCTCCAGCCATTCCAATACTATGTGATACTCATACCTAAAGGTCAGCATCCCAATTCATCTCGAAGTCCTCTGCAAAGGCCACATCATGAACTCTGATGCAGTTTCATATAGGTAGGACTAAAGGCATCAGGGGAAAAAAAGGCAATTTAATTTTCTAGAAATTAATTAAAACATGGATTTGTATAAACAGCTGGCATTACACATCACCATATGCTGTGCTAGGGTGAGCATTATTTCTAAAAATATTAAAGCTTCTCTGACGGAATTGAATCCAAGATCAATTCTTAGCTGGCAACCTATATGAAACCTTGTTTCACATAGAAGATCTATAAAAGCGTAGTTGGCAAGATTTCACCCATTAATAATTAGTACCCAATATACAATCCTCCCTTTAGCTGGACAAAACCTACTCAGAACTTTTTGCTGGAAATTAAAGCTACTCATTTAAAAAGAATTCCTCCAAATAGGCTGCTGGGCTTCTAGCTTCATATATATGTTGTTACTTTATCTCCTCTCACCTTAAGATCATCAAATCAAAGGGCCTGAAGTCACCAAGTTATATCCCATTAGTTGACACCAGCATTTATGTATACTTAACACACGCAATTTAATTTTCTAGGAATTAATTAAAACACACAAAATAAGCACACAAACCAAATAAAGTTACCTGGCCATCTCCAGAACTAGAGACACATTTTTAAGCGTGGCACTGTGTTTGAGAAACAGACTAATGCTCCTACTCTATTTCCTGCCAGTAAGACGGTTCTATCTGGGTTGGGGCATTTAGGAAGCAGGGAGAAGAGTCACATCTTGAACGCCCTTGTGCCAGTGACAATGCTAACTGCCTGACCTATTTTGACTCCCTTAAACTACAACCCATTCCTCTGAGTGATGTAACCACGTCCAAAAGAGGAAACTGAGACATAGGAGAGCTTAAGTGATTTGGCCATGGTCACAATGTCACATCTCTGATATTCAATGACTTGAGCTTCATGCTGCGAAAACATTTCCTCAGAGGGCTAGCACTCCTTTGACCCACGACACCTTAGAGCTCTTGCATCTCCTGTGCACTGGCCTTCACACCAGCCTGTGAAATGGCGAGAAAAAAGTAAGAAATGTGAGGTAGGAAAGGGTTAAAATACAGTGGACGGAAGGCTAAAGCCACACCTTCCTTCCCAGACCACCATGGTATCACTGAGTCACTAGAGCAGCAAAAGGAAACAATCCCCATGGTTCTTGCACAGAGACCCACACAGCCCCTCTGGATGGCAGGTGTCTTTTCAGCTAAGGCCATCTAGAACCTCTATCTCCGGAAGTTTATCTGGATTTTATTCTTGTTTACACAGTTATCACAGAAGGATGAAAGGGCATGGTAGGATAATGAACACCTTTACCGTCTCTGAATGCCATCAGAGCCATCGGTAATTTATTTTTTAATTGATGATATTCATAGCATTACATCCAAATTACACTCCTAGAATTAAAATCCATAAGCTTCAGGGTTTATATTTTTCATGCTAATATGGCTACACTAAAAACACCTTGTAATTATGATTATTATTTCTAATTTTAAAAAATCAGATAACAAATGGGGTCTTCTTGCAAACACTTCACTTCTGCTACTCTTCTTTCTCCAGTGAGTCACTATAGGCAAGAAGGCCAGAAACTCTCAGCTGCACTAGGAATGAAGAACCCAGCAAAGTGGCTGGGGATTGAGCATGTTCTGAAAGCTCTGCCATTACTCCCCCACCCAAAGACCAAGCTAGGAAGAAGAGCTGAAGGTGTCCCGTGAGCAGCACCCATGTTTTGGGGTGACTTCTGGCACCGCAGGATGAACAAGAGGGAGCAAAACTAGAAGATGTCTTGTTGATGGATGCTAAGAAAATGACAGCTGGTGTTTTTGGTCTTTGAATGTATTGAAAGAACACTGGTTTTGAAATTTGGAATCCAGCAGATTTTCCTGGTAGTCCAAGTTCCTCTATTTAATAGCTTGAACATGTTATTTAATGTTTACCACCTACCTTACAGGGTAATGATGAGAATTAAATGAGGAAATGCACATAGTTCAGGGCCTAACACAAAGTCAAGAAGAAAGCAAGCTGTCCTGGCTCAGAGCCCTGCTCAGGGAACCGAAAGGGAGCAGGGAAGAAGGGAAGAAAAAAAACAAAATGTTGCAGTAGGAAGAGGCCATTTTCAAGGCCCACTCTCCCTGGACTCTTCCACAAATTAAAGGCCTCAGAAATCTGTAAGGGACACAGTGGGCAAAACCAGTCCTCCAAGGGAAGGCAGAAAAGGCATATTGGAGGCTGTGCTTTAAAGCAGGGCTGTCAAATACCTATGAGAACCCATAGAAAGCTATGGAATTTCCTCAGGAAAAAAAAAACACATTAATACACTCAAATAACATCCTACATTTCATTTTAGGGGGTGCACCATCTCCCTAAGAACTCCTGACTTAATGGCCTTCAATTTACTGGTGAAGGTTACCTGGTATGTCTCTGAAAGTAACTTCACTAGAATGCCTTCCATCTGAAAATCCAAACACACGAAGCCTTTAACAAAATAACAAAAATGAATCCAGAGCAGCCCAACTACGGCCTTTCTGAAGGCACACCTCAGGTCCAATGAAGCCTCTGGAAGTGGCATCTGTGTAGTTCTCTAATGTCAGGCCACCTCCTCAGCTGCCCGCACAAAGGTCCTCCTCAACACCTTCTGGTGTTTCCAAACCTGACCTCAGGCCAGAAGAAACCTGGAAATACTCATAGTGGGTGATATCCTGACATATGGAGGCAATAAAAGGCACAGGTGCCAGGTAGAGGTCAGAACCCATCCCAGACCTGTGCCTGCTGAGGCATGTGAACAGGGGCTCCCACAGGCTCCATCTGCCCTGCCCCAGGGCCAGAGCCTCCCCCTGTGAACCATAACCAGAGAAACACAAGGATAACTGTCCAACCTCCGTAAGAGAGCCCATCAGCTCGGATAAGGGAGATCAGGTGAAGAAGTCCAAAATAACAACAAAGAGAAAAGAACAGCTTTGCTGCTCTGCTTCATCAATTACAAACAGGAGACTGATTGTACAGTTTCCCCCAACTGCCTTGGGGCAACCCTGGGGTTTAGGACATACTTCCTGGGTCTGGTTCTTCATGAGGACACAGAGTGACCTCAGGTTCTCTTACACATTGAAAAAGTATATCCTCAATATGTGAAGTTCTCACAGAAAGCTGATTAAGAAGGAAGAACTCTGCCCCACCTCTTACCCCCAGCAGTTTCCAGTCCTAGGCCACTTCAAGGGGGATCATTTACTGGGTTCAGTCTTTGAATTTCCAAGACCAAGGTGAAGGAGTATGGAATCAAGAGAGAGAAAAGCTGGTCAAGTCCCTGTTCTGCCACTTATTAGCTGTTTCCTTTTGAAAAGTGACTTTTTGCCTAATTTCCTCACCTATAAAATGGGATTAATCTTTCCCCAATTACCACACAATGCTCCTGTGAAGAGCATCCCATGATGAGACATGTAGGAATACTTTTTAATTTGCTCCAAACAGTAAGAAAAAGTCAGAAACCGTCAGGTAAATTGGGGGAAACGAGGGGAAGTGGATTGTACAAAATAAACCATGTGTTCCCACAGCCCTGCAATTATAATTCTGCTCATTCCATGCAACAGAACAAGGTGAAGCTCCCAGATCAGGATCCAGTCAACAACAGGCATGGGCCAACGGCATCCATAGGCTGCTCCCATGGAAGGAGCTGGAACATCCTCCCTTCACCTCCTCCACCTGCTTATTCACTCATGATGATTCAGTGTTTAAGGAGAGCCTGCAGAGCTTAATGAGACAGCAGGACAACTCAAAGTGCAGGGATGGGAGAGGAGCAGGATAAGGATGTCCAGTAAAATGCAGGCCAGACTCCTCCCAAAAAGGCACGGCCAGAGGAAAAGGGACACCACCTGTTAAACCAACTCTAGCCAAGGCTTTCAAATAAATGAAATACAAAAACAATCTCCGTCTTAGATGTACTCTGAATACATATTAATTTAACAACTGCAAATCAAAATTGCCCTTCCTCTATACCCCACTATTTCATCTTAATTCAAAATACATCAACCAAGCAAGTAGAAGTTTCCAAAGCATTGGCCTCACACTTCATACAACTGAAAGGATCACTGAAAACATGCACCTTGAAATGCTGTACCCTTTCTCCACTAACAGGAACCTGGACTGCCCAGAGAAATGGCTGATTTCAGGGCTGGGGCACAGTATACACAAGTTGACCCTGAAACAGCTCATTATGCCAGAAAGTAAAAAATGTTCTAAAAAAAAAAAAAAAAAAAAAAAAAGGAAAAATATCACATAGGCATAGAGTCAGCCTGAAGGGGCTCCCACTAGCCAACCCTGGGACAATTTGAGCACCAAAATAATTGAGTTTACTAGTGACTTATAAACTACTGGAAATCAGAAATTCATGAGTCCATACAATAATAGACAGACAGAAATGAGGGAGGGTTCTTGCTTACAGTACCATGCTGAAAGCTAACTGGTAAACTTGGAAGGGGCACCAAGTTAGATAACTGATTTTGCACCTAACGCAATAAAGATGGACTCCAGTAAAACTTGCCAATCGACACTAAATAGTGCATTGATTTTGGTGAGGAGCAGAATATTTGCATGAACTTAAAGTGTCTCCTCATAGATCGGGAGGGGGAAAAAAACAGTAATTATACAGTCAAGAAACTAAACAACATCTTGACAGAGTGACGACAGTTAGCACTACCCATGGACATCATTTGCCTCCAGATGTGACATCTTGAGAAGGACACAACATCACCTATGAAATATTCCAACTGAGATTGTATAGCCAGAATCTGATCCATCCCCCCTCAGATGGATGGGAAGGAGGAATAACAGAACCAATGCTTTATTTCACACTTTCAACAGCAAACAACCCCAAACTTAGGACCATTCTATACTTTTTAGAGGGAAGGGGTGTAGATCTTAAAAGCTGTTTCAGTTTAAGGAAGGTAATGAATGAAATGACAAGAACTATCTGACCCTAGACTAGATCCTATATTAGAGGACATTATAAAAACAATATTTACCAATGTTAAATTTACTAAAGTTGGTAACTGTACTATGATTATATAAGAGATGATCCCAATTCTTAGGAAAGAAATATTTAGGTATTTAGAGGTAAAAGTTCATGATGTACGTATTATATCCTCAAAGTGGTTCAGAAAAATGTGTGTGTGTGCGCGTGTGCGTGTGTGTGTGTGTGTGTGTGTAAGAAACAATAAAGCAGAGAACAGTATTTGATTTGGGTAAAGGTACATAGGTATTCTTATGTAAGTTTGAAATTATTTCCAAATAAAAAGTAAAAACAAACAAAAAACACATAATTACATCCTTCAAACATTGTCAAGTCTTAGCTTCAAGCACATCATTCTCTTCTGGATTTCCTACTTCTTTGACTTCTCCCTAACAGGTAACTTTTCTTCAATTCATTCCCTGACATTGATGGATCTCTTGTTCTTAGTTTACACACTGGCCTACAAAGTTTCTCGTTCACATCTGTGTTTTGAACTACACATAGACACACCACCACAGAAGTCTGTATTTCCAACTTCTTTACTTACTGGACTTCTCCACCTGAATTCTCATGAGCTCCTCAAACACAATTCAACACTGCCAAAACATAGTTTTTAGATCTGGGGGACATTCAGATATAGATTGGGACCTGATAAAAACACCACAGGCCACCAACCTCTTATTCCTCACTCTTACTTACCACTTAGAAGTCCCCTCTGATAGAAGGGAAAGGAGAAAGAACAGAACCAATGCTTTATTTCACACTTTCAAACAGCAGCACGCTACAGGAGAATAAGTAACAAAAAACCTCAAGAGAAACGGAAGAACTGGGGAAAGAGCAAGTATAATTTCACCCTGCAATACAACAGCCAGCATAGTCCTCACTCTCAGAAACCACAGCAAGTGATGTTCCAAGCACCTATCCTCTCCTCAAACAAAGGACCAGCAGGCCAGGCTCAACTCCATTATTCTTAACCCACTATGGTTGCCTCTCACCTTTCTCATTTTGAAAATTAGGGCACCCACTTTCTCAGGGAAGAAGATAGGCCTAGAGCCGCATCAGAAAACCACAGATATTATTCAATCCCAGTCAATATTCTTGTCCATTTTTAGTTGGTATCACTTTTGTTCAATCTTTGTAGAGGGATACAAAATATAAGTTGAGGATATCTATGATGAAACACAGGCATCCCACAGGCAGAGGCTGAATCTGGAAATAGAAGATTTTTCACTCACAAACGGCCTGAGTACCCAATTCCAAATGCCCCTATCACTATGGAAACATTTTAAATCAAGCTACTTCTTTAGAAATGCCCCTTCTTAAGAAAGCTACTGAAATTACTACCCAGCTACTGGCAGACCTCCCATTTGGACATCGCAGATGGCTTATTTGCATATTATCATTCTAGTTGATGACTGTTTGGGGGCTATTGGAAGCAGCAGATGGGTGGCGAACTTTTTTTTTTTTTATGTGTCACTCTGGCAAGTGACCAGGCTAATGAGCAATCACTAAATAATAATCTTTCGTAATATCTCGTAATGAAAATTCATTAAAAAGTCACAAGAAAAAAATCAGTTTATAAATACAGAAAATTTCAAAATGACAAAAAAAAGAAATAGCCTGATCCTACTTTTCCCAAAATTTACATTTGGGAATAATCCCAAAAAATCCAATCCATGGCTCTGAAGGCAGGACTTGGTTACTTCAAAAAACTTACACAAAATAGGGATATTGTTAGGGGAAAATGGAGGTGGAAAAATATAGAACTTAAAGGTTAGCAAGTAAAATTTTTACTGGGCTAAGTGAAAAACAAAGTAGAAAACTGAGACAATTACTGGCATAATTCCAGTCAAAAAGTCATCCTAATTTTGCCCGAAATAACTAGATAATTTAAAGCAAAATTTGTTTCCATCCTGAATTATCCACATAATGGCTTTAATTCTCCATCACTTATCACATAGAGACAGGCAAAATGCACAATGAAAAACGGGTATCTTCCAGTGAATTCCAGGTGCCTCTGCTGCTATCAGTCAGACTTTGGCAAACTTAATCTCAAATAACTGTAGATATCATCCTGGCATCAATTCTTTCAGAATTATAGAACAATGATTATCATCTCCACTTTCTTATCTGATTAGATTTATAAAAATTATTGCCAATGTTTGTGTGAATCGGGTATTGATCATAATAAAATACACAGTATACAACGTCATCTTATGATTGTGAATACAGAATATGTTATAAAAAGTAGGAAGTGAATTATGGTGTCACAGTGATCATCAGAACAACTTTTAACCAACTGGCTGATTAAGAGGTAAAATTGGCACATACTTGGTGGACATAAATTAGCACTAGAAAGTAATTTTGCAATATGTACTGAGATTCAGTAATTTTAGTTCTAATCTGCCTCCAAAGAAATAATCCTGAATGCTGACAGTATTTTATGCACAAAGATATTCACTGTAAAATAATCCAGAATAAAGAAAATAAAAAAGTCAAACGATTTATTCAGAGATTATTGATTATGCAAATAATGGCACAATCATACTACCAAGTTGTCTATAGATATTAAAGGGAGTTTTTAAAAGGGCATCCAAATGACTCAATTTTTTATGTATGATGCATGAAAACTACGGCAACCAATTAAAATTCTGTCAACATCTTTTAAAGTTATAAAACTTTCACATAAACTACACATTGTAAATATTGAAAGAAAATCATTTTCTGATAACTACGAGGGCAAATTTGGTGATCTTCAAAGCTAAGTCCCCAATAGCTTGGAGATAATGACCTTCTGAATATCTCTCTCTTTCAAATCCCTCCAATCTAACCAATCCAAAACTACAGTCATCTCCACCTCTCCCCAAATTTGCTCCTCTCTCCTCCCTAGTCTTCCCCAACTAATGTTACCACTGTCTAGCAAGTCACTCAAACCAGAAAACCTAGTCTTGTCCCTCTTCATTCACATCCAATCACCAAATCTGATGAATTTCCTCTTTAAAAACCTTTCTGATCTCTCTATTTCTATCCACTTCACTGCTGGACCATCAGCTAAAGTCGCCATTGCTTCATGCCTAAAGTACTGCACCAACCCACTAAAGGCTGCCCCTCCAACTAGCAGAGTTGGGCTTTGCCTGGGTTCAGATCCTGATTCTGTCACTTAGTAGCTGTTTGTGATCATGTTTCTTTCCTTCTCTGTGCTTCAGTCTCATCAGTTTCCTTGCGATAATAACAGTACCTACCTCATGAGGCTGCTGTGAGAGTTAAATGAGTGTGTGTGTGTGTGTGTATGTGTGTGTAAACAATTAAAACAGTGCCTGACACCTAAGAAGCACTTACAACCATCCGCTGTAATTGTTATTATAAACTTGATCCTCACTGCACCCCCAACACAAAGTGCAGTGTGTGGCGCATATCCCCCAATGCCGGATGCCTTTATTTCTACCAACTCTTCATAATAATGTGAAATGGAGATGCAATTTAACTTGATGAATCAACCTGAAAAGAAATGCTTATCAAATTTAATTTTTTTTTTGAAATTTAAAGTTTCAAAAAACAGTTGTTCCAACTACTTAATTGGGGTGCTTTCTCCTGGGACATTTTTATTTTTATCTCTAGTTTCCTGACAAATTAAAAAATCATACTAAATGTTGCCATCTGTCCATCTTCTCAGAAAACACCAAGCTTTTATATCTCAGACTCAGAAATCAGGGAAAAAAATATTTTAATACTCAATGCCGATGAGGATGAAATACTAGTGGGAGTATAACACGTAATGTTTCGCAGCATATATGAAGTCTGTAAAAAGTTACACATACTGGCTAAGAAATTCCTTTCAAAAACATTCCCTAAAGAAATAACCAGAGATGTAAACAAATATTTATACATGAACGTGTTCGTTTCATGCCAACGTTCTATTGTGAAAAACTGAAAAAACAGCTCAAATGTCAAACATAGAAGATTCTTTAAATAAATATGGTTTACTCGACTCTTACTTTTAATTGTCGAAGCAGCCATTTAACAATCAGACTTTTGAAAAACACTTAACAAATATTTATGTGACACTACAGAGAGTGGGGCAAAGGGGCTGGCGAGGGCGCTGTAAGGAAATACGACCAAATGCAAACAGCGGCCTTTTCTAACTACTGAGATTAGGGACGACAGCCTTCTCTTTGCCAGAGTTCAAACCCCATTTCTGCCATTATAGTAGGAATGAGATCTTGAGTATGTTACTCTGCCAGTTTCCTCACTTGTAAGCAACAACAGAATTCTGAAGATTAAATTAATTAATACGTGTAATGTGTTGGGAACAGCCCTGGCACACAGTAAGCACTGCACAGATGAAATTCTTCTCAATGATCCTATGTCATTTTTTGAATTTAAAAAAATCAATAAACATTACTAATGCTTCCTCATTTCTTAAAAGAAACCAAATTTGGCAAAAATTTAGACCAATATATAAATCCACCACCCCTTATCAAAAACTTTTGGGGCTTAAAGTATTTCCAAATAAATGACTTTAAATTTTTAGAAAGATGATACAGTGCATTGAGCATTCTATATAAAATCATAAGAAAGGTCTTCAATCAAACACATTGACTATGACTCAGTGCAGGTGAGGTTTTACTGCTAAATAAATTATGAAGAAACTATAATTTCAGAGCTTTTAAGTTGAGAAATGTGATTAAGGGACCCTGAATCTATATTATCAAATGTTAGCATCATGGCAGCATCAGCAGTCCCAAATGGCCCATGACTGGTTTATAAATCACTTCAGATGCTTGAACAAAGAATAATGACAATTCACTAAGTCCCCAACCTTGGCAGGGTTCCACTAGAGCAGCTTTATCAACAGGGTACTACTGATATTTTGGATTTGATAATTCTTTGTTGTGGTGTTTTGTCCTGTGCACTGCAGAATGTTTAGCAGCAACCCTGGTCTCCATCAAATACCAACAGCACCTTCCCAGTTCTGAAAACCAAAAATTCTCCAGATATTGCCAAATATCCCTGGGATTAGAAGTAGCAGGGAGTCAAAATCATCCTAGGCACACACACACACAAAAAGTCCACCACTTTCTTCTCTATATTCCACAACAAAAATCCAAACTGCAACTTCCCCTGGGATGATGATGATTTTATAGAGGCTCACCATTCTTCTTCACTCTCTACCATATCCCAAACTCCAGTCGAATGAATTTCTTGTTTTTGTATCCAAGTACAATATGAGTCTGCAACTCCAGGCTTTAGTTCACACTGGGATCCAACTGAAATGCCTGATCCCACCTGCCTTTATGACTACTAACATAAGATGGTCCTGACATACAGCTTTCTGAATAAGGCGTTTCTCACATTAAAGTATTGAGACCAGAGAGGTGAGCAAGCTACAGGTGTCCAGAAACATGACTCCAAAGGCAAGCAATCTGTCAGATGAAAAACCAAATGTATGGCTAGTTTTCATTATCTATGAAACTGGGAAAGACAGGGAGGAATCACACAGGTCATCATTTCTCAAACTGGTTTCTTCTAGAAACTGTCCTGACAGATGTTAACAGGCATCTTGAAAGATGTGATGCTCAAGTAAATCTAAAAAATTATCTTTAACAGTTTGTTGTTGTTAAAACCATGTGAGTACTTTGTCTTTAATATGCTAATTCTTTCTGAAGCTCCAAAAGTAAGTAGAGAACACTGCATTTCCCAAGCTTATTTGGCCGTTAAATCCTGTTCTCCTTCTCCAATAATGTTGACTTGCCTGGTGAGGGTTCCAAGGAGCACCAATCTGGGAAACAATGACAGAGCCTTAACCTCCAGAGACAATCCTAAAACAACCTTTCAGCTATTGATTTCCACATCTTTCTAAACAAGTCTACCTATGTGCACAATTTTATAAATCACAGCATTGTTCAAAAGAGCAAAGTGAAAACATCTTAAATATACACAAATAGCACAATGGTTAACACAACAGAATACTACCCAGCATGAAACAATTGGAATACACTCAGTGTACTGATATAGAAGAATCTACAAAATACATGAAAACAATCAGATAGAGATAGAATATTACGTTTTCATATGCCACTACTTACATAAGAAAGGAAGAGAAGGAAATTAAAAGAACACATACAAGGTTCCAACATATGCATGGACTATCTCTGCAGAGAAACACATGCTAACAGTAACACTGGCTGCCTCTGAGGAAGAGAACTAGCCAGGGGAGGAACAGAATAGAGATGTCGATGTCTAAGCTTTTGTACTATTCTCATTGTATTTTTATTCAGAAAGAAAATTAAAGTTAAAAAAAAGTGTAAAAACCAATTTTACCAGTCTCTTTAGAATATAAATTAAAATTAAGATGCAATAATCTACTAAAACCGTAGGCTTTATCAGTAAAGAGGCAAAACAAGGATCTTAATCAATGATATGATTCCGAAGACTGATGCCTTCATATTCTTTTTGAATAATAAATAAAAGTGAAAATAAATTTTGACAAAGCAGTAACAACATTCCATTTCCCTTCATGATTTCATAAAGATTCATCGTCTGGCTATTCGCCTTGCTCTTTCATTCGTAGCTCCTCCAACTCCCAGACCCTCTTCCTCCTCTCCTCTTCCTCCACCAATCCACAGAATTAAAAATAAAAATGCCACCTCCACAAAAATTACAAAGGCTTCTTTTATTAGTTTAGTGCATATGGATTTTATTTTGGTGGATTCCTCCTTGTTGATTCCAATGTTCAAAAAGTATCACCACAACCAATTAGCTACAGTTGAAGCTGTATCCATATATTAGGTTTTCCCCCAGTGGAACAAACTGCAGCTGCCACTTTCCTGAAAAATGGGTCACTGATTCACCATGCGTATCAGAGAGAGTCATCATGCCTCTTTGCTAGCATTGTATTTCCTTAAAAAAGAAAACACAAACCTTCCTAATTTATCTTTTTCCTAGGAGCCTAAGTACATCACTCAGTGTGAGATATGGACTTATACAAAATAGCTTAGTAAATAAACTTTGCTCAAAACATCAAGGCTAATGTACGATAAATAAAAAATGGGTAACTCTCCACTACTGAACAAAGACCTCATTAATTAGGGAGACCTGGATAAAGCAGACTACTCGTTGCCTCAGAATTTCGAGTCACATAAATACCTCTCTGGGTCCTGCCACTGAGCACAATTTTAACTTTCTCACTCACGGAGCTAAAACCTGTCATGTAATAGAGAAAGCAAAATGGTGTGAAACTATTTTTTGAACTACTAGAGCAAATCAACTGACAAAAATGATTACACTGACATTAGACTAAGTTCTACAAGGTTAGTGTTAAAATTTTCTATCAAAAATAAACATTATTATTTTCTAAGCTTTCTGCAATGAGCACATACTAACAGAAAATAAAAAGTGACATAAGGGGAAATTTTAAATATGGAAAGATTATACATTTTTAAACAGCAAATTTATTCACGGAAAACACGGATGGTCAATCATATGGTTTTATTTGAGAATTTCTAAAATATCCCAGAAAACACTTTTGGCAAAACAGACTTTGGGCAGGTCCATAGCCTCAACCAGTTAGTTGGTGGGCACCAGAAAGTCAACCTTTGATTCACCAAATTGTGTAAGAAACACTCAGCAATGAGTTGCTACCAGCCACTAGCACCTATGACCAGACGGCACACAGCCAAAGTGTCTGGAGTAGTTAGGAGGGGCTGCAAGGGCAGAGGACCCTCAGAGCAGGGAGGATAGGGCATTCTCAGATGGACCAGATGGAGCACACACACTAATGGCAGCAGGGTATCTCTGTGAGTCCCTGGCGGCCAGAAAGCTTGCCCGTATACCTGGAAATGGTGCTGTATAGCCAACTGGATATGGGGAAATTTGATTCTTAATTTTTATGGGCCTCAGTTTTTCCATTTATAGAATAGCAGTGGTATTAATGATAATAATACTAATACATAGCTCACAAGACTGTTACATGTAGTGTTTATATAACACTCCCTGATATATAAGGTTCTCGATGAATGTTGATTGCCTGCTATTTTTCCAGCATTTGACCTATTACAAAAAATAGCTATCCTGTCCCAATTCCAGGGCCACCAAAGATACTGACACAAATCTTTAATAGGCCAGCCCATCATGCTTCCTGAAATCCAGCCAAGTCAATTTCCTTGACATAAGGGTTCAATCCTATCTTTTCTATTTCCTCCAACAGTGGGATCTAGCTAACCCAGTCATGCTAACTTCCAAGATGATAAAAGACAATGATTTTAACCTTTTTTTTAATCTTCTCAGAAACCATGCGTTTTCATCATTACAAACACAAATGCACATACACACATCAGCAACTTTGTCAAGACATTGAGGAAGAACAGAATGCTTATGATTTGCTGAAAATGATCAGCGCCTAGAAGAATAGTAGTTAGGTTAAAGAAAGAACCTTATATCCTAAAGAGATCTGTTAAGAAAGCATGTCCCCAAAAGTTGAAAAGATAAATGGCTTTTTGCCCAGAGTCTTCTTAAACAGAGCTAAATAATTGAGTCTACCCATCAAAGAAGGAGGAGACAAGAGAATAAAGGATGTACAAAACCCTTTAGAAAGTGACCACACAACATCTCCAGACTTGTCTTCAGTCATTTGACTTACCAGGCAGCCAGCCAAGAAAGGCACTGGTAATTTAGTGGAATTAAGATGAGTTTATGGAGAAGAGAAAGGAAAAGCTTTCCACATTGCTAAAACCAAAATAAGACTATCCGAATGACTGTGTAACAACCTAAGAACAATGAAATGCTAAAATGACTTCTGTCCAGGTATAAAAATATCTTCCTGCCATTCTCTTCCTGGTCACTACACATCACATGCACTATGAAATGATCACTGGAAAGCCCAAGAACCAAGCAAAGATTTCCCCCAATCAGTAATGTATTTCTGCATGACAAATTTCTTAAAAGGTTTTTAAATATCTAGAGAAAAATAAGTTATTCCTTTATTTGATAAAAATTTCAGAGCTTAGCACAGATGACATAGGAAAAAATGCTGTCTTCCTCTGTGGAGCTTTAAATTATCGAACTTTCAGAACTGCAGGGAACAGACTGCTTGGGGGAGAGATAATCATGTGGTTTCTTGCCAAAAATATAATCATTGTTGTTGTTTATCTGAACACAATATTTTGTCATTTTAATTTTCACCAACATCAGCTGGATATTTTGTAAAGACATGGAATAATTTTCAGCATATCATGGATGGCATACCATCGCTTTTATGAAAAAAGTGGTTGAAAAGGAACCAAAGCTTCATTTAAAAAAAAAAATGGAAAGTACTAATATGGTATTTCTTCAACTGAAAGCCTGTAACGAATGCTCCTAGTATTTCACTGTCATTCAGTTTTCAGATCCTAGAGCTTGAGGCATTAGGAAAGCAACAGTTACACTAAGAAATTACTCTTGTTCACTCTTAATGTACAAGCAAAAGACTCTCGACTTCATAGAGGCTAAGAAAAAAGGCAGCATCACCTTACTCCTGCTCAAAATAAACTTAAGTAAAATGATAGCAAAAGAAAAGACTGAAGTACTGATGCGTGCTACAATATGGATGCAGCCTGAAAACATTAAGTGAGAAAATTTATACACAAAAGGCCATATACTGTGATTCTTTCATATGTGAAATGTACAGAACAGGCAAATCTAATCCATAAAGACAGATGTATGTTAGTGACTGCCAAAGGCTTCCAGGAAGAGGGTGGGCACGTGAAGGAAATGACCAGTATATGCTAACAGGTCTGGAGTTTGAAAATGTTTCAAATTGATTGTGCTGAGGGTTGCATAACCATGTGAATGTACTAAAAAATATTTAATTGTACAATTTAAATGAGTGAATTATATCTCATTAAATGTTATTTATAAAAAAATGTAAAATGAGACAAATACACTTCCACATTTACAAACATACACAAACAAAAATGCATCCTCTCAGATTCTCACACACATCCCTCGCCTTATTTTCAACTGCAGAATCTCCTGTTCTTTAAATTCTAGAGCTGGTGCTTCAAAACTTAACCAACACAAGAATCACCTGCAGATCTTGTTAAGGAGCAGATTTTGACTCCTTAGATTTGGGGTGGAGCCTGAGAGTCTGCATTTTCTAACAAGCTCCCAGGTATGGCAAGGTCAGGAAGGTTGTGTCCTTCCCACACTATACATGTTTAACCACATATACAGACTCACGACATATCCTAAAGCACTAAGCACTGACAAGAGCTATGGCCACAAGTTGCTCCCAGGCACATCACAGGAAGGGCCTTTCCTTCCTGTAGTATGCGTCCCACGCATATACTACAGAGAGAGGACGAGAGGCAATGCCACCACTGAACACTTGGACTTCCCTATACACAGATGGCTCAAAGGCTTGCCTTCTATGCCAGCTCGGCTGCTGCGAGCCTTTCCACCAGGTACCTCCTCCTCTGAGCCGATTTCCTCATATGTACAACTGGAGCCAATACTATTAGCTGCCAACCTCATAGAGTTGTGTCCAGGGTGAAATAAGAAAATTCATGTAAAAAGAGTTTAAAAAACCCTAAAGTACTTTATAGTGTCCAGCGCTGAGTCAGACAAGTGGTTATTCCGATTTCCCTGATGAATACAAAAGACAGAGAAATTGGGTAAACAGGGGGCCGGCAATTCCTGCTGCCTTCCGTGGGCACTGAAGACTGCAGCCAAGGCAACACTGCCATCCGAATGCCTTCTAACTGGTGCTATGAAGGCCAGGCCAGTTCCCAGAGAAGGAAAACTTCAACAGCCGAAGCTAACTATATATGTTCTGAGGGGTGGCAAACACTTTAGTCCATGTCTTAGGGATACACCAGCTTCCTGTGAGGATGTCAGTGGGTGGTCATGCACTTAATAATGGGGAGCAAAGTTATCCATCATGGAGTCTCAGATATGATGTCCCACATTCAACTCACGCACATCAAGCACACCACTGCAATGACATGAAAATTCAAGGCCTCTGATTATGCTGTAGCCAGAAGGAACTGAAACCAATAAAGTTCTAAATGAGCTTTCCTTTCTATTGAATTGTGGTGCCCCAAGGATAATAGAAAACTTATTTCACTGTAGAATATACTTTATTTTTCATGAACAATTTCAACCTAAAGCAAAAGTGGGGGAAAAAAAGTGCTATATTATCTATCACGGACTCAAATTTATCCCATAAAAGTTAGTATCAAAAGTTACTTTCACAATTGTGAAAGTATTCGAGTAATATGAAACTTACACATTTCCTAAAAAGCAGCTTCAAAATAAGTTTAAAAGACTTGTAAAAAGCTATTAATCCATTTACTTATTACAAGACAGTCTTAAAATCAGATGTAATTACCTGTATATTCTCTTATAGTAAAATAGTTGTTAAACTTAATAAAAGACCGATAAAGGACATCTTCCTATTTACAAGGTTATATTTATTACATAATGTCTACACTATGAACACTGAAAACTAAGAAGTGATATATATATTTCATGAAATCATTTGTCTTAATGATTTAATGAAGTACAGTTTTAGAGAAACAGGGAAAAAACAGTGAATTGCCAAATTTTTTTAAAAGAACCTTTGCTAAAAAGAAATGACAGCCTTATTTTATACCCTGGTATTACTAACATCTTTATTCTCTTTATTCAGACAGTAATTTGTTAACTGCGTTGACTTTAGTTACCACCTAAAGAGATAACTAATGATAACGTATTCACTTAAAAAGATGTTCCTATATGAGGCCTCATTTTGAAGAGGTGCTGTCCTATTTTTTTTTACAATTCTACCTGCGAATCAGCAAATTAATCTAATCAGCAAGTTAGTTTACAGAAGACAATTTTTTAAAACCAGAAAATTTTAGAATGGCTTTGTGTAAAAAGCTTGTGTGAAACTTGTACTCATATTCCCCAACCCCCTCTTCCAAAAAAAGTGGGGGGGGGGGCCTTATTCAACCACCACAATGCTTACATCCTGTTTTTTTAGAACTTTTTTTAAAAATTTTACTTTATTATTAGTTTCAAGTATACAGTACATTGCTTAGACATTGCTGTAGTTTATGAAACAATCCCTTTGATTGTTCCTTCTGTCCTCTGGCTCTCCGCCTAGCCTTTACATTAATGTTAACTGCATTCCCTAGTTCAAGGGTTTCACCAAAGTTCTCATTTCTCACTGTTGTGTGCATTCACCCCTATTAAACAGTCATCATAGTCATTACAAATGTAGCAACCACTTAAACTAATCTAACAGTCAAACATCGACTTTCATGCGTCTCTGATCCCAAATTATAAACTCCTTGAGAACAGAAACAGGCCTTTAACTCCCATCTTTAATTTTCCTAATGCCCTCACCGGAGCCTGTCAGCCAAAACATAATGTAAATAGAATCAGAGCCCTGTGCTCACAGACGGCACTGATCTTCAGCAAGCTCCTTCGTTATCACTTCCTTAAGTGATCAAGTAAAAGCACAAAAAGAAAGAATACTATCATTTGCTGTAATCCAGACCCTTACGTGTGCGCACTTTGGTATTTAATCTTTTCAGTACCCCGAGGAAGCTGAATTTTGGGTGATGGAACTTGCCCGCAGTTGCACAACTATGATAGGAGGAGCCTCAAACCAAATCCAGACCCACAGAGTCAAAATTACATACAGGTGATAATATAACACACTGACCAACTGAGGGAAAATTTGATTTAGCAGTACCAAGGGCTCACTTAGCCAAAAAATACTTGAGCAGTACACTAGCATCAGAAAGTATTGTTGTTCGTGGCCTGGGGCTCTCAGGCAGCAAAATGACTCAGTGAGAAGCACAGGTGCAGTGCATCCTGCTGGGGCGTCCAAGAGTCTCCCACGGACCAATGACGGCCCAGGCAGGGACGACCTGGAAAACCCTGCCCTGCTCAAGGGGCGATCTTACCGAGCTCAGCTGGAGCTCTGTAATGTGATCTGTAACTTTCTTTTAGAGAACAAAGTGTTTTCCCCATATTCTCAATAATTCTCCCCAAACTGCTTTCAAGTACATGTCCAGGGTTGCACATGAGAGGCTCACAAACTTTATATGGTCCAAAAATCTAATTTCGTGATCCATAGATGTTTACCAAACCTTTCATTGTTGCCCTTCTAAAGATCAGCCATACTGGACTGCCCTTCCCACGGCTACAGCTGCACAAAGGCTTTCTGGCCCACCACTGACCAACCTGGCAGACTAATGTAGACATTTGATTTGTAAACCCATACTTGTCAGTTTTACAGGTACAGACTGTGACCCAAAAAGTGCTCAATGGACCAGCTTAAACACAAGATTGAGTATCTTTGCCCCTTCTTTTGGGTCTTACCCTTCCTTCAAAAAATCCCAGAAAAATTTCACCTAAACCACTTACTTGGTGCTTGGGCTGTATAACCCTATCTGCGTTCAACTCTAATTATCCTTCTAATAAATAGTGATCTTGAGCAAGCTGTTACACTTCTGCACTTCCACTGCCACATCCATAAATGTGGATGCCATTAGTAAATACTTCACTGGGTTATGAGAATTATTGTTCATTAAGTGCTCAACAATGTTGGTTACTAATATTGGCACCTGCTGGGCTAAAGCTGACTGAGAAGGACCATGCCTTCCTCAGTCCTGCACACCCCCTCCCCCTGCCCCAAAGCCCCCCAAATAATAGATGCTGGGATCAGTCTACCCTTATAGGTAAGGATACTGAAAGAAGAGATCACCTTTATGTGTCAGGTAGTCTTTTTATATCTCCATCCACCGAAACAGAGCTGCTTTTCTAAAAATGTTATTTTTTAACTTATCATTAAGAGCCATGTAGCCACCTCCATGGAATTTTTAAGTGTCTTACATTCACTGGAACTAAAAGTTTGGTTAAATTATATTTCTACTTGTATGTTACTGAAAATAATTCATGTTTTCCCCCATCTAATTACAACCTCAAATCCAGCTGACAACTCCTTTGCTTTGAGCCTTGAATAATTTTATTTGCTTTCTTGAAATGTCTAAGGAGAGACAGTGAAGAATTATGAAAGCGTGTGCAACTCTTTCAAACTTCAGGGCTCTATTCCTAACAATACTCTGCCTAGGAAATGTCAAAGCAGCTTAAAATATCACTCTGCTTCATCCATCAATGAATTGTCACTTCACTTGAGAAAGCATGAGTCAAAATGAAAATACTTGTTGCCTCCAATTTGAGAGAGAACCAAACCTGTTCATCAAAGCTTCCTTTTACAGATTTCTACAATAAAGTTCGACCATAAAGAAAGCTGCTTATAAATTCCAAGTTCAAGCAAGATTTATTTCTAAATATCTAACTTCAGTTGTTTCAATAAAAGTGCAAGTCAGCCACACCAAATACAAGGAGTCCATTTTAATTTCAACAGATGAGCTACAGAGAAAGAAAAATCTTGGATTTCTTCCGGGTAACAAATATTTCATAACATCATATGTCCAGCACTGAACACAAGTATTTGGGACACAAAAGTGTACAGTAAATCGTGAAATGAATTGTACTTAATCCATGAGTTTGATCAGTTTGTGATGGCACCAAGTTTCACACAATTATTCTCATGTAATTTCAACAGAGGCAATTCTGCTATGGCTTTAATCACAACGGACAAGCTGTGGAACCTGCTGGAAGTTTTAGCCATTCAAATTTTGGAGAAGCAAGTCAAAAATACAATTGCATATCCTACAGTATGTAAATGTGTACAGACTATGAACAGTGAGCCTATAAAAAAAAAAACAATGTGGATAAGGCCTTAATATAATTTATTTAACTTAATTGTTGAGCTAAATGTGTCACTGTTTTAAAGAACCACAGTTAATTAGTCTTTTCCCTGAACACACAAACTCTCTTCCTTCATATCAGCCCCGTAATGTGAGAAAGAAAGGGCACTGGCTGGAAGCATGCTCCTCTGAAGCACTGTGTTTGTGGGGTGCTTCCATCTTTCACACAAATTCATGGGAAATCACAGGAGGCCTTGTTTCAACTGCTTATGCTCTATTTCTAAATCACCATTTCACTGCCAGAAAAGAGCTGCTTAGACAAGAAATGGTGTTTGTCAAGATACAGCTTGAATTTTCATAATCTTATGTATTTGTTGTGGCAGTTTTCAGCATCATGGGACAGAGAACTCCTAATACTAAATTCCTCTTTCACTCACCTAATGGAGAAAAAGGAAAATGTCAAACAGAAAATATTAGGCAGCTCAGGCTTTGGGAGAACATCAAGCATTCACTTCACCAGCAAACATCTATTAAATCTGATATAAACTTCTAAAACTGATTGTAGCTTTTTTAGCCCCTGTACCAAACCTCTTAAGTTGGTTTAGGAAGAAACCCAACCGATACAGCCATGGGCCATTAAAGCAAGCAGACCAGCACAGTTCAAATAAATTAAAAGGAAAACCAGATGGCATTCAAGTAAAGGAGAGGTTAATGATTTTCAATCCAGGCTGCACATTAGTGTCAGCTGGGAAGCTTCTGGTTTAATTGGTCTGGGGATGAGTGGGGTCCAAGCACTTTTTTAAAAGCCACTCAAGTGATGCTAACCCAGCAGTGAGGGTTGAGAATTACTGGATTAGACTACTTGAAAAAGCAGTCAAGTGTAGAAATTTTAGAGCAGACAGTGACTAAGTCAGTAGTGGGAGGATGTTTATCATCTGGAGTCAGAAACAAAAGTACTTGTGAGATAACATTAACACCTTTCTTCCTTCCTGGCACTAAGCCAAGCTCTACCTGCAGGCTGACCAACTTCTGGGGATGGAGCTGAGTTAGTGACCCTTTCCCCAGGAGGTTGTTGGCTCAACAGCACACACCTCCACCCTAGCTCAAAATCAGAGTTTAGCATGTCTGCTCTCAGCACTACAAAGACCAGAACTTTGTAGATGTGAGGTCTCCTGCAACAAAAACAAAAACAATAATGATAATAAGCAGCCAACATTCATTTGTTAGCGTATGCAAAAACACCGTGCTAAGTGCCTAACATGGACCAGCTCAGTTAATCCCTATAACAACCTAATGGGATACTGAGTTGATTCCCATTTTAAGGATGTGAACAGGTTTAGAGAATTTAACCATCTCTGTGGACTTGAGTAAGTAGCAAAGCTAGAGCGAAACCCAGGCACCCTTATTCCACAGCCCCCATCTAGTATTCCCCACATGTACCACCTCCACAGAAAACTGGGTGACCAGAAATTTGGAGGACCACACCCACCAACAAAGTTGGTATATCATATCACTTGAGATTCTGCTTTCTCACCTGTAAAATGAACAGATAATGTCTAAGGCAGGAGTCCCCAAGCCCCGGGCCATGGACTGATACCGGTCTGGGGCCTGTTAGGAACTGGGCCACACAGCAGAATCTGAGCAGCGGGCCAGTAATTGAAGCTTCATCTGCATTTGCAGCGGCTCTCCAGCACTAGCATCACCGCCTCAGCTCCACTTCAGATTATCGAGCATTAGATTCTCATGGGAACACTGGTCACTGGTGCCAAAAAGGTTGGGGACTGCTGGTCTAAGGCACCTTCCAACCAATAGTTTTGCTCACTGTATCATCCCCAGCACTAATCATCAGAGTGATTAACTCTGTTGTGTGTGTGTGTCTGTGTGTGTGTGATAAAATATGCATAAAAATTTACCCTAACCATTTCTAAGTGTACAATTCAGTGGCATTGAGTACATCCACATTGTTGTACAGGCATCACCATCACCCTTTTCCAGAGCTCTTTTCATCTTCTCCATATGAAACTCTACCATTAAAGAGTTAACACTCCATTCCCCAACCCCTAGCAACCACCATTCTATTTTGTTTCAATGATTTTGACTACTCCAGTACCTCACATAAGTGACTGGCTTATTTCACTTAGCACAATGTCCTCACAATTCAACACTGTAGTATGTGACAGGAACTCCTTCCTTTATAAGGATGAATAATATTCTATTGTCTAGATATACCACCTTTTCTTTATCCATTCATCCATTAGTTTGCTTCCATTTTTTGGCTATTGTGACTAATGCTGCTATAAACATGGGTATAAAGGTAACTCTGGGTTTTTAAAGAGGCAAAATGGCTTCAATTTATGTTCAAAAATTTTCTGTAATGTGTCAGGAGATTTATCATAAACAAATCATAACTTTTCACCCTTCCTAAGTTGAGCCAAGCTGTAATCACAGGTCCAAACACTCTGAAGCATGTCGTGGGAATCAGAGTTATACACAGTGCTGCTCGCTCCCAGGGTCTGGGCACCTATTACTAATGTGGTTCTTTGCCTATGACTGAATAATAATAAACACATGATACAAAGGAAAATAATCTCCTGAAAAATTACCCTAATGCAGAACTGAATGCACTTTGCAGAGGATTTAAGGTGGAGTTTTCTTGACAGCACACCAATTTCTAGAATAACTATAAGATTTCTTTTAACCACCCAGCACTTAGTTCAAACATTAAAGATTCGGTAATACAAGTCCTTTATTATTCTTTTTTACTATTTATTTTTAAACAATTTTTTTTTCAATTAAAGTTGACATATAATACTAGTTTCAGGTGTACAATATAGTGATTAGACATTTATATAACTTACAAAGTGAGCACCCTGATAAATCTATTACCCATCTGACACCACATATAGTTATTACACTATTGACTATATTCCTCATGCTATATTTCATATCCTGTGATATGAAATATAGATGCACTTCTTGATCCCTTCCCCCCTTTACTCATTCTCCAAATTTCCCTCCCATCTGGCAACCATCAAAGTGTTTTCTGCACCTATAAGTTTTTTTCTCTTTTGTCTGTTCATTTATTTTGTTTAGATTCCACATATAAGTGAAACCACTCAGCACGATACCCTCTAGGTCCATCCATGTTATTGCAGGTGGCAAGATTTCATTCTTCTTCATGGCTAAGTAATATTCCACTATGCGTGCACGCGTGTGTGTGTGCGCGCGCACACACACGCACACCACTTCTTTATTCATTCATCTCTTTATGGACATTTAGGTTGCTTCTATATCTTGGCTATTGTAAATAATGCTGCAGTGACTATATGAATGCACATGTCTTTTTGAATTAGCATTTTGGGTTTCTTTGGATAAATACCCAGAAGCAGAATTACTAGATCCTTGTCTCTTGTTATAGCTTTTGTTTTAAAGTCTATTTTGCTCTGGTATAAGTATTGCTACCCCAGCCTTTTTTTTTCTTTTTATTTGCATTTTCATGAAATATGTTTTTCATTCCTTTGCTTTTAGTCTCTGTGTGGTTTTCAATCTGAAGTTAGTCTCTCATAGGCAGGGTCTTGTTTTCTTATCCATTTAACTACCCTACGTCTTTTAATTGGAACATTTAATCCATTTATATTTAAAGTAAAGTTGCCATTATTCATAGTTTTTATCCTTTTTTTTTTTCCTTCTTCAGAAATTCCTTTTACATTCCTTGTAATATAGGTTTGGTGGTGAGGAACTCCTTTAATTTGTTCATGTCTGGGAAGCTCTTTATATGTCCTTTGATTCTGATAGCTTTACTGGGTAGAGAAATTTTGACGGTAGGTCTTTCCTTTTCATCACTTTGAAGATTTCATGCTAATCCCATCTGGTCTGGAGTTTCTGTTGAGAAATCAGCTGATGGTCTTATCAGAGCTCCCTTGTCGGTAACTAACTCCTCTTCTCTTGCTGCTTTTAAGATTCTCTTTGTTTTTAACCTTTGGCATTTTAATCATGATGTGTCCTGGTGTGGGTCTTTCTGGGTTCATCTTGTTTGGGACTCTCTGAGCTTCCTGGGCTTGTATGTCTATTTCCTTAGCCAGGTTAGTGAAATTTTCCATCATTACTTCTTCAAATAGGTTTTCAATTCCTTGCCCCCTCTCTTTTCTTTCTGATACCCCTATGACGTGAATGTTGGTATCTTGATGTTGTCCAGAGGTTTCTTAACTATTCTCACTTTTTTGGGTTTCTTTTTTCTTGTTGCTTTTCCAATTGGGTGTTTTCTGCTACCTTTTCTTCTAAATTACTAATTTGATCCTCTGCTTTATCTAATCTACTATTGATCCCCTCTAATATATTCTTCATTTCAGTTACTGTATTCTTCATTTGACTTCAGTTCTTTATGTTTTCTATCTCCATTTTTATGTTTCCTTTCTCTTTGTTGAAATTCTTGCTGAGATCATTTAGCATCCTTATAACCCAGTGTTTTGTACTCTGCCCCTGATAGATTGCTTGTTTCCATGTTGTTTAGTTCTTTTTTCAGGAGCTTTGTTCTGTTCTTTCATTTGGGACATGTTTCTTTGTCTCCTCATTTTGGTTGCCTCCCTGTGTTTGCTTCTATGTGTTAAGTAGAGCTGCTATCTCCCAGTCTTGGCAGAGTGGCCTTATGAAGTAGGTACCCTATGGGGCACAGTGGCACAGTCTCCCTGGTCACCGGAGCCCAGTGCTCCAGTCGTGTCCCTTGTGTGGGCTGTGTGTACCCTCATGTTGTAGCTGAGACTTGAATGCTGTTAGCACATCAATGGGAGAAACTGACCCTCAGGCTCATCAGTTGTTAGCACTGGCCATGACCACAGTGCAGTTGCTACTGTTTAGGGGCTAACCCTATGGAGCAGGATTCACTTTAGCAGAGCCCTGGTGCCTGCCAAGTATGCCATTTGGGTGTGTTGTTTATGGAGGTGGTTCGGTATTGCTCTGGTGTGGTCTGAAGCTGGCTACTGGTTGTCTTGGTCCTAGGGCCTCCTGGGAAGGGCTCTGGTGCAGGCCAAGGTCAGTCACTGCCTATGCATTGCCAATGGTCACTTGGTATGAGAGACAAAGTGATCTGCAGATGATTGTCACTTGCGCTGGGCTTGGAGTTCCCTGAGAGAGGCTAAGCTATGAACCGAGGCCAGTTTACATTAGTTTGCCAGGTTTGGGGCTGCTTAGGTCAAATGATGCTTGTCTTGGGCTTGTGAACTTTTGAGAGGTTTTAGGAAAGTCCGTGGCATGAGCCAAAACAGGCCATTTGTATAAAAAAGCTACCTGAAGGAGCTTTGGTGGGAATGTAAGTTGGGTGGGGTGCAGTCTCAGAGAATCGCTAGGGCAAGGTGAACTGTGTTAGCTAAGCAGATGGAGACTCGGATATGGTGCCCACCTGCATGTGCAAGCTGTGTTGGTAGAGGGCTGAGGAGCCTGATGTGGGGCTGGGCCTCCTTGTTTTTCTGGGAGGAAATTTGTAGTCAAGATATCCTTTCCGATTTTTAACCACCACATGTGGGTATGAGACCAGCCCCTTTGGCATCTCCACCCCTCCTACCTGTTTTTGTGTGGCTTCTTTTGTATATCCTTAGCTATAGGACTTCTGTTCAGCTAGACTTTAGGTGATTCTCGATGATGATTCTTCTGTAGTTTAGTTGTAATTCTGATGTGGTCATGAGAGTAGGCTAGCACAGCATTTACCTATTCCACCATCTTAACCAGAAATGCAGTCCTTTGTTATTCTTACAAGAATTTTTTTTTAATCCTAATTCGGGTGGTTTCCTACATGTCCCTACTCAATTTTCCCCCCAAAAAAGGAAAAAATAAAAATAAAAATATGACAGTCTACTGTCTTGTTACCATTGCTATAACCCTTCTTTTGTGAATCAATAATGTTTATTCTTACACTGCTTGGCCTCTATGGGACCAGGGAATTCTCTATTATCAAGTCTCACCTGGAAGGCAAGATCCACCATTTTGATAGTCATCATACCTGCCTATCTCCTGGAGGCAAGGGTGAAAGAGATAAGGTGGCTGGTGGTCCCTGTAGCAGAATATACTATAAAACACTTGGAAACAGAGAAATGAAAGTCACACAAAAATGTTTTGGCTAAAACTTACCAAATCAAAGATAGTTTTGTATGCTTCATCACAACCTAGCCATAAAATTGATTTTAACTGTGACCTATCTCTGATTTCAGATAACAGCTATCAAACTGACATTCCACTAACTGGGTTTCCATTAACTGGGTTTTTGAGGTAAGTAAGCTAAAGAAAGGAAATGTCTCTGCATGTGACACAGCACCTTGGGGGAGACAGGACCAGACAGAAGCCTCAGGGAAGGAGAGAGACAAGATAAACCAAGCTTGTTTAGATAGTGCATTGAGAACAAATTCAAATGTTATTGTAAGCAACTTAAAAAGAAAAAGGACCCCAACAGCCCTACATTAAGTCACAATCCCATGAATTATCATCATTTCTGTGTCTAGCTATGCTGATCCTGTGGAAGGGTGTGGAAGTGCCAAAAGCATCCTGCTTTGATTCCAGAGGAGAATGTCCAAGATGTTTGTCATTCTTCAATCTTTTCCTCCTTTAAGTCATACCAACCAATAAACAGAGCTCTTCATTTTTAAGTACTTTATAGAAAGAATGACAATTTGGTTTTCAAAAGGTGGAAGAGACAGTTACAGAAGGAAGAGTTAGGTTTCGCCAAGTTAAACAAAAAAAATCTGCAATGCCCTTAAAATTGTGAAGTCTCAGCTTCCCTCAGGTGAAATGATCTGCAAGATCCCCAGCCCAAAAATACAACTCATGACCCCCAAGCTTGCCCCTTTCTCTTTTAAAACTAGGACTACTTGTAACTTTGACAGATTCAAATCCATGACAGACAGATGATTTCCCACAATAAGACTCTTCCCCTCAATGATCATATCCCAAGTTCTGTGGTGGGGAGATTTGTCAAGTCACCAAATAAAATGTACGACTCAAAATGATCTAAAAAATTACCTCTTGCTCTACTTAAGCATTCTAAAGGACCTAAAAATAACAATGTCATTTAACCATTCATTGGCTTCCTGTTCTAATTCTAAAGACTCTTTTGAATTTAATCACTGACATGGTTTATTTTAATATATGACTTTACTTTTTCTGAAGCTTATATGGGAAAATTTGATTCTGCAACAAAATACACATACACATTCTCCCTCCCTCCTTCTTTTCCTCCCTTCCACTCTCCCTCTTTGTTAAAACCAATTTCATCCTTTAAAGGAAAACCACCAAAAAGGGGAACATGAGCCAATAATCATACCCAACTATTTCACAGAAAGTAGTGAGCTGCTTTTAAGTCTAAAAATATCCTCTGAATACTAAGCCATGTGAATTTTTTCCAACTTTCACCTATTTTGCTAAATGTCCTTTGTTAATAGATTCATTCAGATTAAAGAATACAAAATCACTTAAGAAAACATAATCTTTAACAAACAAAAGAAAACATCCCTGTGCATGAACATCCATCCCCAACAGGACCTGAGCTATGGGCCTAAGAGGCCAAACGGTGCAGTAAAGCTGGAGTAACAACACCATGCCTGAGATATCCAAGGAAAAGCTCGGATGGTGCATGTATGATTGAAAATGCTGAGGGGCACACTGATTAAGAAAATAAAATCACAGTGGTTATCACAGAGCTAATGAAAATGAAAGATCTGCAGAAAAAAAAATTACAGAAATTGATTACTTATTGCAGCTCCAACAACATATTACAATTTACATACTCTGAAACCTAAATTCTAAATTCATATGGCATTTTTCACCTACATAGATAACTTATTCTTTTCTTCCCTCTGCTTTGCCTTCTAATAATCCCTACCTAGGACAATAGGTAGAGCTTTTTTCTTAAATCCCAAATATGACCTCTTATTGTGGATGATCATTAAATCAACCTTCAAGTCAATTTCCCACAAAATCCAAAATATTGGTACATACTCATTGAGCCGCATAGAGCATTGAATATCGAATGCTATTTATAGTTCTGAAATCAGCATACCTCTAGTAACTAAAGAACAAACACATACCTTACAGTAGGACAGAAATAGCATCCTATGGATATATCATGCGAAAATTATTTAGCTAGATTATCCCTGTTTACAGTGTGTGGGGGGCTGCTTTATAATTAATGCTTTATTAAACTGTTCTCTGAAAGGCTGAGAAAAAATCAGAAGCTGAACCAGCTGTGCTGTTTAATATTCACTCGGAGGGAGGTGTGTGTATGTAGGTGGTTTATTTGAAATTCTCCTTCAACATTATACTCCAATCTTTTGACACTTCGATGGAGGGTTTTTTTCTCTCTCTCTCTCTCCTTTGTCTTACTCTGTCTTTTAAGGCAAAGAATCTAGGACATTTAATTAAAAACAGAAGAATTTAAGAACAGTGATGCTTAAAGGCTGTGTTTCTATTAAACATTGATTGAGTTTATGTAGAAAGGCTTTGTGCTGTAGAATAAACTCCAGGATTCATGCAGTTTTAATGAAAATGCTTCAAACCCCATTTCCTTCTTTGTGTTTGACCTTCTGTTCAGTGCCCTGAATATTTCAAATGTTCCTGATACTGTGGGTAGGGAGGCCAAAAGTGGGAGTAGCATTTGTAGGAGCCAAAAATAAATGTTATACGAATTTAAACAGTACTTACGAAAGGATAAGAAAATATCTTCTCTTTATTTCATAAGCTAGAAAACAGTTCAGATTAGGAAACAAGTGAAGATATACAATCTTAGCTAATTATTTTCATTTCCTGGATAGTTCTCATTATCAAAAAGTATATGTTCATTGTTTGTATATTTTGTTAAAGAAATGGCATCCAAAATACCTTAAGAATGAAAAACTTACAAAAGCCCATGTGAACCTTGTTTTAAACACCCCATCCAGCTGCATGATTGGACACAGACTCTGCCCACAATTTACATACAGGTTCAGGCTACAATCGCCTCAGTAAAATCTGCCCTCTGCCCTGAGTATATCAAGGAAAGATGTCATGTAAATAGATGCAAATGATTACCTCATTTTTGATGGCTGCAGAGAACTCCATTGTGTGATTATACCAGTATTTCATAACCTTTAACACAGTGATAAATTTTGAACATATGTCTTTGCACATGTCTCCGATTTTCCTACTTGTGATAAATTTTAAGAAGTGCCTTAATCAGAGGAATCCTACGTGTTGACACACAGCCTAACTGGATCCCAAAAAGGAGAAACCTGCAGAGTAAGATGAAGAATAACCCTTGGCTCCACACTCTTGCAAAAACTGAGTTTTATCCATTTCATTTTTTTGTTGCATGCTGCATATCTGAATCCTATTTGCCATGTCAATCATATTTAGAATGCTTTTGCTACTTCCAAGTTTATTTTTATGTAGCAAAAATCAACCACCTTTATTCTGCAGTCTCTAAACCTTATCAATCATGTTCAGGAAGTATTTCTTCATCTCAAGAGAATCCATATTCTCCTTTTACTACTTTATACTCTTTTACCCTCACATTTTCTGACCACATAAAATGTATTTTAATATAAAGTGTGATAAAAGGATCCAGGTTTATTTTGTTTTCCAAAGGGATAGATAACTATCCAAACATAATTTCCTGAATAATCCATTCTTTTCTCCATTGGTTTGAAATGCTACATTTATCATATACCAAATTACTGTAATATAGTTTTACTATTTGTTTCTGGACTTTCTATTCTGTTTCATTGACTGAATAAATTATCACGTGATCTACTTATAGTCTACTTAAAGACTTAAAGTCTACTCAAGCACCCAAAAGATGAATTGCCAGTATCAAATTCGGCTTCCACCCTTAACAAACAGCTGTGTTACTCTGGATAAGGCCCTGAACCTCTCTGTGCCTTTCTTTCCTCATCAGTAAAATGGGTGTAGCAGTAGCTACCTCATAGGGATTTTATGGAGCTAGGTAAATGAAATGGTCAGCAGCGTATACATGTTACTTATCCTTACCACCATCTCTAAAATTAAACGAAGAGACACATAAACCCTGCCTTAAGGAATTTAGGGACCAATGAAACTGACAGTTATTTCATCAAAGGGCCACAAAATTAACACACAATGACAAACAACAGTAAATGGAACATTACCCAATCCAGCAGATCCGAGAAGGTGCTTCCAAGAAGTAACACCTGAACTAAGGGTTAATGGATGAGCCGTGGTGAGTATCCCCAGGGTAACTGCAGGGTGAGTAGCCAAACCAGCCTGCAGGGGTCTGACTGCAGAGGCCCCACATCTGCCTGTTCTGCAGACACTCCTGCTTGCTGCCCCCTCCTCGCAACCTTGCAAAGAAATGGTTTCTTCTCACCTTCAACTTCTCAGTTTTTAAACGTTTTTTTTTTTTTTTCAATTTGACATATTTCACTGTGCCAGCTTGACTGGAAGCCCTCAGCTTCTCAGTTTAAATCCACATCATCAATGATAGAGACTCCATGCCCACCCACTTCTGAAAAGCCATGGCCTTTGATAAGATAATGATGTAAATCATGTCATACAATCCCATTCGCTCAACAGAAACTATTCTAGCTGGAGATATTCCAAGATCCCAGCTTTAGTGAAATACAACAAGTAGTTCTACATCCTCAAGGCTATCCTCTCTGAATTAATATATGCAAGTGTCTGTGAAACTATCATTTGTTCTTTTATGTGGAAATAACAGTACATTTCTCACATTTGAAATTATCTCTGTTGGTAGGAATTTCCTCAACTATACCTGATAAATAACCCTCAACCTTTCTACGTGCGAAAGAGAACGCGGTCTCTCTCCGCAACACAATGTCTGGTTGTACTTGTGACAATGTCTAATTATATATTTGCTTGATTGTTGGTCTGTCTTCTATAGTACACTGCCAGTTCCATGAGGATAGTATTTTATTCACCTCTCTATGCTCAAAACTCAGCACAGAGCCTGGCAGGTAGTCAATTTAATGCCTACTGTTTGTAAGACAGATGGATGACCAGAGCACAGTGTGAGGGGAAGTTGGCACTAAATCAAGGTGGCGAGGCAAGGTTTCAAATCATGCAGGCCCTTACGCTATTTTGGATTCTGGTCTTTGCAACCAGAGGCCATTAAAAGGTTTTTAGCACAGAAGTAGCAAGGACACATCCAGGTTTTGAAAAGACCACTCTGACCAAAGTGTGACCTGACTGGAGACAGGAGGGAATGGTGGGAGACCAGTCAGGAGGCTGTGCAGGTAGAGCACCTGAGAGCTGGTCACGGCTTGGCCGAGACTGGGTGATAGGGGCGCTGCGTGGTGGACTGTCGCCGGAACTTCCACAGCACTCCAAAATCTGACATTGTGACAAGTGCCAATATTTCACAGGGGTAGATTTGGCATCAAGAAAAAAAAAAATTCTACATGACTAGTAACCTCAATACAAAATGTGAGACTGTACGATGTAGAAAAAGCCATTGTCATCGGAAAACCTAAATGTCAAAATGGGTGTGTAAACTGAAATACAGTCTATTCCCTAAACAGAAGTCTCAGTTCTGAACAATTTCACTCATCCAAGGACCATTAATTATCAGCCATGAAAAGACAGCTCCTGTGTATTAAATGTATTGAATGTACAAACAATATTATATTAAGACCACAAAGTACAGACTATAAAGGCCCTTGCACTGCCATATTTGTTACTCAAGAGCACCACGGTTTCTTACTCTATATCTTGAGGCAGAGTCTTCCACTCTGCTTCTCAATGAACAAGTTAATATTGGCTCTAGAAATTTGAAGAGATTCTACAGAGGCTAAAAAAACAAGCTTTTCTCTAGAAATGACCGCACAGCCTATTTGTCTCAGAGCTCTAAGCACTTTTCATGCAAACCATTAAAGAATGCCAGGCCTCAGAGAAAGCCAAACCATCCATAAAGGAGTCATACTTGTGCCCAACCAGCAGCCACCCTCTGTGCACTGGGTGATCTTGCCAGACACATCCTCCCTGGGAGGGGGCTGAAAACAGCCTGCCATCTCAGTACTGAGGCTATGTTCGATGGCAGTGGTTCCTCTGTTCTGCTCTATCTTGTTTGGGGTGGAGAGAAGGCAGTATTATTTTTCCATCCATGGCTGCCTAAATTTTGTATTTTCTGTCCTCAAATAGAAGCCCACCAGAAGCTACTGACAGTATTCTGCATTCATGTTCAAAGGGGATCACTGGGAATGTCTCCTATCTTCTTGGGGTATCTCCATCTAACTCATCCTTCTTTGTTGGAATGGCATTGCCTCCAAACTTTTGGTCGAGGAGCTAAGAAATGACAGGAACGTAGGAGACTTGTGGTTTAAGGGCTGGAGATGAAGCTGAACACTTAGTACCAAATTACCGAGAACATCTTGCAGAAGCACTCTCCTATACTACCTGCGTCCTAGTCGCACTATGTTCCTTTATGTGAAACACAGAATCAAAGCCATGACATTAACTTTCCTATGGATAAGACTAGGGATCTGGAGGAAGAACTTCGTTTAAAAGAAATATCAGCAAAAATCATTATCTGTGTTCTTATTTATGATGCTTGTAAACTTCTTAGAGGAATAGGAAAAGAATCAATGCATTCAGAAGAAACCTAAGCAACAGTTTAATTCAGGGCTCTACGGAGCACAATGCAGGTGTTTTAAATAGTCTAAAGCTAAATGCTTAATGGAGCAAACCTGAATCGATTTATAGTTCTAGAAACTGACTGGAAGGAAATTAGGTTCGCTCCTAATCCCAGTGATGGATTGTAAGTTTCTCCTATTCCTTGTTTTCACTTTAAACTGAGGAAGGTGGAGATAGGAATAAGAAATCAAGATGATGGAGAGGGGAAAAAAATTAGTGATAGCGATATATCTAATTACAAAACAGAAGGAAGAAAATGTAGAAACACAAACTGCTCATCCATAAGCTTACCAACTAGGAAAAAACATTATTTAAATGTTAATTTAAAAAAAAAATATCTTATAGCATATAGTACAATGACTGGCATATAAGTTCTCAGTATATTTTAGCTACTATTATAGCTCTTTTTTTCCAATATTAGGATGACTGCATATCTGTTTTATGGCCTGCTTTTTTCACTTAGCAATAATCATAAATATTTACCTCCACCACTAAATACTGCCCTATGGACAAAATGGCTGTAGATACTCCATAGCACATATATACTGTGATTTTCTTTCCTATTCCCTATCATTTTAACATTTAGGTGGTTTCTGATTTTGTACTACAAAACATCCTAAAGTGAACAACTGTGTGCACAAGTTTTTCATGCTTATATATATTTTGTGCGGATATTTCCTAAAAACAGAATTACAAGGAAGAGAATTGCTGATCTCCAGAAGTATTAAAAGTTTCCACTCCCACCGTCAAACGAGAACCCGTTTTCCTATACCCTTGCTAACTCAGAATGTTATCATCCTTTTAATCTGTGTCCATTTAAAGAACAAAAAATATCATATAATGCTGTTTGATGTCCATGATTTATATTTGTATCCTGGCCACTTGCAATTCTTTCACCTATTGCCTTTCCACATTCTGCTCAAATTTTTCTATTAAAGTGTTCATCTTTATCTTACTGATCACCGAATACTTTAGATATTTCTTGGTTTGACATTTAAGGCTGGAATAGAACTCACAGTTGAAAATTGCTGACAGTTACCAGCTCTATAACTATCCGTTCTGGATTAAAATCCTGGTTCTGCCATTGAAGGCATGTAACCTTGGCAACTTAACCCTTCTGTGCTTCAGTTTCATCATCTATAAAATGAGAGTAAGAATGCCTTTGTAGGGTTGTTATGGGTAGTTAATGAGTTATAATAGTGCCTAGCCATACTAGCCATTTTTACAATTAAGGAAGCTTAAATTTACAAGTTCACAATTTTATGAGGGTATGTTTTAATTTAACTTCTAAATTAACTCTTAAAAATGCGTGATGTAGTTTTAAGCAAAAATAAACTAATTAAAAATATATACACAGGATAAATCCATATAGATATATATAGACATATAGATATAGATATGTAGAAAAGAAACAGGAAGAAAGTATTCATTCAACAAATAACTACTGGATGCCTATCATGAGACAAGCATTGAGGATGCAATGAAGGACAATCCGAATCCCTTTCTTTATACCCACCTAGGGGATACCAGTAAGGAAACTGATGCTTGCAGTACAGTCGGCCAAGCACTACATTTAAAAAAAAGTACTAAGGGCAGTTTTCATTGCATATGGAAGGGCATTTGACCCACACCAAATGAGAGAAGGGTAAATCTCCCTAAGAAATTATCAAGCTGAGACCTTAAGGAGAAGTAGTGATTAACCAAGTAGAAAAGAGGGAAGGGGAATTTCTACAAAGAGGACAGCACAGTGCAAAGGCTCAAAGACAGGTAAGTTTGTGTGCTACAAAGGAAAGTTGAAAAAGATACTCAGTATGGATGGAAAATATAATCACACAGATAAAGAGCTGTGAGACTAGATCTGTAAACAGGGGTCAGATCACAGTCCTTTATGGGATTAATAAGAGCTTTATGCTGGGAGCCATAAGGAGCCACTGATGAGTTTTAAGCAGAGGAGCAACATTACATTTGCTCTTTAGAAAGATGACCATAGCTACAGTTACATATGAATCAGAGGGAAATGAGACCAGAAGCATAAAATGTCAGAACTTAAAACTCATACGCAAGACTATATTACCTCAGTTTTGGAATTTAGGAATTAGGGTAGGGGTGAGGTTGACATCAAGTGACTGGTGACTTGTCCGAGGTCTCACAGGTCCTCAGAGTGGGAAAACTAACAGGACATCTGAAGTCTCTGAGCTTCTACTCTTGGGCTTCTATTGCTTAGGTTCTACATAGCCTGATGATGGTGAGAGATAGTCTCTCACCATTTTCTAAATGATTTCAAGAGCTTCTCTTGAAGGAGACCTCTGCCTCCCTTCGGAACATCAGGAACTGAACAGATGACTCAGCGCTGCTCTAAAACAAATGACTTCTTTGATGGTACATAATCAAATCCCCCATCCTGGGCAGAAAATTCCTTGATGGTCGGAAAATGGTCAACAATTTATGTAGTCAAATTGTGGGAGGGAGCAAGTTTTGAGAGATATAGTTGGTGCAGAACTGTGTCCTCAGTAACACTAATTCCCTCAGTGGGGATAACATTCACTCTACTCTTCTTGCAGTTGTTCTGATTTAGTGAAGGAAAAAGTCTCAGTGCATTGTTAGGGTATCAGCTCTCTGTCTAACATTTGTTAATCTGTTTTTAACAAAAGCAGAATATACCTCAAGCTCACAGATTTACTCAAACAAGAGTATCTAGGTCTTATCTTTCTTGTATGATAATTTCCTATACCTCTCTGATAAGTGACAACTGGTTTTTCCATTTACGAAAGAAAGTGATACGATTGACTTTTCAATTAAAGTCAAATTGGTAGTTTAAAGATAAATACTGATGCCAAAAGTTTATGAAGATAAAATTGAATGACAAATTTGGAGAACAGACGAATTACTCCACGATAACCATATGAGAAGAGTCTATAGAAGGTGACTGCCTAAATTTACTTGAATCATTCATGGCAGCAACCAGCAGACACAGTGACATCAGACACCAAGAAATAAGATCTTATAAAAGACAAGCCAATACATATCACATGATATCAGCATAATTCATTGCCTCATAAAAGTAGAGTAATAGTCATCAAATTTAGACAAATGCATTGATAAAAAAAAAACCTTTATGATAAGCTTTATGGTTAGGATACATGCTTTCATATTAAATGGTTTATGTTGAAAATGGATCAAAATGCTTTAAATGTCTTGAGACAGAAAGTAGCTGAAAGAGCTTATAAACAATGAATTAAATTCATTTTAATGATCACAAAATACTTGAAAAATTTAAATTTTGAAAAAATAATAAGCTTTCTCATCTTCCAATGTAGCTAGGAAAAAGGAGTTCTCCATGTCTAGATCAAGACATTTAGAGATGAGATGAATGATGAACACTATAAGTATCTCTCCAAAAATTCTGGACTTGGTTTAAGGCAAAGGTAATGACAAAAAAAAAAAAAAAAGGGAAAAATCTAAAAATTTTGGATTTGTGAGCTTCAAAGGGATAAAAGACACAGAGTAGTGGATGAGGTGAACACAAAAGAGTTTAGTGAAAAACAATTTTATGTTTGTTAAACATAATTAAAAAGTGGAATAGGAGACAGAACTCAGGTGCAAGGTTAAGCATAAGAAACAACCGAATCTCTGTAATAGGATATTAACTTTCATGAGTAAAATCTTGATGGTGGCATTGATGAGGAACATCCTTGGAAAGCACTTCCTTCAGTCAGTCTACACGTATGATGGAGATGAGCCACAGCAATGGGCTTAGGTTTGGAGGTGCCTTTTGCCCAGCAGTAGTCACTTATGGCCAAATAATATAAAAATGGCCAGCAAACTACTGTACACAGCTTTCTCCAACATAAAGAAGCACAGCAGGTTCATTCTGGTGAGCAGTAAATGCTGGGAAAGACAAGGGTGAAAGCTGTACCCACCCTGTACTCCATTCGTATAGGACACCTGCCCTTCAGGTGATTTCATCACTCAGACACAGAACCATGTCTGTGTCTTCCCTCAGCCAAGTTGTTCAGTTGACGCCAAGTTCTTACAGGGTACCTCAGGGTGCCAGAACTCATTGTTTCCAAAATATGTTTGACTCTGTCCACCAGCTGCACCTAGAAAACCATTCAGGACTTTGGATCCAGGAATCATGTCAAAGAGCATGGAGCTAACAGATCGCAGACAAGCGCCACAATGTGTGCTACATGCATCTGTGATCCTCATAAACAACTCAGTGAACAGTTCCAAATCATCATGCAGCTGTCTCATGTGTCCACACCAGGTAAGAGCATGTCACTGTGCCTATGCTAGCCTTGGCCTTCCCCAAGCACAGAAGAGTCAAACGCACTATTCACCAGTGAAAATCCCTGATGTCTTGTTGGAGACTAATAATTCAAAAACCTCTTCACAGTTCTACAGTCTCTCCATTCCAAGATTGATGAAACTGTCACTGCATTACCAGCCCGCCAAGCTAAGAGGCTGCTCAGAAAGTAGTTAACAGCCTCACTGTTTAAAACCAATCAGGGACCACAAAAAAGAAAGAAAGAAATAGAGAGGAGGCGGGAAGAGAGGGAGAGAGAGAGAGGGAAGGAGGGAGGGAAAAAAAAAAAAAGACCTTGGGTTTCACCAGAGATAAATATCTAAATATCAAAAAGTCTAAACATTATAAGAAAAAAACCTAAAAAATATAAATTATATTTTTTAAAAGGCATATGGAACACTGAACCTTATGTAATAAGACTGATTCAGCCAGACAAAATTTATGTCTATATGTGGTATATGTATACATATGTATGTTTATGAGTATGTGTATATGAGTATGTGTATATACATACTCATAAGCATACATATAAATTAATGTTATAAACACAGGGATGGCAAAGACTTCTAGCTTCTTACTGACACCTATTTCTACGTTGCCAGACTATAGTTTCCAGCCTCTTTCCTTCTCCCATTGTACTTAGATGTACCATGGTTTGGCCATGTTAAAAGTTACAGCCAACTGAATACAAACAGAAGTGACTGTTCCTTCTATTAGTTTTCTGTTTTATTAGCTCAAAGTTCTACAGGCCAGAAGTCTGGCCTAGTTTGACTAGGTTCTCTGCTCAGGGTCTCATAAGGCCAAAACCAGGATGTGAGCTAAACTGGGTTCCCGTCTGCAGGCTCTGAGGAAGGATTCCTCTCCATTCTGGTTGCTGGCAGAATCCAGTTCCTTGAGGCTGTGGGTTTAGGGTCTCTGTTTCCTAGCTGGCTGTCATATAAGAGCTAGTTTCTACCTCTACAGACTGACTGCATTCCTTCCCACATGACTCCATCTTTAAACAGCAATACCACGTCCAGCCCTCACACTTCCAATCTCTCTGACTTCTCCTTCTGCTACCAGCCAGAGAAAATGCTCAGATTTTAAAGGGCTCATGTGATTACAGTAAGCCCAATCATATAATCTCCCTTTTGCCATAAAAAGTAACAATCCCAGAAGTCACATCTTTTTATAGTGACAGGCTGACTCAGGCTCAAAGTGGAAGGGATTATCCAAGAGGGAGGGTCACTGTGGGTCTTAGTATTCTGCCTACCACAACTCTTTTCCAGGCCTGGCCCATGAAAATCTCCCGTTCTAGTTCCAATATACTTTTTCCCTTTGGCAACTTTAAACACCATGTGTTAAAGATGGCGCAACTCCAGTCATCTCTGAAGCAGATAGGAAATAAGAATGAAACAAGCTTTGAGCAACAAAGATCCATTAAGACGTCTTGGTTAAACTAAAGCATTAGGCCCTCTTGCAAATTTTCGATTAACGAAACCAAATCAACCAGTTGAAAACTAAATTTAAAAAAGAACTTCCATTGTGGTAATAGGCAAATGGAACGGACAAGAAGAAAATAGAGATCTTCTAAGTTTTTGAAGGAATTTTATTGCCCTAATCATCCAGGAGCCATGAGCAGATAAAAGCCTGTGAGTATAAAATAACCCCCAAATTTTAATAACAGAAAGCTGACTTAAAAAGCTGTGCATCTCCCAAAAAGGCCACAATCCCGTCACCCTCCTGAAGTTTGACCAAATAGAAGAACTAGAGTTCATCCTAGATTGCAGAACCAGGTTAAAACCAAGGAACTGTCTCTACTGCAGGGGTTGGGAACTTCACAATGCTTATCCAACAGGTGGCATCACTATTATGTGCAAGAACTATTATAACTCCCATTCTTTCCTTTCCCAAATGGGAATGTATACATTAAAAGGCACAGGCAGACTATCCAAATGAGCATAACAAGCATGCACCTTGATACTGAGATAGCTCTTAGCATTATAGAACTGTTTCAATTGAGATCTATGGGGTAAAGTTCAATTTGAATTAGAAGAGAAATATTTATATTCCTTTCAGATATCATAACTTGGAAGAGGCCAGAGAATACTGTCGAGTGGTTGTTCAGAGACCTAAGCATCTAAGCAAATCTTCTGGGAACTAGGTGGTTCTTCTCAAGAAATGCAGATAACTTCTCTGTAGTTAGCCATACCATACATGATGTGATTGCAGTGGGTGCAGTAAAGCAACTAGAACATCATATTTTGAATTTAGTTGTACTAAATGTAAAATCCTCATAAGTAGTAAAACTACTTCCTGAAGCATCAGACTCAGCTGATATTAGTATCATTTGAAAATATTCTGTTGATAGTCTGAAAGAACATTTGACAGGGTCTCACAATCATGACATTTTAATAGATACAGCTAATGGTGTTGTTCTTAGTCTTTAGTATCCATTATAGACCATATAGATCACTCTTAAACATTTGTGCTCCAAGGTGACTATGAAAATAGACATCTAACCAAAAAAAAAAAAAAAAAAAAAAAAATCCTGAGAAAAGTTACTGTAAAATTTTAAAACTTCATATTTTGTCTCCTGCTGCCTCAACATCTCTCCCACAGCCAAGCTGTGAGCACCTCACACAGGTGAACAAGTACGCCAAGTATGAAAAGGTGGACCTGTCACAAGTTCCCTTCTCTCCCCACCGCTGACCATGACCAAATAACATTCAAATGCACCAAGAAAATCCCCCTTATGCCTTGCCTTCTCTTGTGCATCCCATCTTGATCTTCAATAAAGCCACAAACCCAGGGTCCTCATGCTCTTTCTTGGCTCCCCACATGCTTGGTCGAGCCTACTCCTTTGATCCTCCTCCCATGAGGCCCCCTCTCAGTGTGCAGTGACTCTGTCTTTCTAGGACCTGTGAGTATAATAAACTGTGTTTTCCTGCTCCTCTCTGTGACCTCCTTGTGGCCACACCTAACTGATTATCACATAAAAGAATGTAGAACAGGGTACAAAGGATTAAAAAAAAAACAGAAAGGAGGGGGGAAGGAAGTCAAGGAAATTCTTTGATTTCTTATCCCTAGTGTCTTGCCCATCTGGCCTTGACTTAGGAAGGAATGTTCACCTCTAGGAAAGCCCCACCACCTTAGACCCTGAAGTTGTTCTTGAATTCCACATGGCCCAATTCTCATGACAGGTTTCCCCTGCTTTTGGAAAGTTCATGTTATGCCACTCACTTTTATGGAAGACTTACATTAGCACCTGAGGATTTCTTCTTTTACGAAAAAAGGCAAAAAGTGAAAGGGTTCAGTTGGTTTTGCACTGAGCTGTTACTGAGGCAGTGTGCACCCCAGCAGCTAGGAGTGGCCCCACCAAGTTCCTTCCCCAGGAACCACATTCAGCATCTCAGCATCAAGCCACCAGAGCTTTGAACTGTTTCTTTGAGCATCTGTGTTTTATCGTGACTTCTTTTGTGCTTCTGTTAGCAAGATGCGTCCTAAGATATCAGAAAAGATTAAGAGAACTTTGCAAGAGTGTTACACTTAGCATAAAACTGGATATAATTAAGAATTTTGATCACAGTGAATGAGATAGACGTTGTTCATGCACTGAATTTTGGGTTTGGGAACTCTCAAGTATTTTTTCCATATAAATTACTGGTGATTACTACTTTGCTTTACACCATTTCTGCTTGTAAAAGGTTCCATAGGAATGCTCTACTTCTGAATAGCCAGAAAAACCTATATTCACCTATCAATAGATTTTGCCCTTCTCTCTCACTTCCTCAAACTACCCACTCTAAAGAAAGCCCTAGAGCTGCCTGATGCCCTGGGAATCTGTGTGCAGCACAAGAGGCTTGGCAGAATGGAATCTGCTCTGCAAGCATGAGCATGCCCCAATGTGACATTTTTCCTCAAAATAGTCACCGTTTTCCTCAACCAAGTCTTGCCATTTTCAATGACTCTGGGAGATACTTTAAAATTTTCCAAGTAGACTGAAATCAAAATTCATATAAACTCAATTTAAAATATTAAAGAATCACTGTGGGGAAAAAACCTTGCAAATACATAACTGTGTCAACAAAAACTTTGATCAAGAAGAATCTCAGTCTCAAGGGAAATTATTTGCAGCTGTTACATTTATTTCAAACACCTTCCATGTCCATTAGCCAAGTGTATCAGTCATTTTGAGCTCATTAACAACTTTTTTTTTAACATGGTTCAAGCTAACCTTATTATGCAAGCATGGCACTCTCACAAACATTATCTCATTCAATCCTGACACCTCTGGAAAGGTTTTTTAAATATCTGATTGCCCCTAAAATTAGTTCAGAGGAGGTTGTATTCTGATCAGACATTCTAAATCTCAGTAATAGAATGGATTGATAATTATTTTAAGAACCACTCCATTCTCTCCTGATAACATGATCAATTTTTTACCATGTAGTTTTACTTTGGGGGAGGAGACGTAAGGGTTAGAAATTCCTTTAAGAAGCTGGTGTTAGGCTAGGGACACCTTCCCTCAGAAAAATGCACATATAAAATGAAAAACATAATCTTAGAAAATACATAGGCTCTCTGCAGCTTAAATTTGGACCCCAGCTAAGAACCTGACAAAGGGTCCAGGTATAGGAACCTGGTGTCAACCAATATACCTTACTCAAGATTTTGAAGGCAGTAGAAAGCTTTGAGCAGGCAATTAAGGAATTGAGAAACTCACACAGATAAATTACTTACTATTTAATTAAATACCTTAATATTTTAAGTCTCACCAAATCAACAAATGCATAAAGAGATTTATGTAAAATTCTCCAGAGCAAAGCACCTATATAAAACATAGCATTTTACATGTGATGAAAGCATGAAGAAATTAGTTAAAACAGAAAGGCACAGAATACCAATGCAATTAAATTTTTCTAGTTGAAGAATTTAAGTGTGACAATAATCAAATACCAGACTATATCATAACCAAATGAGTTTCATCATTAAAATAAATTAGTAGATAGAGTCTGTAATAGGTATTTATCCCTACCGAACTCATTGAAAGATGCACATTTCATTTAATAGAAAGTTATTATTTCCAGACTGAACTGTCCTTTTAAATGCTGCCTCAAATACAATATTTAGAATACTGTGGTAATCCTTTTATGCAAATAATGACTATTATAAGTTGAATTATGCCCCCCCCATTCATATGTTGCAGTCTTGTCCCCAGCACCTCAGAATGTGACCTTATTCAGAATTAGGGTCATTGCAGATCTAATTACTTAAGATGAGGGCATACTGGAATAGAGTCCCAATTCAATATGACTGATGTCCATACAAAAAGGGGAAGTTTTGATACAAACAGAGAGGAAGAACACTATGTAAACATGAAGACGGAGATCTGGGTGATGTGTCTAAAGGCATACCTGGGTTTGGTTCCAGACCATAATAAAGCAAGTAACACAATAAAGCGAGTAGTAATATACTTGCTTGTGGAGAGTCTTGCCTTCAATTCGTTAAAAAAAAAAAAAAAAAAAAAAATGCAATATTGGTGAACCTCAATAAAATGAAGTGCAATGAAAATAGGTATTAGGTGTATAAGCCAAGAAAAGCCAAAGATTGTCAACAAACCATTAGAATGTAGGAGAGGGGAGCATACTCTTGCCTAGTGCCTTCAGAGGGAGCATGACCCTACTGACACCGTGACCTCAGACTTCAAGTCTCCAGAAGTGTGAGACTCTTGTTTAAGGTGCTCAGCTTGTGATATTTCATTATAGCAGCTCCAGCAAACTAATACAATGACCTAATGAATTTTACTTTTTAACAGACTTTCGTATGTTATTATAAAGCAAGTTATAGCTACATCAAATGCTCGATAAAGTAAAATAAAAATTTTATATATACATATATACACATATGTATATACATATATATTTTTTTTAAAACAGCATGTTAATTGGAACCAGACAGCTATTTTTACCTAATCTGTTGCCAGTGGGGGAAAAAATGACATTATTCTCGCTAAAATTAAATCTCAAACTCATTAAAAGTAGAATACATGCTCATTTGCCCTATTTTACAGGGGGCGGGGAGGGCAAGAGCATCTTATTCTAATTGCATGGTAAATTACATCTTTATAAGCAATAAAGTATTTAGTTTATTAAAATAAAATGATGAATTTTTGCTAATTTAATATATTCTAAGCTAAAAGGCTTTCCACTGTAGTAAATTTTATTTGGCAAAAGTATTTTTTTTACCTTTAAGTAGCTGAGATATTGAAAATAACTGTTGGCAACAAGGTAGAAATAATCAGTTCTAAACCAAGAGAACACCTGTGACATACCTAATGAAAGATTTCAAATCAGTGGGCAAACACTAAAGGTATATGGCTTTTTTCATACAAATATCATCCTTCACTAACATAAGCAAAAACTAAATTTCACAGAAACAGGAGAAATGTTTGCCTGAAGAGGGGTCTTCCATGTAGAAACATAGGTTACCTAATCCAACATATCTATTTTCAAATGAAAATAATTCTATTAATAGTTCTATAAAGCTTTCTCTGTAGATAAGATCAGGTTCATGAGCTATATGGGGAAAATGGCTTTAAAAGTGAAACATGACTATTTCCTCTAATATCTTTGTCATGTGCAAACATTAGTACTGGCTTTATACGCCCTTCAAAATACACAAGCATGCACAGAATGGCCTTTACCTTGGACTTTCAAAAATTGTGTTACATTAAGCAATGGATAAGAGATTGTGTGTTACTTCACTTGAAAAGGCTTTTCAGTATAAAAGAAAATGATGCAGTGATTCTGCATCTGGATTCAGTTTGATAAATACTAATCACAAGTAGACCTCCTCCAATGATCTATAAGTATTTTCTCATCACAATTTTGTATTCTAAACACTCAGAGCTACATATAACTTCAGGATTTAGCTGAAATGGAACCTTCTGATTCTTTTAAGGTAGCAAAGCTAAAAATTCCAGCTTGTGTAATTTCCTTATGTTTCATAATTATCAATGTAAAGGACAGTATTTTATCCCAATAAAATTGTGTTAATGTTAATAGCATTTATTGAACACTTTGTGTGTGTGTTCTACAAACTCATTTATGTTCACATCAATTCTAAGAAATGGATATTATCCTCATTTTTAGCAAGGACCGATTAAGAAGGTAAATAACTTGCTCAAGGTCACAGACAGTAGAGGAGGGATCAAGCCCTAGCTTTTCCCACTCTAAAGCCAAGGTTCCTAGATGCCTTTTAGGGAACCAAAATTTGCAAAGAAGTCCTCAGAATCAATGTAAAAAAAGATTGTGATGTTGGGAAATTCAGTGTTGACGTCTGCTTTAGAGAAGTGACAGGTACCTGAAATAAAAAAAGGAAGTGACACCAAAAAATCTCCTGCCTGAGAACTTTGGGACAGCACATTTGTTGATTCTGTAAAACTGAAAAAATTCAAAGCCCAAAGTTATGAGAGGACTTCCAAATTACACCAACAATACACTTATATTTACAAACAATTCTGGCAGAGAGGTTTCAAAAAGAGCACATTTGAAAAGCAAACATGATTGCACTGATGGGCATTTTTACTGAAACTGTCTTAGTTTCTTTGATTTCCCAAATTGACAGAAATAACTGGTTCTATAAAGGCAAGTCAGTAGTGACAAAGATGGCACGTGGGTGGACACGAGAGGAATTTCATGCTGCATCTGTCACCCAACCTTATCACAATCCTCACCTATTCTGGATGTAGTCTATAACAAGACAGTTACTGTAGTAGCCTGGGAACAACCTCACTACTTCTGAGGAATTATGAGAAAGATCAGTATTAATTAAAGGCTAATCTATGAAAGAAATATTTAAGGCTAAATTATAAAAACTATTTAAAGACATCAACAAAGCCCTTAACTAAAGATCCCATAAACTACAACTGTTTCAGGATTTAAAAAAAAAAAAAATAGTAACCATACTCATTATATAAGAAATAGGTCACATTATAGGTATTCACTTATTTCTCCCTATATAAAATTCTTCGACCAAGCCCAATAAGATTTAAATTAGAATCTGAATAACTTTTATTATAATCACAGCTTATTAACCGCATAGAGAAAGATAGCCACATCCAGGATGTAAAAGGCTAAAAATAAAATTTTTAAAATTTGCTGGTTTGGTTATGCTAAGGCAGTAACCCCTCGGGAAATTTTTAAAGACATGCAGACTGCTCTGGTCAAGCCTTGGCCTCAATGGAGTTTGACGACCGAGTTCCCCAAGGAAAAGTTAATGCATGAGCTTGCCAGAAGGAAGCCCCATCCTCCCATTCCTCTGAGCCTGCAGACGACCGTGGAAGGAGGGATTCAAGAGACCACAGAGGCAGAGCGCAGCCCGCGGACATCTCCGCAGCCTCCCCCAGTGCGGGCCACCGCTCGTGCCAGCACATCCCGGGACAGCCGGGAGCACCGACACCGCAAGGTCACGGGGGAAAGAGCGACTTTACATAATCTCGCGCCGCCCAGGCACCTGCACCCCGCGGTCCCACCACTGTCGCGCCCGCGCTGGGAGGTGCGGAGGCGGCGCGCGGGGCGACAAGGCGGGACATTGGGGACCCGCCGGCGTCCGCCGCACCGCACGGAGCTGGGGGTGGGGACCGAAGCGCGGGCTCTCAGCCCTGGGATGCGCGGCGGGCGAGGCGGGCGACGCAGGACGCAGCCGGGGCGGGCCCGGGGCGGGCCCGGGGCGGGCCGGGGTCCCCACGCTGCCCGCCGGCTGCAAGCTTCCAGCGCGCCCCTCGCGGCTCCGCCCGGGACCGCTCCGCGGAGCACCTGTCACGCGCCTTACCTGCGTGGCTTTATGGAATTGCTTCTTGAGCCCGGCCACCGACATGGTGCGGGAGGACGCGCGGGCGGCGCCGGCTGCGGGAAGAAGGCGGCAGCAGAGCGGGGCAGGAGGGCCGAGCCGGGCGGCGCGCTCGCCGGGCCGCCGCTCGTCGTGCCGCCGCCGGGGCTGTGGGCGCGGGGGCGCGGAGCCGCGCGGGACGCGGGCTCGTGCGGAGAGACACCCTGACGTCAGGGGCGGGTGATGCGGCCTCTTAAAGGGGACGCGGGAAGCCCCGCCCCGGGCGTGGGGCCGGCGGGCAGGTGCGGCGGCGCGCGCTACCTGGGCGCGGGCGCCTGACGGGCGACCTGGCTCTGTGGCGCTTGCAGGTCTGCTGCCTGGTTAGAGGGCCAAAGGCGTTTTCTCACCCCGGGAGTGTCGTTCGTACCACGGCGGACTGCGGACAGGTCCCCGCAGCTTCGTAACCCAGGTACTGGACACGACTCAGGTGACTTGCTTTACTCCCAGGTAGCCTCAAAGGCGCTGCCTGCCCTTTGAGCCTGGCCTCTCTGGAGCCTGGAAAGGAGGAGTCGCTTTCTATCTGGGGTAATGAATAAATCATTGCTCGGTCTCTGCCTTGCCCCCACTGGCTGGCTGGTCACAGAAGAGATTTCTCTGCCCTGGTTTCAGTAGCCATAAACCAACATAACGTTAGGAAAAACCACCAACCTTTTATTTTATTTTTTTGGTCTGATACAACTTAACTACTTAAAAACAACAAAATGTTTTTAAAACCCTAAAGTTGATTAGGTAAATAAAATTGAAGTGGGCTATTACTACAGTAATAACTTTTAATCCTGTTTACAGATATGGAAAAGCTCAAAAATAAACTGGGCTTTCACTTATGATAGTGGATTTTGACTTTTCAATCTAAAATAAGCATTATATAATGTGCAAAACATGCTAATACTAAGTTGTACAAATACAACATATGTAACAAAGTATATATGGCAGGGCTAAAGTGGAACTCTAGTAGAATTTCGTAGCAAAGCAGCACTACGTGTCTTCTATGTTCTGTGATTAGCCACTTTCTGGGACTGAGGAGCACATAGGAAAGAACTTGAACTCTGTCCCCACGTAGAGACAAACGTTATAAGGAGGATAAGCCAGAGTGACAGAAGCCAAGATGAAAGACATTGCCAAGAATGAATAAGGGAAGAACATAACAGAATGAGAGTACTAGGAATACCTTTGATTACATCCACAACCCCTGCTGCCTGGAAGGAACTGTAGATCCCACAGCCACCCTTCTAGCCAGGCTGCTTAGGCACAGGATGAACAACTGATACAAAGGGATCCTGTCCATCAGCTAGGCTATCAATCATAATCCTTAATAATGTGAACTGAAACGCCTAAGAGTCAAGCAGATAGTGGTGGATAATGAAGCAATAAGAGCAGATGGACTTGTGACCCAATCTACAGAGAGAAATCAGACAAGAGGAGCAAATATCCAAAGTGGTAGTCATTACTGGTGTCCATGTACCTTCCAGATGGAAGAACCGCACTTTCCAAACTTCTTGTGCTTAAGTGGAGGCACTGTGACAAGCTTTAACTAGTGGGTTAGGAAACAGGGGGATTGTCACTTCCTGGCAGAGAATTTAACTGCTGGGATGAGGTGCTACCAAGCTCTCTTTTCCCGCTGCAACTATATTCTAGATAGCTGTGGTCTGCCAGCCAGAATCTAGAGTGAGAAGGAAGCAGGGAAAAGTGCCCAGCTGATAGCCAACAGACCTTTAACATCAATGAGAAATAAACCTGAGTAATTTTAATCCACTGAGTCTGGAGTCATTGCTGTGGCAAAACTAGTCCATCCTGAGTGATGCACAGAAGGAACATGCTTTCCCATTTTCCAGAAAATAAGGGGACATTTTCCCATTCTTGCCATGGCCCATGTGTATTTTATTTTTTGTCATTAGATGTCCATGAAGTAAGTTGCCTGTTTTATTCTTACAAAGAGTGTCAGTGAAGTTGGGGGGAGCTGTTTTCTTTCTTGCAGCCTCACTGAAGTAGTGGGCAGACTTTATTTAACCCTGGACCTGAGGGTCAGAGGAAATAGTGGCACCATGCACTGACCATACTCTCTGACCTTTTACCCTTCATTTTCCTTCCCAGCTAGAGCGCTAGAGAGGGCGAAGAGTAAGCTCTAGTGATCCATTCTAAAAGAATGTCAGGGCAAGGGGCAATCTGTGTCTCAGTGAAACATCAGACAGGGAAGGATGAAAGTCCTGCCAATAGATAGGTGGGGCTACTGATCTACTGGAGTCTAAGGCAACCCATTAAAGTGACCTGATTGAAGCCCCATGAAGCGGCACCTCCAAGGCACACTTACACCTATAAGGCCCACCATGGTAATTACCAGATTGCTGATGTTAGAAAACCCTGAGAAAAGACTACCATAAAATGCTAATAGTAGTCATGCCCCTGGAGCAGTCCTCAAACCTCAGTGTGCATCAAAATCCCTTGGAGGACTTGTAAAAACACAAATTGCTGGGCCACATCCCCAGTCCCTGATTCACTAGGTCTAGGTGGGGACCAAGAATGTGCATTTCTAACAAGTCCCCAGGTGATACTAATGCTCTGGTCTGGGCTTGAAAACCACTGGGCTTTAGTGGAGCTATTTCAATTGAACATTTTTTCTCTGTTCTCTCCATTTTTAAAATACTTTCCTATTGTATAATAGAAAAAGTATTTTATAGTCAATTTTTCTCACCTTGTCCCTGATCTGAAAAATGGAACATTTTCATAGAGGGATGGGTCTTAGTTGAAACTGCTAAGAGATAAAGCAACTAATCTACAAAGTGGAAAGGCCTGAGATTCACAAGCTATCTTCTCAAACTGTAAAATGTGTGAAATGGGGACCTGAAGCATCGCCTAAGAACTTTGAATACTTCATTGAACCCTAAATTAAACAAAAACAAGTCTCTGTCTTTCCCTGGCTCTTTTCATTCACCAACTTAAAAGGCTTAACCTGCTATATATCAAAGGAACTACCTTGGGAGAAAGAACTAAAAGATTTTAAATCCTTTTGAAACTGTGGTTAATTCTCCCAGGTATCCTCTGGCTCTCATGTAAATCCAATATTTCTACTGAAGCCAGTTTATACCTATATAGCTACTTGAGATGTTACCTCTAAAAGAGATTCGTTGAGCTCCTCTTACTAAGCAGGCATCATGGTAGGAGGTTTGGAGGATGGTAAGGTGAGATGCCAAGATGACTATGGGCTAGACCTTGAACCCCAAAGAGTTTCTGGGCTAGTGATGCAAAATACACTTCCTACAGACAACTACTGTAACTTGAATATAGAGGGATAAATGCACTAGACATTGAAAAATTTTCACACATGAGTGCCCTCTTTGGCTGCACAGAAGCTTCAACAGAGGCTCTATGGAGAAATGCAGAAGCACAATGCAGAAAAAGGAGAATCTAAGGTCAAGGAGGGGAAACTTTGTTTAATAAGAGGTGTTTGTAATTCAACATGCTGCCCTCTCCTTTCCTGAGATCAAATCAATATAAAATGGTAAATAAACATAGATCTGCTTTAAAATGTTCCAATTAAATGAAACCCCCACACAGCACCACCTCACTAATTGGGCAGGAAATTCATGGTCAGCAATTATTCCATCACGTCATTCATGCACTATTTCTCCTTGCATTATGACAAAGCTTCTGGCAAATATCAGACCTCTAGTTTTCACAGAGCCACTGCATCCCTGGCACCTTTCAGAGGGCCCCTTGTGCGGAAGATGCAGAGGACAAACAGCAGCTCTCATCTCACCTCCCTCTGGCCCACACAAGGACAAACTGCTCCTGACTTTATGTGTGAGCTCATTAAGCGCAAGAAACACAGTAAAGAAAAGGCACTAAATCCCAACTTCTTGTTTTACAGATGAGAAAACAGAAGCAATGAAGGGAAGTGTCTTACTGATTATTACTTTTTCTGTCACCACTTCTAGCCTCAATTCAGGGCAGAGTCACCATTCAGTGTTAATTAATATAGATGAGAAGGAATAAATAAAAGATTGAACAATTTATCACTGTCACTGATACCATATTCTTGCCACATTGGATCTGATGTTCAACAGCCCTCACCCACCAGCCCCGTATTAAAGCATGGATTGTGCAGGACCCAGGCAGATGTTTTGGTGTGACTAGCACTTAACATACGATTTTGTGCCTTTGGATGCTGCCAGCAGCCTTGGGCCCCCATCCAGCATGGACAGGGCCCACAAGCTTTTTCCTAGAGATGGGAAATCAAGAGAAAGACTATCTTCATTTCCTTTCCTTTGGGTTTGTCACTTACCACCCATCCTACAATAGACACAGAGAGAAGCACACCTTTTTTTTCTCTTTAGATGTAGAATGTGTGGGTCTTTCCCTCTGTCCTCCCCACCTTTCCTTCTCTCCCACAAGGCCCTCCTCCCTCCGAAGAATAGGAGCCTCCCCTCTGTAAAAACTTCATTTAGCTAAACTCTATTAATCCAATCACACGAAGAGGAGGCGGAAGGGGCTTAGTCAAATTGATGACTCACATTAGACTTTTCTATCTAGGTCCTGATTTCATTATTTACATCCCAGTTTGAAATGCAAACTCCTGCCATCTCCACTGCTTTTCCTGTGAAGTCTTTCTCCAAGCTTCTAACCCCATGAATTCTCTTCATTTGTGGAATCCTGGAGCCCTGATTGTGCACCTCTACCATGAACTTGGTGTAACATGTATTGTAGATATTGATATATAGTATTAGATTCTTAACCCTTTGAGTGAGGGTCTTATCTTTACTTTTACAACTATTAGCAGATAATATAAACACCCACTAGATATAGGCTAATTGAAACTTTAAAAGCTAGATCCAGCAGAGGGCGAGCCTGGAACTAACTGAACTTCTCTCCATCTGGGCAGACTTTTTGATGGTCATTGTTGCTGCTCCGGAGCTATATCCATGCCTGGAGCTCCAGGTTCCTGTCAATTCTGAGAGTCCCTGATGACCTTCCCATAAATTCTCCCATTCAGCTAGTATTGCTTTCTGTTACTATTTTCTTTCAATTACATTTGACATTTAATTTTATTTTATATTAGTTTCAGGTGTACGGGATAGTGGTTAGACATTTATACAATTTACAAAGTGATCCCTTCAATTAATCTGTTACTTGTAATTAATAAACTCTAAGTGATACATCCCCTCTACCCGCCCCTACCCCTGCAATAATTTCTAATCTCAGTTCCATTTCTTGCTCAGATCTAGCCACTCAAATACAGCAATTTAGGCAAATATAGTTCCTGCTAAGCACTGCATTAGGCTTCCTTCTCAGACAAGGATAGACAGATTGAATGACAAGGAATATAGTCTTTTAGCAAGTGTCAATTCTCCCTGTAAGACATTGACATTCTGATTTACAAATCAAACCTTTAGTTTATTTGATTAGTATCTGTCAAGCTGACAAGGGCCAGAACTTCACAAGCCCCTAGGAATTGGCAGCTGAACAAATAAATAAATGCCAAGCAACTGGACTCTGAAATAGCAGTGCCCACTCCGGGAATGAGGACAAACTTATTTAAGTGTAAATTGTTAGGGCATCCTTACCATTGGCTTATTTATTCTATTCCTGGATAGATATTATCATTAGAGATTCCGAAGGCATGTTGTTAACCCTGAATGTAGAATTTGGCTAGTCAGCCTGTTAAAGCATGTGTTATAAAGGCCAAGATCTATTTTAGTAGCTAGTTAGCCATGCAGAGAAAAGCTATTCTTATTCACATTATGCTTTCTACTCTGTCATCTCAAGGGTGCATTCTCTTAATTACAGAAAAGTTCAGGTAAGAAAGGGATGATAATTTAGCTCAGCAAAAACCTGACAACAATACTAAGAACGCAGAGTACTATCTTCCAATATGCTGTCAGCATCAGCTTTATATATGAAAAAAAATGTATTCCACTTTAATATTTTTATTAAAAATACACTTTAAATGGGGTTTATTGTTTCGGGGTGGTTTTTTTTTTTCATTTTAAGCAATTGTTGGTGGTTTTATTAAATGTGCACAACTTGTATTTTCTCTGGTCTACATATATAAGGCTGACTTCAATGACAAGTCAAATATAAAGAACTATTTTCAAATGGCATTTCAAATATTTAAGTTAACATTAAAACACCCTCTCAAGAATACCAATTTTCAATCACAGGACAAGTAATAGCGAATGTTGGAGATGGATGAGGAAAAAAATGAACCCTCATACACTGTTGGTGGGACTGCAAATTGGTACAACCACTATGGAAAACAGTATGGAGGTTCTTCAAAAAATAAAAATTGATCTTCTATATGATCCAGCAATCCCTCTGCTGGGTATTTACCCCAAAGACTTGAAAACCCATATCTGAAAAGATACTTGCACACCAATGTTCATAGCAGCATTATCACAGTGGCTGGGACATGGAAGCAACCGGAGTGTCCTACAATAGATGATTGGCTAAAGAAGCTGTGGTACAATGGAATATTACTCGGCCATGAGAAGAGTCGAAATACTGTCATTTGTGACAACATGGATGGACCTTGAGATAATCATGCTAAGAGAAATAAGCCAGACAGAAAAAGTTGAAAATCACATGATATCACTTATATGTGGGATATAAACCTAAGAACAACAAATGAACAGGACAAACAGAGACTCATGGACATGAGCTATAGACTAGTGGTTACTAAAAGGTAAGGAGGGGGTGGGGGAGAAGTGGGGAGGTAGATGGGGTAAAGGGGGTCAAATATGTGGTGACAGAAAGAAACCTAACTATGAGAGGTGAACACACAGTATAAATAAATATATATATACACATATATGTGTGTGCGTGTGCATATATATATATATATATATATATATATATCTTACTGTTAAAGTGTACAGCTGAAACTTATTGGATTTAGTTAACCAATGTCACCATAAAAAATATATTAAAAATAAAAGAATACCAATTTTTCTCTCAAGGTCCAATCAGGAAGTTTGTCATGTAGGAAGTTCTATACCCTTTCAGAACCCCCTCTAAGGCTGACTTAGTTACACTTTCCCATAAATCTCCCTCAAATGTCTAATCCTATGGTGCTCAATCTGTGGTCCTCAGACCAGCAGCATCAACATCACTGGAAACTGGTTAGATTAGCAAACTATCAAGGTCCCACCCAAGACCTACTTGACGAACTGCTCTGGGGTGAGGCCATGCTATCTGTGATTTAACAAGTCTTCCAGGTGATTCTGATGCATGTTCAAGTTTGGGAGCTACTGGTCTCCAAACTGTAGTGGTCATGCTGGGGGTGGCGGGAGTGAAAGTCTTGGAAATACCCCTAAGGCCAGAAGTCTTAGATAGCCAAACATAAAGCCTTTCTCTTGCAGAATCCCATTGGATGGTCACAATAGGAAGCTATTATTAATTTTATTCTACAAGAAAAGAAGTTGAGACAAAATTATTAAGCAGTTTGGCTGGAGATTTGGGGCCTGTATCAGTTTGCCAAGGCTGCTGTAATAAATTGCCACAAACCAGGTGGCTTGAAACAACAGAAACTCACCTCTTACAGTTTTGGAGGCTAACTCAAGATGTCAGTAGAGTTGATTCCTTCTGAGGGTTGTGAGGGAGAGTCTCTTCTGTGCCCTTCACCTTGCTTCAGGTGATGGTCAGCAATACTTGGTATTAGTTGGCTTCTAGATGCTGTACTCCAATTACTGCCTCTGTCTTGCATGTATCATGTCTAAAATTTGCTTTGATAAGGACACCAGTTATATTAGATTAAGAGCCCACTCTATTCCAGTATGACCTCATCTAAATTATATTTAGCTAATTATATTTGCAGTGAACCTATTTCCAAATAAAGATAATTTGTGGGGAACAGCTCAACCCCTAACAGGGCTCAGGACACCTATTGAGAACATTTCTCATTCCTCAGCATTTAAACATCTCCCTGATGCCAGGAGCACAGAGGTCCTTGTTTAATGCTACTGGAAAAGAAAAAGTCACAAAGAGAGCTACATTACGTACTACCTTCACAAACCAATGATGTTTATGTACATTAACTTAGGTTCTTTTCTGGGACCCTTCTCCCCCATGCCATATCTAGTATATTTAAAAATAATAGTTTCCTCCTATTTCTTGAGTTGATAGCTAGCTATTTAAAGACATAGTTTAAAGGAAAGAATATACTAGTTAAAGACATAATTTAAAGGAAAAATCTATCATCCATCCCACATTATTGTGTGCTCCCTTTGGCTTTGGCCTTATAAACAACCAGCTCTGGGCAGTAGGTGAAACTCACTAGGCCTGGAAAAAGAGAACTTAAATTCAAAAGACTATACATTCTACAGTTTTAGCTAAGCCTTTCTTCCTAAAGAAAAACTGCAGATGTCTGTAATCCACTTATGAGCAATTCTGACAGTTAAGCATCAGTCCTGGAGCTGGTGACTGAGTATCCACTAGCATACCTCTCACACTCCACCTTCAGGAAGCGCTGTTAGCCTGAGAATGCACCTTACACTTCAGCGATTTCTGTTTAAGGATTTTGCTAGCCAAAAAAATGATAGAGCTCTCAAACCTTGATTTTATCATGAAATTCTTTTAACTACAAGTAAACACTGAGAGACCTACATGGGCAATATAAAAAATAAGCCCCAGTTATTTCCATGAATGCAATTCAAGTGCCTAAGAAGCGAAGTGAAAGGACTGACCCCAAAATAATTACCACTTCTGATATCTTCCATTTCATTGAACATAACCAATCATCAAATTTTCAATTAGATTCATTGACACATTGATATGTCTCATGTAATCAAAGCGTTCCCTCTCATTTAGTTTCCATTTAGTCTAATATTTTGCATTATGTAAACAATTAAATATAAACTTGTAAATTTTTCTAAATTTCTTTTAATATTTTGGAAATAGTTATTCTGTTTGCTTATTGCAAGGACTCTGAAATATAATTTTTCTCAAAATATTTTATGGTGTTAACTTACTCAAAAACTTCTTATCTATCATAAACTAGTCAAGATAATGTTACCTATTTTAAGAACAATTTCCAAAGCAAAAACTAAGACTCATTAGGAAAATGTACAAAGAATATGACTTCACTGAAGTTATATATAAATAATTCGATATATGAAAAAAAACAGTGCCACTAGAAATTGGGTTAAAATAAATAATTACAATTTTACTGAATTGGGAAAGATTTTAAATATAGTATTTATTTTGATGAAGGCATTATGAAATAAATGTCCTACATAATTCTAGGCAGAGTAAAATTGGTATAGTTAATGAAAAGCAGTTTGGCACTACATATGAACTTCTAAAATGTACCCTTAATTCAGTAATTTTATATCTAAAAAGTTCCTTAATCAAATAGAAATTAAGGCAGTTAGCCATGAAAGAAATGCAAATCAAAGTTATAACAAGATAATACTTCATACCCACTAGGTTATGATCAATAATATGACTATAATTAAAGAAATAGATAATTACTATTGGTGAAGATGTAGAGAAATTGAAACCCCCTAATATTGCCTGTGGGAATATAAAATGGGACATTCACTTTGAAAAACAGTCTGACAGTTCCTAAAATGTTTAAACATAGAGTTACCATATGACCCAGGATTCCCACTCTTGCTTATATATCCAAGAAAAATAAAAACATATGCCCACATTAACTTGTCCATGAATGTTCATACCAGTATTGTTCAAAACTGACAAAAGTGGAAACAATCTAAATGTTATCAAAGGATAAATGGATCAATAAAATGTGGTATAGAGCCATACAGTGTAATATTATTTGGCAGTATAAGAAATGATACACTGATACATGCAACAATATGGATGAATCTTGAAAATATTATGCTAAGTGAAATAAACCTGCCACAAATGACCATATATATGCTAGAGCTCCATTTATAAAAAAAAAAAAATGCCTAAAATAGGCAAATCTATAAAGACAGAAAGTAAAACAGTGGTTTACCTTGGGCTGTGAGTGGGGATAGAGGTATTATGGCTGCTGAGTAAAGAGACTGGGGTTTCATTTGGGGGTAAAGAAAAAGTTCTAAATGAAGTGTGGTGAAAGATGCATAACTGGTTCTAAATCTTAGATTTGCTGTTTTGTGGTTATGTGATTACCTCTTGCACTTACGATGTTCTCTGAAATGGTCATCAGTTGCTTCCCCGAACTCATTTTCTCCTCCCATTCTCGACTCTGAATAAAACTTTTCTGGACACCCAACCTGCTGTTTCCCTTCACTGTTCTCCTCCTTCTGCTCCATTCTTTTGTCTCTCCCAGAATCCAGTTCGTGTTTCTGTGTACATTGCTGGATGCTACCACATAGACACCTAGGACCTGAGCCAGCACAAAAAGAAGTCACCTTAAAGGGGGTGGGGAAAAAGCTAGCAAAGAAAATCTCCTCTGGGTAACCAGGTACAAAAAGGCTATGGACACTTACATGGCTATGAACACTTAACTTCTGTCCCTGCAGTCACAATCCAGTTTTCAAAAAATAGTCCAGAGGCTCATCTCATCCTCTTTGCCTAGGTATCTTCCCTGCCTTTTTCTTCCCTCCCACCTCCAGCTGCCATCCATGGAAATCAGGCTACATTCGGAGGATACATAAATGCCTTCTCTGATCAGTTTGGCTGGGGATGAGCCCGCTTCACTGGTCCAGCAAGGCTTGGTCTGAACCATTCTTGGGGTTCTCAGTGTAGTCGGTTGGGAGGGAGGAAGAGGTCTGAGTCCAGGTCAAATTATACATTCTAAAATAGAAGCTGGTAAGAATCAATCAAAATAAAATACTAATAATTCCCATTTGAGCATCTTTCTGTGCATGACATTTTAGAAATATTAGCTCACTTAATTTTCATATATTTGTATATTATATGGATTTTTACCCCCATTTGTGGATGAAGACACTACAATTTGTATAATTCAAGTAATTTTGCCCATGGTTACAATTTGCTAAGAAGTGGGACAGGAGTTCAACCCTAGCCCTAGCCTAAGTCCTCTTCTCCCACCAGCTCTACTTCTCCTGCCCTTGAAAATGGGCCAGGACAGAAGCTTGTCTTTATGGAGAGAGAAGAACATGAAATACAACTTGAAAAAGTAAATTCTTTCAGGAGCAAAACTGATGAAGTACAAGAATGTGCATTCTGGTGGTCCCGAACAATAATTAGGATCTGCAGTAAGTCAAGTTGGGGAGGATCAAATGTCCTTCGGGGGATTTTCACTAGATGACACTTCTTAAAGATAGAGACCTCTGGATGTCAACCCAAAAGAAGGATTGACCCACCAACATTGCTCTGGCATAGCATAGACTTCAAATTTTGTCTTCCACAACTCTGGAAGCTCTAACAAGTGCTGCTTAGTTCTCAGCCTGTAGGCTGCACTTCCTAGAATTTGCAAAACTCCCCAAGGAAAAGCAACTTCCAAAACTCCCCAAGGAAAAGCAGCTTCCAAAACCTCTAGATTTCCAAATTTTCCCAGGATTATGGTCTGGTAATTTTTCATTGCCTTACATTTCCAATGCCTTGAAGTAGATTTATAAAAATTATTTTATTCTGCAGTGCTAGTTGACCTTAGCAAAACAATGACCCAATTTCTTTGTACCATCACTGGAATCAGATGTTCCAGAATGCTTTTAAGTAATTCATTGGTTGCAAAAATAAGTTTCTGAGGTTCACTAGTGGTCACCAAAATGTTCACGTCACAAAAAGCTGCCTCTCTCCAGTGAGATGCAAAGGGTAGCAGATTCAAAGCAAAGTTTGAGAAATTATGATATACCATTGGTGATAAGAATTTAAGCTGGCTATTGAATAATTTTATTCAGGATGAAACAGTTCTCTTAACAGAAAAATAAGTTTCTTCATCACTGAAGAGGAATCAGTAAGTATATTTGTCATGTCTAGCAACAATATGGAAGATTTAGAATCTTTTTAAATAGAGAAAAAATGTTAGGTTGACATTTATGTAGACAAAATATAATTAAAATGGGAAAATATTGAACAAGATTATGCCAGTACCTTTAATAAAATCATTAAAATAATCAACCCTTTAACGAGTTCCACGGTCATGACCCACAAATGTCCACATTGGACTGGTAGGCACTGGCTCCCACCACATTATTTTGTAAATAAAAAACATTTAATGACTCAGAGTAATAAGTCACATCCTCCACCTCACCCCCAACCAGGAAAAACTAGAAAATCAATATGTCAAATGATCATGTTTAAAAAACGCCCTTTTGTTTATATTTAGTCTTATTTTTACATCTCCAGACAGGTGTTTCCTTTTAATATGATGTTATCTAAAAAGAATAAAAGCCTAATGGAGAATCCGTGCAAATGGAGAGTGTTAAAATAAGCTTCAAATAGACTTTCCGCCCCATGATCTATAATGCATGCCGCTTCTCCATCCCACTGAGGAGCACAGACAGGCTCATGCTGAGTAGTAAATATATTCACAGATAACATCACCAAATCCTTCACAATCTCAAGAGTGAAAAATGAGGCTTTAAAACAACATTAGGAACAACTCAAGAAATATTGAAGTAAAGCAAATTGTATCTTGGAAGGGGAAAATGCAATGACTGAATTCCCAATATTGCAGCATGTTGTTACAATGAAAATATTTTAATTTTCACAGAGCTTGAATGCTGTGGGATAAAAAAATCTGTTCCAAGCAGTGACCAATATTGAAAAATCATGTCTTAGAAGGTAACTGGAGAACATATGCTTTAACCTATTCTATACATGTCTTATCATCAGTGTCAGCGAATATTTATTGAGTTCTCAGAGATCATTTAGCCATGTCTGCAAACATTTGCAATAAATAAAAACACAGGGAAGATCCAGTTTTTTCCCCTAGGACGTTTCATTTAAAATGAGCAGACACACAGCTCGTTCGCTTTCCATGGGCACGTATCACTTTTATTTTTCTTTCTCCGTCTTGGGATTCTTAGCATCCATTCTCCAAATGAGGATTGAATTGATGGGATTTAAGTGTCCCTGTGCAGAAATAGAGAATAAAGCAAGCTTGAGGACCGTGCACAGGAATGTTGTTCCAATTATAGGGAATTTAAGGAATCATGAATTGTGGAAGGAGCGCTAGATGCAGCCAGGGATCATGAAATCAAGCGCCAGAGTTGCAGGCCAGATCATATCCATGAAAAACTAGGCTTCCTCTCTTTCTGCCTGAAGAACGAGACCCTCTCAGTTTGTCTTTTGTTTTTACAGACCTAGAACTTCAGGGAAACATTTTTCTACTTTAAGAAAATCTACTGGTAAGTCTGAGGATAAATGGTAGCCAGTCCTTGTCCTCAGTGAAGGGAAGGGAGTATGTAGAGCATAGTGGCAGGGGAGCATCTAGGTTTCATAGAGTCTAAAACTTATACAACTATGCAGGCCTCTTTATGAGAAAAATACAAAATTACAAATACCATATTAGGTTGAGGGTCTTGGAGCAGCAGGGCCCAAATTTTTTCTCCTTATCTTTACAATATGTGCCCCTCTGCTTGGGGTCTCAATAGGACAGCTGTTCCTCAACTCCAGGTGACAGTTTCACCTTAGGGAAACTGGCCAGAGTGGCTAGATCTTCTGATATTTTAAGAATAGCCAGAAATCAGGATGTCTATGGGAAATTTCCCCTATTTTTAAATATTGACAGAAAATTCAAGTTGAAAAAATAAAAACAAACACTTTGTAAGAACCAATCTTCAGTCATCACTTCGGCACCTCTGGCAAATAGAATTATGAAGTAATTGAGGTCACAGGCAGATTGCTGTCCAAATTACTTAATGTACCTCTCAGCTATACACCCTGGTAGAGGCTGACTTAACTGGATCAGCGGTCCACATGTGAAATGCCTTGAGCTTAGATAATGATTGGGGGTGAGGAGCTTGAGAAGAGGGTACAGACATAAAGAAAACGTTAGAACAGGGTGGCAGAAGGAGACAACAGACTGAATGTGGGAGGAGAAAGAAAAATTACTTCCAGACCCCTTTCTCCAGAAATAGACTGAATTATAGCCCCTCACACAGTGATTTGACAGCTTTGGTTCACAGAAGACTTTACAGCAGCATTTCTGAAAATGTGATCCACAGACCACCTGATTCTGGAATACCTGGTGTGCCTACAAGAACGCAGATAGCTGCTGGGCTCAAGCCCAGAAGGTTGTGTAAGTGTCCATGAGTGGGGCCCAGGAACGTTCACTTTAACAAGCATCAGGTGATTCTTAGATAAAATGGCATTTGAGAAACACTGGAGAGAATCTACTTTTTCTTTTAATCTACCCAAGAGCCACCTATGGGAACAGATGTGTATGGAAGCTTCCAGACTTCCAGTTACCGGAACTGGCACTTCTGGAAGGTATTAGTCAGTTGGTCTCCAACCATTTACTGCCTTTTTCGTGGCCCACATACTTTCAGTTCTGAACCTGAATGGTTTCTCAAAGCTATCCAGCAGAATGAGCCACTGATACTTTAAGAATACCACGTAAGTGAAACGAGCAAAGTCCCTGAAGATTTGACCCTTACATCCTTGCTGACACAATGCAACCTCAGCTGTATTTTGTTGACACTTAGCAGATGAAATATCCTGAAAACTCAAAGTCTGCTTTGTGTGAATTAGAAAATGCTTACCAAGGACAATGTTAATATGGAACCTTATTAACATATACTTGATTAGACCTATTTTGTTTTCAAGTCTGTGCAAAAGAAAAATGCCAAGCATTTCTGTGCTGTATGTCTGTGTGGCACACACCTCATGGAAATCCCCATCTCCAAAGGATTTCAACTGCAGTGGCCTGTGTGCCTGAACTTAGAGTTCTTTGGTCCCTACTTCCCTAATTTTCATGAATAGTTTGCCATCATTTGTGTATATACTTTCTTTCTCCATCAGAATCTTAACTCCTTAAAAGTGGAAACTACATGTTATTTAATAAGAAGTCAATATCAACCAACTGGGAAACAAAAAAAGATAAACTATGATTAATACTTTGGACAAAAAGAAGAGAATGTGAGATACTTTTCAGCTAAAAGCCAAGTTACAACCTGACAAAGGCAGACACTTGGAGTGGAGGGACTGTCTGGCTCACTAGGACTCATAATCTGAGCCTGAGACAAGACAGAGCCCACATACAAAGATAATCTGCATGGCATACCTTTTTGGTCCCAGTCTCAGGTGCGATCAGAGGTTGTCATCCTGCAAGGGACCAACATGGTAATCTCCTGTCCCTGAGATACCACCTAGTTTCTTTATGTTGCTCACTATTAAGGGCTGAATTGTGTCTCAGCCCCCCTCCCCCAAATTCACATATCGAATCCCTATCCCCAGTACCTTCCAATGTGACTGTACTTGGAGAAAGAACTTTTCAAGAGGTAATAAAGTTAAAACTAGGCCATTAGGGGGGGCTCTAATTCAATGTGAATGATGTCCTTATAAGAAGAGGAAATTTAGACATAGAAAGAGACATTAGGAACACAGGTGCACCAAGGGACAACCAAATGAAGAGGCAGCTAGAGGTGACCATCTGCCGGCCTAGGAGAGAGGCCTCAGAGGAGATCAACCCTGCTGACACCTTGACCTTGGACTTCCAGCCTCCAGAACTGTGAGAAATCAAGTTTCTATTGTTTAAGCCCTTCAATATGTGGCATTTGGTTATGGCAGTACAAGAAAACTAATACAGCCACATTAATGAGCTCTTCAAATACGGAAGGCTCCAGTCCAAAATGGCTTCTGGCCCCTTACTCAACTGTGGGTCTAAGTTTGTGATTTAATAGTGCTTGAATCACAGGGTAGCAGAGTAGGCAGCTGGGTTTCAAGCAGCATTGGAGGAAGCCTGAGATTGACTGCTGATTGCAATACTGCCTGGCCTTCTCTGGCCTGGGATGGTTAGTGAATAGTTGGTATAGTTGATATAGTTTTTCTCAAACTCAGCTGCACATTAGAATCACCTGGAGAGCTTTAAAAACTATCCATGATGTCTCTACTCACCTCCCAAACCTACTAAATAAATTGAATCAGAATATCTGAAGGTGAGGCCTGGGTATCTGTGTTTTTTTAATTCTCTAGATTATTATATGTGGCCAGGTTGGAGAAGCATCAGGTTAGGGGATAAATTTCATCTTTTGCTGAGATATCTATTCAAAATCTCTCTGATACTGAGAACGAGGGGTGTTTCACTGGTTACAGAGGCCTATTACTAGGCTATAAGACTTGATGAACATATATTCTAGTCATTTAAAAATGGTAAAAGCCAAGTGTGTGTGCATATATGTAATTATCTGTGTGGCCACATGTACACACACATGCACAAATACAGGCGTACCTCACAGATATTGCGGGTTCGGTTCCAGACAACCACAATACAACGAGTATCACAATAGAGTGGGTTGTAATTTTTTTGCTGAGGTCCTATTTGTAAAAAATGCAACATCTGTGAGACTCAATTAAATGAAGAATAAAAAAAGGAGGTATGCATGTATTTATAATTATTATCCTGTGATGATCCTTTCTGGTTTATGAAGCACTTTCACCAACAAAGGTCTCACCCAATCATCATGGATACTTACTAGAGAAATCTTATCATCGGTGTTGTTCCCATTTTACAGATGAGGAAAGTAAGCTTCTTCAGAGACTGATGGAATTATTCTGTATGGTTGCGTGGGTTGGGGACTACACAAGGGCTTCCGGGCAAAGGCACAGCAGGGCTGAGATAGAGCCCCTGCACTGCTCTCAAGCCCTGGCATGGGGTTTTTCCCACCCCGAGGAATGTTGAGCTTTTCTAATTCACACAAAGGCATTGTCTGTGCCTGTAGCAGCCTCCCAAAGTTGAAGGGTTGGGTAAGAGAGTCTGAAATTCCTCCCCACCACCCTGCACTGTATGGCGCTCAGCACTGGGGGACAGGAATTTGTGGATGCTCTGGCTAGCTGGCTCTTCCTTGCTAGCCCTCTCCATCCACAGTCAGGGTCAAGGGGGGCAGAACAGACCAGGGCAGTGTGGCACATGGGGGGAGCACTGGTCCAAGAGTCAAGGGCCGTGGGCACGCTTCCAGGGCCGCCACTGTCCAGGAGACTTTGTGTTCCACGCTTAATCCCTCTGGGCTTCAATTTCCCTAGCTGTCTCACTTGTACTTCTAACATTGTTTGTTTTAAATATTATTATTTTTATTGGCTTCCTAAAACTGTGTCCATTGAATCCCAGCTCTTTATAGGAAGAAACAGACAGTGACTGCCAAGACTACTTTAAGGAGACAGTCAGATCTTGTACAGAAACACTTCATCTCCTCTTTGCTAAAATAAGAAATTCATCTAATTTAAGTGTCCCCAGAGGTGAGATATTTAGTCTAAATAAAATTTAAGCTCAAACTCACAGTGACAATGATATCTTTTTTTTTCTTTCCTTTTTTTTTTTTTTTTTAAATCATGAAAGTAAGCCAACATAGTTAAACCCAGAGTATGGCATTTATAGTTTATGTATTCAAAGTCAGTTACGGAACATACGATTAACATCTTAAAGTTATGAAAATGAATTTTTCTTCTCCTCCTGCCTTAACCATTTTGGGGGTAGTGTCCTGTTTATAGCATAGCACAGCGCTCACTCACCCGCCTTTCCTCCCTCCCCCTTCTCTGTCTCTCTCATTCTGTAGTGACTTTATAGTGTTGTTTCTGTGACATAATTTTCTTCCACAGCCACCCATTATGGAAAAAAAAAAAAAAACCCACAAGCACAAGACCGAACTGAGCTTTGGCTCCAGGGCCAGAATAATATGGAAGATCTGAAGCTGGCCATCCCTGGATCTCCGAAGGACCACAAGGAAGACCAAGGTGTGCTAAGAAAGATGCTGGCCCAAGACCATATTTTGGCGAAGGGGACTTTAAATGCAAGGATACTTAACTGGGTACCTCAGCTCTCACTATGGGCAAGCTAGATAGCATAATGCAATCCTGTCTCCTGAAAGATTTTCTGCTGGTAACAAAGACACAAGTTGTAAACATACAGAAGCACAGTACTTAAAAATAATACAAAATCTTGTTTCTTTTAAATGCGTCTAAATCTTAAGCCTGTTAGCACTCTCACTTTAAATGTCCTTCTCTGCTATGAGCCTGATAATGCCACCAAGTTAAAAATGACTCTACAATAGCACATCTGTTTTGGAAAACAGTTTGGCAATTCATCAGAAGGTTAAACATAGAATTATCATATGATGCAGCAATTGTATTCTTAGTTATCTACCCAAGAGAAATTTAAACATATGTCTGCATAAAACTCGAACATGAATGTTCATTCACAGTAGCATTATTCACAAAATGGCCAAGAAATAGAAACAACACAAATATCTACCACTGATGAATGGATAAATAAAATATGATATATCCATTCAGTGATAAAAAGGAATAAATTACTAATAGATGCTACAACATGGACGAACCTTGAAAACATTATGTTGAATAAAGCCAGTCCGAAAAGATCAGGTGTTATATGATTCCATTTTAGTCAGTGTCTAATATAGACAAAACTATAGAAGGTAGATTAGTGGTTTCCTAGGATTGAGGGTGGAGCAAGACAGGGGAGAGGAGTGACTGTTAATGGGTAAGGATTTTTTTAGGGGGGAGGGGGGTGGTAATTCCAGTGTTCTAAAATTGATTGTGCTAATGATTACATAACTCCATGAATATACTATCAGCCACTGAATTGTACATTTTAAATAGATGAATTGAATGGTATGTGAATTTTATCTTAAAATATCATTTTAGAAGTGACGAGAGAGAATCAAACTGATAGTGGAAGTGAAAAGGAATCTCCAACCCAACCTGAGTGCATATTTTTGGTACTTTATTTGAATACACACTATCATTGTCCAATGTCCACTAGCTCTTTTGTTCAGAAAATATAAACTCTCAAATCTGTTGCTAGTAGTGCCTGTTTGTAAGTAAAACATCAAAGTCGCACAAGCAGGAGCATCTGAAATAAGATGAAACTAACTGAGAACATTCAGCTCAATTTCTGTCTCAGAGTGTGATCCCAACTAACCCCTCCCTGGAATAGAAATAAGGATACTGGCCCCATCTCCATCTTCAATATTTTCTGAAAGAAGATCAAGTCTTATGAACGACTCTCTGCTAAACCATGTAGGGGCTGCAATTTACCTCATGCCTGAGTATCACAGAAGTAGAATATGAAACTTTCAAATGATAGGATGTTGAGAATTAGCAGAAATAAACAGAAAAATACAAATCTCAAGTTGCACACCCAGGACTGGGGAAGAGAGATGTTGTTAGCATAATAGGAAGTGTCCAACATTCTGTGAAGAGGAGAGCTACTATACCTCAGGATAAGATCGATTTGGGGTGCTCTGGGACACCCAAGCAATGACCTCCCCCAGTCAGACACATAACAGTGAAGTCAGATCTAAAGGCTAGAATTTGACTGTTGTAGGATCATCCTCCATCCACTTTTCTATTCATCCAGTCTTTCACCCACTCAGCTACTCATTGGATAAACACTTTTGAGTCCCTACTAAGTACAATATTGTGCTAGTTCTAAGGAGACAGAAACAAGGACGACACAGCTCTGCCCTCTGGGATATTATAGTCTCATGGTCCAAAAACAGTCAAACCAGTCCTTGGATCCAGAGGGCACCTTGGCACCTAGCAATATTAATAACTTTGTATTTTATATAAGACGTGAGAGATTTCAGTATTGCTTACTGGTACATTCTGCCATCTTGAAAAACAGGCAAGAAAATTATCACCACTCTGGACAAACGAAAAAATAAAAGCTCGTGGGACCTATGCCAGGTCTCTCAGTGGGTGGCAAAGCTAGACTAGAATGCAAGTCTTCTGACATCTTGACTGACACTCTTTCAAAGGCCATTTGAAAACTAAGAATGAGAAAAGGGAAAAACCCAGTGCCCCCAGCCATACGGCATTGTGCTACAGACAGGGAACTTGTTAGAAAGCACAGGAAAGGTGGCAGCAGCATTTGCAAGCATGTCCTCTCTGTGACGCCTGAACAAGATATGTTGCCAGGAGCGAGGGCAACCAGGTAGCCCAGAGGTATTTGAAAGCCTCGTTGTTCAGACTCAGCGCACACTTCTAGAAATGAGTTTGGAGCATCAACTTGGTCATTATAACTTTCACAACTCTACATAGATAGCTGGATAGGAATCTACCAACATGATTGTGTACAGACCATTCACTGGCATTTCCAGCCCTTTACCATCCTCTTCCTTTGTCCTGTTCTGGCTGATGGGATGTAGACAGAAGTTGGCTGGGGGTTTCCAGAAAAGCTTTTGGACTTGAGGTGCAAGTGCTGCCTACTTCCCTCTTCTACTTTCCATCCATGAATCTTGCAACCGTGAGGAAAAGGCCCAGACAATCACAGCATTGCTGTCCCTGACATCACCGAGCTGCTGGACCAGTGCCAGCAGCCACATGCCTTCACACTGCCTTTTATGTGAGAAAATAAATCTCTTCTGTTTTAAACCTCCGCAGACAAATTCTGTTATTGTAAGAATGCATTCTTGATTAACATGATGTGTGGTATTTGCAATGAGACATACTCAAATCGGACCAGTTGGAAAGTAAGTTACCTGACTTCCCTAACCCTTGGTTTTCTCATTAGTAAAATGTGAATAATAGAATAGCCTCTTAGAGTTTTCAGAAGACTTAAGTATTTATGGAGGTGCCTAGCATATTGTCTGGCCCATAGTATTAGCCCTTCTCTTAAGAATCCTGAATTTGTGATATTGATAATCACATTCATACTCCTTTTTCTCTTAGGTACACTAACCTACCGAGAAACTGTCAAAGATTTTTAAAAATAAATGAATAATTCAGAAGATATATTTTAGTAAAGATATATGCACTCTTATGTTTATTGCAACATTATTCATGGTGGGCAATATATGGAAACAACTGAGGTGTCCTTCAACAGATGATTGGATAAAGAAGCTGTGGTACATATATACAATGGAATACTAGTCAGCCATAAGAAAAGATGAAATACTGCCATTTGCAACAATATGGACGGATCCGGAGATTATCATGCTAAGTGAAATAAGTCAGAAAAAAGTTAAGAACAATACTATTTCATGTCTATATGGGCTATAAAACTGAAAGCAACAAAAGAATAAGGCAAACGAACAAAAACTCATAGATGCAGACAATAGGTTAGTGATTACCAGAGAGAAAAGGGGGAGAGTAGGTGGTAGATAAAGGTAAAGGGGGCCAGATATGTGGTGACAGAAGGAGATGTGACTTTTGGTAGTGAACACACAATGCAATATACAGATGATGTATTATAGGATTGTACATTTGAAACCTGTAGAATTTTATTAACTAATGTCACCCCAATAAATTTAATTTAAAAGATATATTTTAGCTTGTAGATTCTTCTGTATTTTAGAAAATTTATTTTCCTATTATGATACACACTACAAGTATTTCTGATGGATGTACCTTTCACCTATAATGAATATTTACTAAAGGAAGATAAAATTAAACCAGCTACTAAACATTTCTTGAACATATTTTCTTGCTTTAGATCTCATGCTAAATATTTTGAATGCTAAAAATGTAATAAAAAGATGTGATTATTTTCTGGAGATGTTTGATTCTAGTAGAAATAAGTAAAAGTTTTTATAAAAAGAGTCTGTAATCACAGAGTGGAATTAAAACAATTAAAAGCAAAAATCTCATTATGAATTTCAAATAAGAGATAAGTAATTCACTATAAAACAATAGTTTACAGTATACGCGAATGATTTGTTATTGAAATTGAAAGTAAGAATTTTCTTTCACTCACCAAAGAAAATTGCATTTTTCATTTTAAGAGTATTATAATGTAATGGTTAAGAGTACAGCCTCTGATACCAGACTACCTGGGTTCAAATTCCAGCTTTTATACTTACTTGGTAATATGTACTTGACTGAGTCATTTAACAATTTTGTACCACAGCTTCCCCTCTATAAAGTGGGGATAATTATAGAACTTTACCTCATAGCATCACTAAAAACAAAGATTAAATGAGTTTTGAATAGTATATGACCCCCAGTAATTACCAGATACAGTCAACTAAACAATAGCTAATTTCCAGGATAAAAGTGTAGTTTATACTTATTTCCAAACAGTATTTTAGGTGCTTGAAGATTTCTTTCTCTCCTACGTTCTGCTAAAGTATAGCCAGCAGTTTTCCAAGGACTTGAGGTCTTGGTATTTCCTTATTTTTGGTTGATTTTTAGTGATCTTCCCTGCTCTAGGTCCCTAAAATCAAAAGAACTAAGCCAGTAGCAGTTGGGTGAGTAATGACTATAGACATGACACTTGAGAGAACCTGTGAAACAAAAACAACAAAAAACGAGGCTTCGCATTGACATGAAAGCCAGAGAATGGAAGCCACTGCCTGTCCCTGCCAGAGCCAGCTCTGCACAGGCCCTCAGGCAGGATCCCCAGCTGCCCAAGGCTGCAGGAAGACGAGCTCTGGGCTTGCTCAGCTCTCCCCCTCGTTCTCAAGACACAGGTTGCTCCAGGTCTCTTCACCTCTTCTCCCCATGGTGCCTTGCTGCACCTGTCTCAAGGTGACCACAGCCCTAAACGGTCAAGCAGAAGCCCCACCCCCTCACCCCTGCACTCCAGTCTTTCTGAGCACTCTTTAGTCACACCTGTCCCCACAGTCAGAGAAGAGGCTGAACACATCCCTCAGGCCCAGTCTGTCTTCTTCTTTCACACTAGAATAGTCCTACCTACGAATAAAGAGATAAGCAATCAAAGACAGTTTTTGGTGATTCTACCATGACATGGGACAAAATGATAAAAAAAAAAAATTAATTTTGTACTAATTTTGAGCCTAAGAAGTCAAAAGCAAACAATTTCATTGGCAAAGTCCCATCAAGATAATAACTGAATTCACAAACGGAATCACGTCTTCTGATTGACTTAAGGTACAAATGAACAACATTGTGGACCACATATCTCTGAATAATATCTCTTGAACAGAAACTATTAGGAAAATTCCTTTTCAAAGTGGAGACTTAGAAAACTAACATTTAATTAATTTGATTTAATAAGAGCTTGAACTAAAAAGTTGTATTTGCTGTGACTTACTGCCTCCCAGTGTCCACTGCCATTATTGACACATGTATTTGATGTGGAAAAAATAGCACTCTGGTGGTGACTTGCTGACTGTTTTTTTAATTTTGATGACGATGGTTTGGTTTGTTCCATGTTCAGTGAATTCTCACTGCCTTCCTGGGTTGAATTTAGTAATCAGAACATTGCACCTACAAATACAGGGAACCAAAAACAAACAAACAAAAAACAGAACAAAACAAGTCTGGTAGTGAGGTAATTCAAGGGACTGCTTTGAATATTTAGCTTTATTAGAGTATTCTAAAATTGGTAATGTTTAAAAAAGAGAAAGTACTCCTAATTCCCAGTGAAAACTACTCAGGCAACTTTCTCTAACAAATGATTACTGTCTACCTCCCCGAAGCCATGGCTCTTGGCTATTTCTTAGCATCCTCTTCCCTGAGAAAGGTAATCAGCAGCCTACCAGTTGGTCGCCAGTTAGTATCTCTGGTAAGAGGTCTGGTAGGGGCAGAGGGTAGGTTGCCTTCACCACCAGCACCTACTTAAAATAAAAATAACAGGTGGATCTAAATGAGATCTTGGTATTATCTTTGATTCCTGTGAATCATTCATCACTAGCTACTGCCCAAAGGCCAAGGTTAGGTTTAGAAGGACCTCAATTGTCTGTACATGTCCCATCAGCTACGTTAATTCACCAAATATACTGAACAAGTTAACATCCTTCTTTACTCCTTGAAAAGGCTGTAGAATAAATATAAAATAAATCTACCTGTGTGTATGGCTGAGTAGGAATTTGTAATCATTAGGTGTATAGATATTATATTTCTTCTAAATTAAATTAAGCTTTTCTGAGCCCCTATTCCGTTAGGCTGGTGGTGATCTTAATCAGATCTATTACTGGGATATCCTATAACCGCATCCCTATCCTAGCCCCAGAACTGTCTGAGGGCCTGAGGAGTCTTAGCAGAACAGAACACTCAGGAAATGACTACTGATCTTTGATCTATATTTGTGGTGACACGACTGCTGTGGGAATGGCTGAGGGAACTGATACATAAAGTCATTCAAGTTTGCTTCCAATTTCATAGAAAATCCTTAGGAGGACTATTGTAGGAAGTTGGGTCATCTGACCAGTCATGGAAGCTGATGTACTTTTTTAAAAAATCAGTGTATTTTTATTCATCTTTTGAAGTTGTAATTCATAATTCAGATTATGTTTTGTGACACTACTCACTTTGCCCTATTCTCCTTACTCCCAAAATAATAATAACTATGCTAGTCATTTACTGAGTTGTGCTGATCGCTTTTCATTCATGATCTGAATTAATCCGGTAAGTGATGTTGTCTCTATTTTACAGATAAGATTCAGAGAGGTTAAGTAACATGCCCATTGTCACATAACCAGTAAGAGGCAGAATTAAATCTAAACTAGGTTAAATATAAAATAGGTATTGCATTTGTCGGGATTTAAAACCTATTTACTTAACTACCATGCTATGTTGCTTTTTTTCTAGTAAAATTAGGAAAAGGGATAAAATCATATATGTTTTTAAAGACTAAATTGAATTGAACATTGTTTTATCTCTTTTGGGAAATTTCAGACATTATGATGTTATAAAACCATTGGTTGGAATTCCTATGTTAGTATTTACTTTTTCAGTGACATAGTGATATGGTAAATTCATCCCCCCAAATCAAGTGTAATATTACTGTCGATGCATAAGAGTAAGGTAGAATTAATATTCTCAGACCTTTACAACTAAAATATTACTAATAAAATTCATTTTTATAGGGCAGTGAGGGGATGCACATTTCTGATCTCATCCTAGTACAGTGATTGTCTACATGTATTCCATTTATTTCCATTTTAAGAGGCTTCCAGATTCTCATGACTGGCTTTAATGTCTAAGAAAAAATAAGCATAAGTCTCATGGCCCTTAAAGGAACAATAAAGAAATGAAGATGGAAGAAACATAGGTACAATTTTTTAAAAGCAATACAGAGTGAGAAAAAGACCATTTGTAATTTCGTCTTCAAAGAGAACTTTTGAGAAGCCCAGAATTTTGTAAAAATGAAAATATCTTTTATTCAAGGCTGCCATCTTGAGGTCAATAAGAGAAACACTTTGGTGGGGAATTTTTACCATATAAAAAGAGCATGGTTGTTTGGAATAAGATTTTTTTTTTTTAACCAAAATAATAAATAAAACGCATGAATAATCTCAGATAACATGAATCCCAAGCTTGGCACTATCAGCATGTTAACAGTCATTATTCTTCATTTGAATTATGGTTTTGCCAATGCACTCCAGCCAAAGACCACCAGAAGAAACACATGTGGAGTTGAATGAGTTGTGTTACTACATGCGGCAGTGAAGGAGAGTACACAGGGCAGAGTGTTCAGGGTGTCAGAAAAGACTTATGGGATTTAAGGTTTAAGGAAACAGGCTTTGCTCTGGATTGGAGACTTACATTTGCATGGAACCTCTGCAAATGAACCAGTATTGGTGAATTGCTATTAACTAACTTATAGTTTATTCACCTTTCCTTATTTTTTCCTGTTTCCCCCCTCCTCCCCTCCAGAATCCCATCCAGATATCCCTTTAAATTTAATTGTCATGTCTCCTCAGGTTACTTTTGAGTGTGACAGTTTCTCAGACCTTCCTAGTATTTGATGAGCTTGGCAGTTTTGAGGAGTACTAGTTTAATATTTTATAGGGTACCAATGAAATATGTGTAATGTTTAACTCATGACTAAAATGGGATGAGCTTCAGGGAGGAAAGCCACAGAGCTAAAGTTCCATCGTCATCACAGCATCACATCACATCACGGTTCTATATATTCAGCATGACTTATCACTGTTGATATTGACCTTAGTCCCTGCATAGTATTTGTCAGACTCTTCCACTGTAAAGTGACAATTTCCCCCACTTCCATACTGTCCTCTTTGGAAAGAAGACACTATGCACAATCCAAACATAAGGGCAGGGATTTACCCTTCCCTTCTCTGACAGCAGAGTATCTACATAGAGTATTTGGAATTATTTTGCACAGGAGATTTGTCTGTCTCTCCCCATTTATCTATTACTTGTTTGTGTCAGTGTAAACTCATGGATATGCAGTTTATACTTTGGGTTATAATCCAACACTACTCTATTTTGTTGATTAAATCGTTCCAGCTTGGCCATTGGGAACTCTTCCAGTTGGCTCCTGAGTCCCTTTAAAAACCCCATCCATCTAGGTCCTTTGTTTTGGTCTTCCTTGAGTGCTTCTTTACTTTCTGGCACTACAAGATGCTCCGGGCTCATTTTGTGTATTTCTTGTCCCATTTCTAGAATCAACCATTTCTCCAAGAAGCCCAGATTCTTCTCATTAGAAATCAGGATCTGGGTGCTAAGTGTGCTCATTGCTACTGAGATGTCATTGTTTCTGCTCTCTCAGCTAACAGAGCAAGGAAATTTATGTGTGTATATTAACCACATGTATACACTTACATATAGGTATTTCTTTATGTAACCATCTGTATCTATATTAAGTGAAAGATAGTTTATACTGATGTCTCAAACTCTGATTCATTACTGCATGGATCATTCTAACATCCTCCCCTTGTTTACCTGTAAATTCCCACTCCAACAGGACAAAACTGGCCCCCATCATCTGCAATCCATTTACTTAACTCTCCAGTTCCAGAGTACATATATAGAAGTATCAGAATTGTTAACGCGCACCCCCACAGTAAATAACTTTATCAACTAGAGTTCGATACGAGTTTATATTTTAAGGATAAACCTAAAGTCTTTGCTAGCATAGCCTGCTGGAAAAATTTTAGCTCCTCTTTCTAAGTATGAAGCATTAACAAACATAATTAAATCCAGGTTATCTAAGGGAAGTCCCTGGCAAGGCTGTGTAGGGTATGGAAATTTTGCTAACAGAGGTAAGCAACCATGGAAGCTTTTCTTCTTCAGGTAATTGAAGAAAGGTGGCTGAATTTGGAGAGTCACAGCAAAGGACAGTGACACGTGAGGGGGAAACAACACCATTTCATGAGTGGTTAGGTGACTAGCTGCAAAGTGGAAAGCATTTTTGTCAGAAGAGTTTGTAAAGCATGAGACTCATTAAGTTTAGTGGAGACTCCAGAAATAAAGTTTTTACCTATTTTACCATTACTATTACAACTCTTCGAGAAGATACATATGACTTGACTATTGGAATTAATGAAAGTCTAAAAGAAGCAACTGGTCTCTAATGATTCCCATGAGTCAGGATTCCTAGAGTATGTCCAGTATGTTTTGTACACAATTATTGTATCAGTCTTTATGCTTAAGCATGGCGATGCTTCTTTTATCCTGAAAGTATTCAATAATTAAAAAAATATTATATCAGGATATTAAATTTATGTATATTTCTCCAAAGAAGATAAACTTTCTTTATAATTTGTCAGTTTTTGAATATGAAATCTGGTAGACAAAGTGTCTCTTAATAATTAGTTAAAATTTGGAGAATTTTACATAAACCTAATCATTCTTATTGTCCCTTATTGATCTATGAACACTTATTTCACATTATTTTGATTATTTTGAGGAGGCAATATATATATGCACATATATAATATAGATGTATAAAATTATTCAAAGACATTTGTATACTTTATCAATCTTCTGCCATTTTAAGAAATATGGATTAAATTATGTTTAGTAATCAGTGCTTTGTATCTTTTAAAAATTTTATTTAGGAATTGTTCAAAATCAATGAACTTAATCACTTCTCTGTGATCTTAATATTAGTGAAAAATCTGTAAACCGTAATTTAGCTAATATTATGTTTTTAATTTGCTACATTGTAAACTCATAAAATTAAAACTTTAAAAAAGATATTCATTATTATCATTATATTTAATCAAATATAATTACATGTATATGCAATTTTAATTTTAAACAAGCTATGGAAACACTAGTAGTTTATTTAACTCGTAAAACCAAGTAGGAAATTTTGAATTATGAAAAATTTAACCCTTATCTTGAACAAAGCATTTTGTTAACATTTATTTCTATATGGTAAACTAATTTTTAAAGACTCCGATCATGTGCCAAAATTAATTTTTAATTGAAAACTGTTTCTTACTATCTTATGCTATGAAAACAAAGGCTATTATGTAAAAATACTTTCTACTGTCCATAAAAATAAATATAATTTAATAACTTCTTTCTTTTAGAAAATGTATACTGTTTATCTGTATTAGACATTCCCACAGTGCATGAAAAATTACTTTTTGATCAGTTTTTTAAAATTGATTTAAAATATTTTTTTATCAGTTAATCTTTAAACTTTACAAGAAAGGAGAAAAGAAAAAAGAGAGAACAAAAGGAAAATGACATACAGCTGTTTTTTTCAAAACTTGGGCCCTTGACAATTTGATCAAGTCATACAATTAAAAAAACATTAATGATTAGTCCTTGAAGTACAGAAAGGAAGAACGGGATCACTCCTGACAATTCTTTTGCTTTTTGTTCAAAAGTACCTCTCAAATGACCAATGTTGTTTATGTCAAAAGATCCCCCAAAGGACCACTCAATTACAAATTGTCCCTGGTGAAATTTTGCCATTGATGAGATCAGCATCTGAGCGAATGTCATGGTGAAGAAACACAATCAAGGAAGCAGATGTTAGCCTGAAAGAACTGTCTTTTGAGACTGAGAAGATTCCATGAAAACTGAGTGGTCTGGTCAATAATGCTTGTGTAACTGTGAACCTGGCTAAAGGCCCATAGTCACTACTCAGGACTGAACAAAGCCTCCTGGCAACAGGCAGATGAAATGAAACAAAGCCTTTCTCAAGAACACAAAGACCAAAGAAGAAGTCCTTATAAGGTTTTGATTCATAGACCAGAGGCAAAGTTTGTCTAAAAATACTGGTCCTAGGAGACCTTCTGAATCCTTAGCCTCTGGGGTTCTCTCAAGGGAAGAATTATCAGACCTAAGTCCATCCTATACTTATAGACTTCTGTTTGTAGATAAGCAGCACTTACGTCACCCAAGACAAGTAGACAGACACTCAAGACAAGTGGACAGGTCAAAGGGTAATACATTACAAAGTTAGAAAATAAATGCATCAAGGAACAATAAAAATCCAATCAGACAACTACATGTGTGTGTGCATGTGCACATAATCCCAAGGAACTCCATTCCTAAGAATCCAAAATAAGCCCAACGCTGAAAGCTTTAATGCAATATCAGAGCTCAGTTCAGTGTGGATTTCTCTCCCAGGCAAGGGCAGATAAAGAACAGATAGAGGAGTCTCAAATATGCACACTATTACTGATTTGAGAGTCCCAGTACAAGGCAGGGAGGGCATCAGCCGAACCTCAGCAAAGTTCCTTATTTGTTAACGCCCTTCAGACAAGGACAAGCAGGAGCATATCTGTAGTTGAATAATGACTCACTGCTGCGAGGAGGAATGCACAACGTGGGGAACTATGGGGCAACTTAATAAGAAGTGTCAGAACTTACAGAGTTTGAAGAAAGTCTAAGGAAGTGGGACTTTATTCTGGATGGAATGCTGCCAGGAAATGGGAGTAATTTTATGGCTGAGTATCTTAATAAGTCTTACCCAGAAAGAAGGAAGACTAGAATGAGGCTTAATCTATAATTGGTAAAGACACCAGCAGTCATTCAAATTAGCCAGGACGGGGTATATCTTGGTCATTTTTATAGTTTAGATTATATTCATGTTTTTGTCTGTGTTGAAACATGACTAGAGAGTGGTCTTGTTTTTGTCTTGATCAAAGATGGTTATAGAGTGGTCTTGTCTGATTTTGATATTCTGTGAAATTGTTTATGTTCCATAGGAAAAGACCAAGGCCAACTCAGATCCTAGCAACAACAAGGCCTAGCGCACAGTGTCAATCTAGCTCCTAGAGGCCAAGGGCTGCTTTTCTCTCTCTTTTAAATGTCTAGGACCCAAACCTTGAAAAAAACACACACACACACACACACACATACACACACACACACACACACCAACCAAGGATTTATTCTGAAAAACATTCCTAAAGCATACAGCCAAGAGCATTTTATAGAGCTATCAAATCATAATCAACAAAGAGCAGGGTTTTAAATTTTGTAACAAATAGCTATGTTCCTAAGAGCCTTGATAGAAGCTAAGGATGAAAGTTTAATCTGATTAAATGTTATCAGCAATGGAATATTGTGACAGTTAATTTTACTTGTCAACTTGACTAAGCCATAGTGTGCCCAGTCTTGCATCCAACATTATTCTGGGTATGTCCATGAGGACGTTTCTGGGTGAGATTAATATTGAATCAGTAGACTGAGTAAAGCAGATTGCTCTCCCTAATGAGGGTGGGCCTCATCCTGTCAATGAAAGACCTACATAGGACAAAAAGGCTAAGCTGGAGGAAACTCCTCCTGCCTGACTGACCACAGATGGAACATTAGTCTTCTGCCTTCAGACTCAAAGTGAAATAGCATAATGGCTGTCCTGGGTCACCAGCTTGCTGACTCCAGACCTTGGGACTTCTCAGCCTCCATAATCCTGTGAACTAGTTACTTATAATAACTCTTTATCTGTTATAATAAATCATATAAATCTTTATATATGATTACATGAGAATCATATATATGTGTGTATAATACATGTGTATCTACATATAGATGTATGAATATATATAGCCTATTGCTCTGTTTCTCTGAAGAATGCTGACTAATACAAAGTAGCTATTAACTGGTATGAGTCACATACAGGAAGTCTATTTACAAATAACCACTTCGTGAACCTTTCTCATTTTAGGAAACGTTTCACATACTTGAAATAAAGGCAATATAATAAAGGGATCTTTTTAAAAAGAAAAGCAAAGGACTTGTTAGTGAAAACTGTTCTTAATGTTCTTTGGCCAAAGAAGTTTCTACAGATCCACAGGGGTCAACTCTGTAATGGAGCAATATATTCAATTGATGAGTGCTCCTTAATGCAAGATTTAATTGCTTCTTCTAACTGTCATAGGTTCAAGTTTCTGTAGAGGTTAAAAAAAAAAAGACAACAAGTAATCCAGTTCCTACATTGTAAGTGTAAAGGTCTGAAAGTCTCAGAGATATTAAAAAAAAAAAAAGATTGTATAAGGCCAAAAATTCAGACAGCATACTCTACTGTTCAGACAGCAAACACTTCATAAGATAATCTTCAAATTCATTTTTTTCATTATGAAAAATTAAGGTAGAATTATATTCAAATTGATTTTCATGTAATAAGGCTCTTTAAAAAAATAAATGTGCATAAGCCCATGAAAATTCACCTAAAAACCCCTCTTCAAGTTCTAGGGACAATTTTATAGCTGTAGAGTATTTTAAATGAGCTTTAGATATTGGAGTTTCTAGATTTGTCATAAGTGTGTACTTGGGGCGATGAAGTTGGTGCCTCTTTAAGAGATTATAGGTACTTGCAATCTAAAGGTTTACAACTCATCCACACATCTAGGGGTGCACTGGTACCTTTTACTCAATGATTTTGCAAACTGAGCTACCAAAATACGGGCAGAAATATAGAAGGGCGTGCCTGTTGGAAAGAAATAAGACCTTAGAAGATGGGACCAGAATTTAATGGAATTTAAAGAAATGGACAGGAATCAAGAGGATTTTGTCAGCAGGTGCCATGGAGATGAAAGGAAAATAAAGGTGAACAATAGCAAGTTAGATAGGAGTTTTTACAAGTCTTAGAGTAAGAGTAATTAAAAATATATTTTTTTGTTTATTCTCACATGTGTCATACTAAAGGCTAAGTGGCCTCAATATCCTTGTGCCATAAGAGAAAGGCAGGCTTCCTTTTAGTTGTGTGTCAGCCAAGCCTGTCTTTCTGAGTCACTTTTAATCTCTAGAGCTGTGTAGTATTTTATTGTAGTTTCAAAAACTAAATGTGGTAAAACCACAAGAATTCTCTTCTTCCATAGCAGTCAACCCCCCACCCCCTACCCTCCACCTCCCCCGCAGGTGATTCAAAGGCTGCAGGAAGTATGACAGGATTTCGTATTTGGTATGAAGAATCCAAGTCAGAATGGTGTACTGGTAAAAGGTTTTAAAATCCAGAGGTTGGATATCCAGCTCACCCATATATTGGTTGTTGGTTGGGCAAGTTAGTGTCTGAGCCTAATTTTCCTTATAGGGTTGTTTTAAGGATGAAACCAGGGAGTAAAATGCCCAGTGAAGAGCTCAACAAACAGCCAGCCCGCCTCTCTAACTAACACATAAATTGTATGTATGCAGGGAAGCCAACTAACATTTAAATGGCATCTGCTAATTGGCAGGCGGTGTACTAGTCATTTTTCATATTACCTCCTTTAGTCCTTACGAAGTCCCCAGGAGATGCGTATCCTTCTATGTCATAGGAAACTGGAACTGACGCTGTGTCACAGCAAAGTCTACCAGAAATGTACTGAAGTGGGGGAGGGTATTTTATCATAAACAGATGGTTGTTAATTTCTTTTTCGGCTAACAGGTCATGATTCTATGAGGCAACATAATAAAGATAATACGAATAGAGTTATAGTCAGGTTTCTCAATGTTGACAGGAATTTCAAGAGGAAAAATGAAACCTTTGAGAAGCTGCAGTTACCATGAATTGACATTTGCAATATTTTAGAACAACACATGGAAGAAACTGTCAGTAATTCTCTTTTCAGAATTTGCCTGAGAATTCCAAAATCTGAAATACATTTTGTTCTGGAAGTTATGGCTTACATTGTCAAAATAGTCATGGAGATGTAAAGTACAGCATAGGGGATATAGTCAATAACATTGTAAAAACCATGTATGTCATCAGGTGGGTACTAGATTTATCGGGGTAATCACTTCAGGAGATATACAAATGTCTAATCACTATGTTGTACACCGAAACTAATATAGTATTATATGCCAACTGTAATTGAAAAAAATTTAAATTACTATTATTTTTTTTAAAAAGATGGTCATAATCACAGCGCTATTTGATGCTTGAAAGGAACAGAGTTTCCTCTACTCTTTCTCTCACCTGCAAAGCTGTGAGCTGCCACCTGGTGATAGTGGAGTTCTACGCTGTTCAAGAGGACAGGGTGCTCCTAAACATGAAATAGCAACACAATGCAGATTGGTTTTTAGGTAAGGAATAGGTTTCTCTATTTTAAAAATGGCTAAGAGCTAGGTTATTAATCAAACAAGTAGTATCCACCCAGATATACGCAAGAGTGAGCTGAAAAAAAAAAAAAAAAAAGAATTATGTCATTGAGTAAGTCCCATACCAGTTCTCATCGCTAGAACCAGCTAAATCACAATTTTGTTCTGCTCTGGTACTGAACCTGGGCCCAGGGCTGTTCCCGCGGCTCACTTACAGTTTAGATTGTTCTGGGGGCATCTTTGCTGCACCCCCTCCACACTGCGGCTTTTCCTACTTCTTCAGGCCCCATTTCCCTCCCTCCTTCCCTTTCTCCCCACCCGCCCCTTTCTCTAAGGCTTTTCTAAACTACGGGGACCTTTTTTTTTTGTCTTCTCAGAACCCACACATCCCAAATAACTGTAGAATCTTTAATCAAACCTTGCGGTTTTTCTTTCTTCTTTTTCTAACTTTATTTTGACAATTATCTTGTGTCTTCTCTAGTTAGATTATTTGCAGATAAACAGTTTGAAAGCTCATGTATTCATTTTATAAATTTGTATTGCAAACCAGTTTTCAATTCTAGTGCCAATAACAGGCCACAAAATTTTTCATGCTTCAGACCTGAATTATGTTTTAGAACCAGAAGAAAAGGGCAGCCTTAATTAATGTCTTTATTACACAATAGATCATTTTAAAAATCACCATTGCTGATCTTGATCATCAAGGCATTAAGGCTGGGGTCTGCCCTAACCATTAAAATTAGGGCTTTTCTTTGTTGCAAACACACGTCCAAAGTCTATTGGAAATAATTATAGGAAAAAATAAAAATACACCTGCTGAGATTTGTTCTTAACAAAAAAAAAATGTACTAAATTCAGTTCCTGATTTTATGCTACCACTAGCCTATACCCCAATTATCAGTTGAAATAAATAATCGCTGTTGTCAGTAAACAGAGTTCTCTTTTCATTGAGCAATCGACTGTGCCAGGGTTCTCTGGTCAGCTCAAAAGGACCACCTCTCCCTTCCAAGGTAGGGCACCATGTTTCCCAGAATGCCCTTTCTATGTGGCTCATGGTTTTGTTTTAGCTCCAAAAGGAGCTGGCATGGGATTTAGAAAGCTAAGCCGTCCTTTTCAGGAGGTCATGGTGGCCTGGCCAGAGGTCCTGGCATCTTGTCCTTTTTGCTAACTCCAGCTTTCTTTCCTCCAGGCTCTAGTCCTTCAGGCTGCAGTCATCAGTGGAGTATCACTCTGATCTTCTCCCTATTCCCAGAGCCTCTCTCCATCAGCTCCCTATCATATGTATAACCCATAATTCCTATATTACATCCTTCTACTCCTGTAATACTTATGGTGGTTGTTTTTTAGACTGAAACTATTCCCATTATTTAAAATTGTACAAGTGGTTATTAAAGTCGAATAAAAAGGTTCACAAAGTCCTGCAAACATTTTTTCTAGTGAAGAAAGGTAAATGATAGTAATTAATGAAACAAATATAAACAAAGTTTTCTGTTTTTACGAATGGCTGAATTCACACATGAAAAAGAAATCATTTGAATGCATGTGAGGATCCTGCGTTAGGTATCTTTGCTGATAAAAATCTTAGATTTTTACTTTGCAAACATTGATTTTCACTGCTTCCTCTCCTGTCCTCTCTAGAAGGCCAGCTACACTGCACAATTCCCAGGGGTTATTTAGCATATTCTCCAGCATGCCTCTTCCTCACCTCAGCTATACTGTAGCTTTATGTCCTGTTTATTAATATCTGAAATAGAAACTCTACTGACACCGAATGCATTCCACTGACATTGGCTAGCAGACTACTTGTAATTGTCTGACCTTCTCATCCTCTCTGCATGTTAAAATTACTTCAGGAATAAATGTGCTAAAAGTTCGGTGCCCTGAGATTGTTGGAGGAAAAGGTCACACAAATCCAATAAACACATAATTTTATTTTTCACTGGTGATGAAGTCCATGATCCAGTACCATACTCCTTGCAAAGAAAGTGCAGAAAGCACTTAGCCCTCAGAGAGTGCTAGCAGGTCTCCCTACATCCCATACATTTACCCGCATGTCGATCTATGTTTGAATTAAATTTCTAACTAAGAGTTCTAGGGCAGTGAATCTTGGTTTTATATACATTTTCAATTTTAATATCTAATAACACCAATAAGGAGTAAAATACTAAACAAACTCAGAAAACTTATAATTATGTTTTAAAATTTTCTTGAGTTTTTCCTTGTGAGGACTAAGTTAAATTTAAATTAAAATGAGAAGAGTTAATTTTATGCATCTGACTTTTTTCCCCATGCAATACTGTATTAATCAGGATGCAGTAGGTTTTTTCATAGTAAGAAACGACCCCCAAATCTCAGTGGCTTTTCACTGCAGTTTATTTCTCACTCACACACATGCTACACCATGAGTCATCAGGGATGCTCTGCCCATCACTCTCACTCAGGCATCTTGGTTATGGGACACTCCATTGCACTCTGTGTTTCCAGAATTAAAGAGGAAGGAGGAGGGGAGGTGGAGACTTGTGTACTTGCTCTTAAAGCTTCAACTTGGAGGTGGCGCATGAAACTTGCATTCACAGGTCAGCATCTAAAGCAAGTTACGTGGCCTCATTTAACTTCAAAGTGGGCAGAGAATTATAATCCTATCATAGGCTAGAGGGAAAGCTGGAATATATATTCACGAGTCATAACTAAAGTTCTTTTTCTGATTACAGAAACATAAGTATTTCCTTTATTGTCATTAGCAGATTATAATACAATATAGTGAGTGCATGTGGTATCAATGTGGGCGGCATCCTCCCTAGGGAATGAAAACTGGTTCTTTGATAGGATGAACAACAAAACTTAGATATTACAATGGTCTGTGGTCCACCAAATGGCCACATTATATGGACAGATATACTGATATTAAAATTTTACTGGGGGGAGTATTTGGGAAAAAAAGACTAAAAACGCTCCTTAGGGGGTTAATAATGAAAAGGAAGTTGAGAAGTACTGGTCTAGGAGAAAGTGTACTGAATTGGAGACTCAAGAAATATGAGTCCTAATTCTGGCATTTAATAAGACTAATTAATTGATCACTCAGTTAACCTGAAAAGCTTACTTCTTCGCATCCTTTATATTAGGTTCCTAGGACTGCCATAACAAACTACCACAAACTGAGCAACTTAAAACAACAGAAACCTATTTTCTCACAGCTCTAGGGGCTAGAGGTCCATAATCAAAGTGTCAACAGGGCCATGCTTCCTTCAAAGTCCCTGAGGGGAAAACGTCCCATGTGTCTGTCCTAGCTTTTGTGGTAGCTGGCAATCCTTGGCGTTCTTTGGGTTGTGGCAGCATAAGTATAATTTCTGTCTCTGTCTTCATGTGGTCTTCTTCTCTTGGTTTGTGCCTGTGTGTCTCCAACTCTCTTTTTCCTAATAAGAATATGATTCACTAGTCCAGTGTGATCTCATCTTAACTTGGTTATATCTGCAAGACCCTATTTCCAAATAAGGTCACATTCACAGGTACTGGGGGTCAGGAGACCAACATATCTTTTTGGGAGACACATTCACAGGTACTGGGGGTCAGGAGACCAACATATCTTTTTGGGAGACACATTTTGACTCTCTCTATATGACTATATTGATATAGAAAGATTCCTTTACTTAGCACATATTTATTTAGTCCCTACTGTATGTTAGGCACTATTTTAGGCACTAGTGTTACAGCCACGACATAAAACAAACAAAAACTTATGGATAGTTTAACAAACTATGCTACACTCATGCCATGAAATACTAATTTGCAATTAAAAAAACAACAAAGTTTTGATACATACAAGTTGAATGCATTTATAGGGAATTACGCTGACTAAAAAAAAGTTACAAATTCCAACCCCAAAGGTTACATACTGTATGATTCCACTGATATAACACTTTTGAAATGACAAAATTTTAGAAGAGAGAACAGTTCATAATTTCCAGGGGTTAGGTATAGGGATCAGTGAGGTTATAAAAGGAAAACATGAAGGATCTATCCACTATCTTGAATGTGGTTGTGGATAAAGGAATCTAAGCATGTGATAAAACTATATAGAGCTAAACACAAACACACACACACAAATACACACACACAAATGAATACAAGTAAAATTCAGGAATCTGAATAAGATTGGTGGATTGTATCACAATATCCTGGTGTTGATATTATACATATTGCACTGTTATAATATTATTTGGGACAAACTGGGTAAAGTAGACATGAGTTCTCTGTGTTGTTTTTTACAATTGTATGTGAATCTACAATTATCTCAAAAAATTTTCTATTAAAATTTTGTCTGAAAAAGAAATTGCACAGTAGTAGGCTTTGAAAAATTACACACACACACACACACACACACACACACACACAAATACACACATACCACCAAAAGAGATATCTCTTACTAAATATCAAGAATTAATATAAATCCACAATAATTAAACAGTCTGCTATTAGTACAAGAGATCAATTACACATAATAGAGAATCCATAAACAGAACCATGTATATTTGAGAAATGAGCATATTATCAAGGCATACCATTGGGGAAAGGAAAGGTTAAGTGATAGAAAAATTTACTATTCATCTGAGAAAAAAATAGATCCCTATATCACACTACACATAAAATAAATTCAAGATGGATTAAAATCAATGTGCAAAGATCAAAGCTACATAGCTGGTACTGGATGGAACACAGGAGGATTTGAAAAATATGTATCATTTTAAGGTCGGGAGGTGGTTGTGGAGAGAAGCAAAAACAATTAACAGAAAATGGACAAACTATTTTTAAGGAATTTTTAAGGTCAAACTATTTTTAAATATCAAAACAATTTTGTTCATTAAACTAAATGTGATAGGACCACAGTTTGTAAAACACCATTGGCAGTTAATTTGCTATTTTATGTCACCTAGAAAACAATTGTCGTGCCCAGGAAAACTAATGAATTTGCCTCCACAGACATGTGACTCTATTGTAAAACATGATACTACCCTAATATATGATACGGTGGGTCTGACGATACCTAGCTCATGATGGACGGCTGTGTTCTGGTAATCCGGCACTCATTGCCTGCTTGCAGCTGCTCTTTGCAATACCATATTCTTTCTCCAGAAACCTAGAGGTCTGTACTGTAACTCTCCTGTTGGGGCTTGTCAGAAAATCTTCACAACATCTTTACTTACTGCAGATTCCCCAGCACAGTGGGATATGCTGAGTCATTTGTCTAAGAAAGAATGTGGCTTATACCAGTGTGCATTTGTTGCAAAGGACTCTCTCATTCCAGGCCTTCTGAGTCACCGAACAAATGAGTCAGAAAGTATTCCCAAGTGAAACATATGCTGCTTCCAAAATGAGAATCAGCCTACCACCCAGCACTGGGCTTTCATACCCATGGTCAAGGATTTGTCTTCCATCTTTGAGGGGATGGTCCGGAATGCTTCAAACCACTTGATTTCTAAAGTTTTCATTGATGGGACAAACCTTTGAGTCTTTGTAGGATTGATTTCTATCCTCTGGTGTATATGTGTATTTCACCCCCCAGCCCCAAGGCCATTCTGGCTTTATAGTATAGCAATTATGTTTATCTTTCCTCTCTTCGTCTTAAATGCTGCCACTTGGTTTTTGATATTTCAGAACCTTTCATCTTGTCACTAGGAAGTTCACTTTCATATCAGCAACCCCAGCCTACAAGAGACACTCACCGTTATGCTCCTTAAAGCTGTTAGTGCCCCACTCACTAGAGAATTCTTATTATTCTGGTGAAGAGAGTGTCCTTTAGACTCTCCTGGGCAACAAACTCAGCTGGTGAGTTCTAGTCTTTTATAATGAATCTAGGCTAGTGTGCCCACTCTCTGAACCATTTGACTTCTTCCTCAACACTTTGCCAAGGTAATCATAGCATCTCTACCCATTTTGCAATAGGCTATCACTTTTTTCCAAGTTTCAGGAAGTAATTTCATCAGTATATCGAGACCAGTCTTAGGCATCCTTGGCAAGATGTTAAATTTTGAATAACAGGAAAGTGTCCCATAGCAACAAACTCTTCTATATCTATACTTATATTCTTCTGTTCAGTACCCTCAAGATCCATTTCCAGGTATATCCTCCCAGTTCTTGCCAGCTAGATTCTGTAGCTCCTCTGTGAAATACCTCTTTACTTCTCAAGCTTGGGCAGTACTTCCACTGCTGAGCCATGCTACAACTTGACCATAATTATTGATCTAAAAGCAATAATGGGAAAGGGGAAAGACCTTGAGGGAGACAAGCATAGCTTGACAGGCATTTGTTTCAGGTAAAGTCTTTGCCTGCTCTCTTGGCAAAGGAAGACTACTATTCTCCAGCAGGATGAATGGGTCTCTTTGCAAGGTCAGAGAGTTCCGAAAAATCTGAGGGGTCAAAACTCTCAGTTGCATTTTCCCTGATAGCTCCAGCCTAATTCTCAGCATCCTACCCCTCCTCTATCAGTATTTGAAGAAGATTATATGTAGGAGACTTGCTGGAGATATCAGATTAAATGCAATCAGACTTGCTAGGGCTATGCGCGCGCGCGCTCGGTCTCTCTCTCTCTCTCTCTCTCTCTCTCTCTCTCTCTCTCTCTCTCTCTCTCTCTCACACACACACACACACACACACAAACTCTCAATTTTAAAAATAAATTCACTATTATTACAAACAGTTCCTAGATCTAATTTTCAATCTCACTGTGTCCTATTGTTATAGAAGACGAAGTCTTGGTAAATGCTGCCAAATAAGTTTTCTGGCTTTTACACTATGCCTTAAATTGATAGCTGACTTACCTGAGGCTGGCACTTTCTCACTTCAATGCATCAGTGGCACTTAATAGTAGCTACTCAATTTTAGTGTCTTTATAGTTATTATTGCCCCATACCTTTCGAATACTAGACGTATTACAGAACTGCATCCTTTACCATTCCTATCTCCACTTAATTGTCCACAGGTAAGAGTCTTAGTAATTGTGATACTACAGAATGTAGTATCCCCAGTTGGATTATCATACCCAATTCCCACCAATAATGGAGTCTTTGCTATCAGCTGGACAGTAAATAATACAACTCCAGAATCTCATCCTGAAAATATGCTTTCTAGGATCATGGTCTCTGATATGTTCTCTTAGTTGGGTTCTTATAGAAACAGACCTCAAGATAAAGGTTTGAATGCAAGGGCTTCATTGGGGAGATGATCCCATGAAACATCGGTAGGGAAAAGGTAAGAAAAAAGAGAAGAAAACCAATAAAATGTGCCTTACCACAGAAGATAGCATTGCAAATTACTAGAGTTTAATCCTGAAGGGAAAATTATGTAAATGTGTGCCTTAGTGTTTGTCACTGAAGGGGAAAGGAGCAGTGTATTTATACACCAACTGCTGCCAGGCATTGGCTAAGAGTTGCTCCTGAGGGTTAGTTTTCTAGCATTTTGACTGCTAATGGGTACAGGGTTTCTTTGGGGGGTAGTGAAAATATTCTGAAAATTGTACATACTTGTGAATATACTAAAACCACTGTATTTTATACTTTAAAGAGGTTAGTTTTATTATAAGTAAATTAGACTTCATGTAATATATGTAAATGGTCACTCCACCAGATAAAGTAGATGTAGATTTAATGCATTCTATTTAATAGTTAACCATAGATAAGGATGTATCACAACTTACTCAACCATTTATCTGATGGGTAGCAAAATTGTTTATTGCTTTAATCTCTACAAATTATTTGTTTATATTTATTCCTATTTATTTGTGCTTTATAGAGCAGATTCCCCAATCATTTCCAGCTAATTTTTAACAGGTACAGTAAATTACCTTGCAAAAATTTAACAATTCACATTCTTATCAGCAAAATATGAGAGCTCACTTCCATATACTCTCAGCAGCACTCAATTTTTTTTCACTCTGAGAGGTAAAAAAAAAATTCATTTGAGAGTACCTTTTTATATGCCTATTGGCCTTTTTCAGTTTCTACTTTTCTTATTAGTCTATATACTTTATCATATAAAAACTGTCAAATTTATTATATACTACATCAAATATTTTTTCTTTTATTCTGTTGGTATAATGAGTTACAATTATATATTTTCTGATCATTCTATTTGGATTGAAATCTATCTGGCCAGATATACTGTTATTTGAATAAGTAGAATTTCTATTTTTACCTAGACTATTTATATTTTTATTAGTAAATACTATAGTTCATTTAGAGAGATCTATATTTCCCTTTTTAGTTATATTTACCTGGTTTTGTTACTTAACCTATCTTTGCTTCATAAATATGGCTTATGGGATCTCCTTATCTTTTTCCATGATATTCCATTTAAAATAACAGGAATATTCTGTTCTTTGAGACAAGATAGCTGTCAATGGTAAAATCATCAGGTCCTGGTGCTTTTCTAAAAGGAAAATTTTCAGTCATGTTTCTAATTTGTTATATATAGTGGTTTATTTGACTTTCTATCATTTCTTAAGTGAAACTGATTTATTTATATTTTTTTGGAAAACTATACATTTCTTTAAGATTGATATATAGTTGTACATATTCTTTTACAATTTTTAAAATCTTTCATATCTTTAACAGTTCCTAATGTTGCATGTTTTTATTTTCTTCTTTTATCTTTAATTGGGCTTACTGGGGTTAACTAATTAAATTATAAGTATTAGCTTTATTTTTATATCTTTTTAAGTTGTTTTTCTTTTTAAATTAATTTCACTTTCATGAATTATTTCCTTCTACGCTCTTTAGGTTTATTTCGTTTTTCTTTTTTATTTGTTAAGTTGCATATTTACTTCCTGTCAGTCTATTTTTTATAAAAAAATCTTGTTTGAGTTATTCATTATCTTTTAGATACAGTTTTAGCTGTGTCTCAGAGTTTTTTTGTTTTTTGTTTTTTTTGTCATAAAAAAACAAAATGGTAGATTTGAGGGGCCAAAGGCTTGCTCTAGTCTGGTCTGGAATCTCTAACACTTTATACTTCCTCCTCTGGCTATCAACAATGTTTCTACAGTTTGAATTTGAGGAAGGGTCACAGAATGGACTTACATGGCCTTCCAAATTTGTAGGTTTCTGATACTGGTTTTATTTTGTTTGCTCTGAAAGTCCAGAGATGAGAATTAACTACCTCCTTACATTCATCTGTTAAGCAACTTTAAGAGATGGATCTCACTCTTAGTGGAGAGGATTTCTTTCGTTTATATCCTATGGTGATGGTGCCAAGGGGTATTTGCAAGTTTGAGACCTGTGAACTCCATCTTCCTTCCTCGAACGACCGCAAATAAATAATGATTCTAGGTTAAATCTATGCTTACCTTGCAAAGACGGCTTCATCCAGACTGTCAAACCCAAACACTGCTGTGTGGTAGGCAGCTCCTGAAATGGACCCTAAGGATCCTCACATCTCATTATTCATACCCCTGCGGGATCTCCTCCATGTGTGAGACGAAGCAGATTGCCATGTTGAAGAGGATCACATGGCAAAGAAGTGAGGGTGGCCTTTAACTGATAGCCAGAAAGGAACTGAAGCCCTCAGTCCAATAGCCTGTAAAAAAAAAAAAAAAAAAAAAAAAAAAAAAAAAAAAAAAAAAAAAAAAGCCGATTCCTGCCAATTACCTGAGTGAGCTAGGAAGTGGCTCCTTCTGAGTCAAGCCTTGATATGGCTGCAGGCTTCTGAGAGACCTAGTGTCAGAGATCACATTTAAGTTGTGCTTATATTTCTGACCCAAAGAAACTGGCCTAAATAAATATTGTTTTATGCCACTAAGTTTTAGGGTAATTCGTTACATAGCAATAGATAAAGAATAGACCTGGCTTTTAGAAATGCCTTGTAAAACCTATCGTGATTACTGGGAGTTCTTTTTTGGTCTGGAGAAGAGTGATGTGCCCCACTCAACCTCAATCACCCTGTTCTCAACAGCCCATGCTTTCTGGAAGGACCATAAATGCTGGTTTTTAGAGACAGAAAAACAAACAAACTTAAATGTAACCAGGGAAAGAATAAAACTTAAAAAGGAAAATATTACCACTACACACCCATTAGAATGGCTAAAGTAAAAAAATACCAATATCAAGTCCTGAAGAGGATGCAGACCAGATGATCTGCCTGACTTCATTGGTGGGACTGGAAAATGGTAAAGCCACTCTAGTAAAGTTTTGCAGTTTCTTACCAAGTTAAAAACACACTTACTGCATGACCCAGCAATCACACTCGTGGGTATTTATTGTAAATGCAAATTTTTTTACACAAAAACCTGTATATGAATCTTTATAGTAACTTCATATGCAATAGCCAAACCCTGGTGTATTAGCCAGAGTTCTACAGAGAAATAACCAATAGGGTGTGTGTGTGTGTGTGTGCGCACGCATGTGTGCACTCTTTGTGTTGATGGAGCAGCTCTGTGATGGTTATACAATCTACACGTGTGACTAAATTTCATGAACCTACAAGAAAAGTGAATGTAAAAACTTGTGAAATTGATACATGGTCTATATTTCAGTTAATAATATGGTACTAATGTCAGTTTCCTATTTTAACAATGTACTGTGGTTATGTAATATCAATATATATTGCATTCTTTTTAGCATAGGTATACGGCTTTGCAAAATAATAGCAAAATAATCCACACTCCACTATGCCTTAAACAAGTGACATCTTACGGCCATTTTCCTTCCTTCCTTCCTTCCTTCCTTCCTTCCTTCCTTCCTTCCTTCCTTCCTTCCTTCCTTCCTTCCTTCCCTCCCTCCCTCCCTCCCTCCCTCCCTCCCTCCCTTCCTTCCTTCCTTCCTTCGACATAATGAGTATACACCAGAATTTCTAAAAACTGCAGTGTGGTAGTATTTGCAGCACTTCAAGTGCTATCAAGTTATAACTGTGTCACCATGATTGGCAGTGTGCCACACAGTAGTGCAAAGTGATGAATGCACTACATATGGTCTTTGCCATGATACTCACCTCGACAACTGTCATGGGAAAGCAGTCATAAATAATACATAAATGAGCATTGTTATGTTCCAATAAAACTTTATTGACAGACTAAAATTTGAATTTCACATAACTTTCACATGCTACAAAACATTATTCTTCTTTTTTAAAAGCCATTTGATAATGTGAAAAGCATTCTAAGTTTGCAGTCCACGCATAAACCGGTGGCAGGCCAATGGCCTATGGGCCATAATTTGCCAACCTCTGCCTTAACTTCATGGGACCTATTCTAAGAACAAGGGAGGAAAAATTAACAAAAAAATAAATAAGTGAACAGATAAAATATGTAATTTTGCTATAAAGGACATTAAATAGTAAGATGGCCAGGGAATGTGTCTCTAAGGGAACATACACGATGAACTTAAATGGGGAGAAGGAGGCAGTCATGAAAAAAGTTGAGCACAGAGTATTCTAGAAAGAGGGAATAGCAAGGGTGAACACTGGAGGCAGGCACAAGTTTGGTAATTAAAGGAACAAAACAGTCAGGTGTGGCAGCAACATAGTAAAGAGGTAAAATGAGGCGGGAATGTTTGAGAGTCTAAATAAGGATGATATCATTGTTAAGAATCAGACTTACTAGCTGATCACAGTAGGATCCAGTCCAATTTTATACATTGGGTTTGTGGTCCTTTGCTAATTCATATGATCATACAAAGAATTATGAATTTAAAAAAAAGAGAGAGAAAGGAGGAGAAAATGTTTTTATTTTTGCCAAATAGTTATAGGAAAATACAGTATCTCCTATGTAATCCAGTATGTTGAGAACAGTTATAGTGGGACCACACATTATATTTTATTAATTGTTCATCCTTTAGTTACGATGTTTCATTTCATATTTGTTTACAATACAAATGTCTTCCTCATTAGATGATTTTAGGCCACTTATAGCAGTTTTATGTAAAAAGTCGTTTCTTCATAAAATTTAAAAGATTAAATCCTTAGTTTAAATGTTTTTTGTTTTTATGTTCAGACCAATTTGTGCGTGCCAAGCTTATTTTAATTTCTTCTAATGCACTAGAAGAAAAATCATTTTTAAGTTTGCATTGATTTGTGGCAATATTTGTATTCAACAATCAAATGCTACACTATTTCCTTTTAAATGGCTATGCACTTAATTAGTTTCACTTGTTCAGCAATTAATTAGTTTTAGAGACTTCTTATTTTGATATTGAACCTGACTATTGATAGGTGGAGCAGATACTGTATCAGAATTGCAATGCATGTTTTCCAATCACACCACATAAAAAGTTTATATTTGAAAAAAGTTCTCCATTGTAATATCATCTAGTATCTTTCATAATTGTAAAATACCCTTCAACTAGTTTATTTTTTTCATTTATTTTCTCCAGAACGGCTTCCAGTAAATATGAGGCAAAAGGAAGCTGCAAGAGAAACACAGAAAAAAAAGATTATCAAAACTCTATATTTTCTTCAGTTCAAAACATATACTAAATACCATTAAACCATTAGAACTCAGCTGTCTGCAACTTTGCACCCATAATGGTACCCAACTGGGTCTCTTTTCAACTGATCTTGCTGGTTAGTGTGGGTCATTTTGTCTTTTATAATAAAAATGATAAAAGAGCAGAAATAAAATGAAAAAAGATAAACACCTTATTGAACAATTCATGGTTTACTGACCATGTTAATGATGTAATCTGCAATACAAGCAGCTAAGCCATTTATCTTCAATCAGCTGATCAATAGCAGGTTACAGTCATCTCTAGGGCCCACATGCCACAGAAGTAGTACTGTATGTTCATCACTCATAAAAGAATGAGAGAGAACTATCAATACACTTGTCTGTTTTAGAGTCTAACATCTTAAGGGTTGTAGGATAAAATTTCAGAGGAAAAAAATGGCAAAAGTATACTCATTGATTAAGTTGTTATAGAAGTTTGTTTGGCATATTAAAGTGTAATACACATGTTGCAAACTGCTGAGTTTATGAAATGTAGAGTATATTTTTAAATTTCATAATATATAACTTTTCTAGTAAAGTTTTATTGTTCCCACTGCTTCACTGAGTTGCCTATAGGACTCCAACTCATGCAATTTGAAATGATCCCACAATTACCTCTCATACCTCTATCTACTTCCTTTTATCCTCCTTCCCAGCTATCTTGTCTCACACAGGAGGTTTATAATAATTACGAAGTTTATTAAGTCATTTCTTGGAGTTGTCCTTTTGATTAACCAGGGAAAGACTACTTTTTTCCCGGAATATGCTAATGAGAAGGCTTATCATGTCCAGACTCTTCCCTACAGAGAAGTAGCATTAGGCTCTTTTTTGTGCTAAGAGGACCATAGACTGTATCACCGGTCAGCACCTGACCAAAGACAGCCTGATGCCCTCTGTATGAATTGCTCAGCTGTGGTCAGCTCTGCTATGCTCAGCTAAGGTGATCGCAATTAGCTAAGGTGATCACAATTAGCTAAAACAACAAAAATGATTGGCAGTAAAGATAGACAGACAAAACACACACACACACACACACACACACACACACACACACACTACGTAGGCCATGAAAGAGAAATAGATACCAAGAGACCAAAGCTGGTCCACAGAATTGTGTCACATCCTAAACAGCTTCTTAGTTTAACTTCCTTCTTATCTTTATAATGAACTGACTTCTCCTAAAGGAAGTTTGAGCCTATGTCGGGACAAACTATATCTACAGTCTACATCAGGAATTTCATGCATCTATCTTACTGGAAACTTAACACTATAGAAAGCATAAGAGAACCAAAATATCACATTTGTTCAGTTCTAAGATACAGTTGAATATGAGATACACATTGACTTAAAAAACAAAAACAAAAACAAAACAAAACAAAAAAAACCCCAGCTTCTTCTGAGGAATAAAACCCTACCACTTAAATATAGCCATATTGCACATGCATTGCAATTTCAGAAATCTGTGAATGTGGGGAAAATACATCTTAGAATCAATGAAAGATAATATAGATTGAGTAGATTTACAACTGAAACTATACTTATAATATGACATGACTTGGAAAGTGCTTTAAAAATTCACATGGTCTGTTTATTAGTTTGCTGTATTTTTTTTAAATGCAAAATATTTTTAAAACAGTAAGAAAACCAGGAGCTTAATTTCTTCTACTTTGGAGTTCAGATTAAGTGCAAGTTTATTCCATATGAGAAGTTTAGAGTCAACTAAATTCTCACTGTATGTTTCTGGAGGGCCAAGACACCCCAGAAACTCCACAGACAGGATAGGATTTTGGAGTTGGATTGAAGTGGCAACCTGACTGGCCAACAGCTATGATCCTTTCTCATTTGCCCTATCAAATATATTTGAAACAACAAACCCAAAAAGTATGCTGCCTCAGGTTTCATTTTGTAGTGCATGCGTCAGGGACTATGAAGTCCAGAAAGCCTGCGTGATTTCTTTCTTTCTCTTAAATCAAAAAGGAGAAGTGCAGTGACACAGTTTTAAACTCTTCAGCATAAGAGCAAAAATGAACAGGTCTTAAAGAGTTGATGCTGTGTGAGATTCCTTAGTAAGGAAATTCAACTAGGACATCAGAAAAACAATCAAGCGTTTTGCTCCATCTCTATAACATAGTGGTGAAGTGGGTCTTCCTAGTCTTTCTGGCTGTTCCTGTTGCAAAAGGTGATTTCTGGTACTGGAGAGATTCCCCCTGATTGCACACAGATTTTTAGCTTTTGTTATGTGGAGACACCTTCAGTTGTCTGCCTTCAGCAACTGGTAAGCCGCTGACACAATCTCAAATTTATCACTTAGGCTTTTAAACTGTAGCTTCATTTAGAGCCATTTCTGCATAAAGGTAGGACATAAATGACGGTTGCAGATGTTAGAGAGCCACTTTGGGAATATCACAAAGCTTAAAGACCATGACCAGAAAATATAGATAATTTAGAGCGTCAGTACTAACTGGAATGTACTCTTAATAACATAAATTGAAAATTTCTGTGTTGAAAAGAAACAATTGAAATACGGGTAACTTTTTAAATCTAAAGGACAAGGTTAACATGTTAACCATTTTCATTCTTGTTTTTGATTTGAATACTATTACCAAAAAATATCGTTTTTAAAATATGAATCAAATTTAATATAGCTTGTGTCATAGTGAAAGTAAAGATATTAAATTTTGTCTTATATCTGCTTTTACAAAGAATATGATTCTGTGAGACATCGAAACTTTAGAAAGGCCAATGTAGTTTGATTATTATACAATGGTGCAAAATTTAGTATAAATATACATACATATGTATATATTTATGTATATACATATTATATATACATGTATATGCTACACACTTTTAAAAATGGATAGTGTATACTTATTTTGTCATCTTATAATTAAAAGATTGAACTTGTTAAAATAATCAAGAATGTTATTAGATGGAATAACTTATTTGTAATTTAAATTTTGCACTGAATCCTGAGCTAAGTTTCCCAAATGTTACATTTCCCAAGTGTTACCCTGGCACATATCTCACACTCACATGTGCACACATGTGCACGCGCACACACACACACACACATCAGAGTTCTGCTGAAAACACACAGAGAAGGCTGTACTTGCTATTCTCAAACTTGGGTAAAGGCTATATTTAGTTTTCACTTTCATTCTTCCCCCTAATTGTAACATACACATAGTATAAATTTACCTTTTAACTTTATCTACATATGTCTTTTTTTTTTTGAAACATGAAAGTAGGTTTGAAATTGTTAAATTAAAAAAGAAAACCCAGTAAGACTCTGAATGGAGAATTTTAAACTCTTGCTATTTTAGCTAGATGTGAGAAATCTGTGTGAGTGACTGAGCATTGGATTTGTGTATGTGAGAGAGGGTGAGTGTGTGTTTATGCAGGGTGCACGTGCGCAAGTGTGTGTGTGTGTGTGTGTGTGTGTGTGTGTGTGTGTGTGTGTGTGTTATGAGTGCAGCATAAAAAGCAACAGGGTAAATGTACCCAGCGTTGTAAGGAGAAACTTTCAGTAAACCTTCAGGCTAGAAGTTACTCTACGAAAGCCAGGAAGATTTATAAAACCCTTCTCACTGCCATATTGCAAGGTATTCTATAGAAGGTAAGCATACTTTAGAGAGAGGGTACTGGGGAAAGAGCCATTTTAAATTTCAGCATTTGCAAGATTTGAAGCAGCAAATAGGAACAGGGATATTTAAAGCTAAAGAAAAACCACAAGTCTGTATTCTAAATTCTCAAAAACTTAAGGTAGAAAGACAGAATTTTTGCTATGATCTCAATACATTTTTAGTGGACTAAAATGGACTGAATGAAATCCAGAAAGGGATTAGCAAATAACAGAAAATAAGGCAACAACAAAACAAAATCAAGACACATTTTCTAGCCATTCCTGGCTGAGAGTTTTTAATACAAATCTTAGTAAAGAACCATATTGTGCTTATAATTGTATATTATTTTAAATAAGCATATGTATATTCTAATACACACACCTATAATTCTGTTCAAGTTAATTATTTAACAGTTTATATGTTTTAACTATTTGATTATTATCCTCCATCCCCAGAAACATAAGCTCCTTAAGGGCTGTGGTTTTTGTCTCTCTTGTTCACTGCTGTATACCCAAACCTGAAATAATATCTGCCACATAGCAGGCACTCAATACATGTTTTTTGAATGAATTCGATAGCATTGGTTCATCATTGTTATCTCTACTAATTATTTCCACTGTTTTTTATAAAGTCCAAAATAGAAAAGACTGTTTCAGATATTATTAAGACCTGAAAATAACCTAAATGATCTTTATTATAATTTTAATTTTGAGGATCAGAATGAGCAGGACAAATAAACAGTATCTCTTAGAGGGCAGAGTACAAATTACTGACTTTATCTGGATATATGAGGAGGTAATATCTATTATAGTATAATAGAGGAACATCTCCTTACATGCCAACTTAAAAGGAAATAAATTATGAAATAACATAATTTATCTCATTTATTCATAGTTATGGCCAGTAGACAGAAATTCAAATTCAAATGCATTTAAGGCATTCTCTGCTAATGCTGGTGACAAAGCACATGTGATATAAAAAGTTTATATCAAATTTAATTTTAAATGTATTCTCTTTTGCTTTCTTAGGAATTCATTTTTTAAATGGAGATATAATTCACATAACTTAAAAATCACCATTTTAAAGTGTATAATTCATTGGTTTTCAGTATATTGGCAAGGTTGTGTGACCATAGCCACTATCTAAGTCCAGAATACTTTCATCACCCCAAGAAGAAACTCTACACCTCTTAGCAGCCACTCCCCATCTCAGCTGGCAACCATGATTCATTTCTGACTTGATAGAGTTGCCTATTCTGGACATTTCATGAACGCAGTCATACTATATTGCAGCCTCTTGAGCATGACTTCTTTCACTTAGCATAAGGTTTACAAGGTTTTTCCATGTCATAGCATGTATAAGTTCTTCAACCCATTTTATGGCTGAAAAATAGTGCATGTATGCACACACTTCATTTTATTTATATGTTCATCAGCTGATGGACCTTTGGGCTGCTTACACTTTTGAGCTATTATGAATAATGCTGCTATAAACATTTGTGTATAAGTTTTTGTATGAACATATGTTTTCATCTCTTGGGTAAATATCTAGAGGTTGAACTGATAGATCACATAATCTCTATCTTTAACTTTCTGAGGAACTGCCAGACTGTTTCCCACAGGGACAGCAGCACTTTACACATCCACCAGCAATGTACAAGAGTTCTAATTTCTCCACGACCTCATCAACCCTTGTTATTGTCTGTCTTTTTGATTGTAGCCATCCTACTGCGTGAGAAATATATATCTCGTTTTGGTTTTGGCTTTGCATTTTCTTACTGGCTCATGGTGCTGAACATCCTTTCATGTGCTTATTAGCTATTTGTATATCTTGTAAAATGTCAATTCGATCAGTTTCTTTTCTTTTTGTTGTTGAGCTGTAAGCATTTGAAATGTGTTTTTAAATAAATTTCACTGAGAAAAGGCATATAGAAGGCTGGGCTAAAAGTCATGAGTTCTTGAATGTTGTTAATGAAACACACCTATTAAATTTTCTATGGCTTCAGTCATTGACATCGCCTTCCTACCAAAACTCATCGACCTCTTTTGAACCCTAAAACTCTTAATGGTATCACCATCTTTCTCATCAATGTAGGGTATTAGATGCTCCCATCTTTGGCTTCTGCTTTCTGACCTCTTCCTCTAATCTCATTACTGCTATCGATTTAGTCACTATAATGAGGATCACATCTATCTCATCCTTTCTATTTTGATGTCGAGGGCATATCCAGGCCCTCACTGTCCTTAGCCTAGATTACCTTCTTGCTCCAGGCCTCTTCTCCCTCCAAACCAACCTACAGCTGATCTCAAGTGTCTTTCTAAAGTACAACTCTGATTACATCCTTTTCCTACTCGAAAGCTTTTATAGTTTCATCTAAGCCCACTTTTCCTATCTCTATTTTTTCTTTCCACTTCCTAAACCACAAAAAACTAATTGGAGGACGAGGGGAAGTTTCTCCCTTTCTATTATAATCATTCATTTGCTTTTTTTCTCTGCCATAAATTGTAAGTTTTTAAAAACATATTAATATAAAAAGAAAAATTAGTATAAGAAAAAACGTTTAAAGAAATTAGAAGGCAGCTAAGACATAAAAAATGAGAGCAAAAATTAGAAAGAAATTTTTCAGTGTGATTCTTATTACTAGAAATCTGTGGGGATAGTGGTTAGGTGTAGATAAAGATCAAACCTATAAAAGTACCGACTGCATCAAAACTACTTGAAAGAGAGGACATATATTTGTTTTCTGTATTAAATATAGGTAAGTTAAGGTTTTAGAGCCTTTAGTTATCATGCACTTCTGGCTAATGGTAGCAGTAGGTATTATATTATTGTGCAGTTCCATAATGCCACATGGTAGAACAACTTTTTGTTTTGTGGTAAATATTTTATCAATATAAATTATTAAATGAATGCAGAGAAAATTTTCTTTAATAGAAAATTTTTGTGGCCTAATCCTTAAACAAAAGACAAAACCACAAGACCAGAATAACTCCTATGGTCTCTGAATTCTATTATATAAAGCACCCAACAGAGAGGAAGGGCATAAAATGGAAGTTTTCCTATAATTTTATCTTCCAAATATTTTAATAACCAAATATCAATACTGAATTAATTACTATTTATATTAGGGAATGTGCACAATTTTATCCCACAGCCTGAAGATCATGTAATCTCAGATACATGGAGCTGTATATGCCACAAATTAAATAAAATGTATGAATAAACATATCTACACTTTTGCCCACATAATCCTGTGAGCATAAGTTAGACTCTAAAAGAACTGGTAGACAAAGAAAACCTTTTCTAAAATTCAGGACAAAAAAAAATTGCTGGAATTGAGAGAGAAGAAAAGCAGGCTTAAAAAAGAGAGATGTTTTCTATTTTATAGATTTTTCTCTTGGGCATAATTAGTATAAAGTGACATTCAAGTGCAACCAATGAAGTTCCTATTTTTTTCTCACAAAATTCAAAGACATCAGCAAAACCACCTATGTCAGTAATAAAAATAAAAAGTCTTTGACTTTTTAAATGTTATCATACTGTCACAGTGGAATAAAATTAGCTTGAAAAATGATCTAAAGGCACATAGTGCAGTTCATTATGTATACCAGCAACAGCAGCGGTTTCCCAGTGTTCATAAAGGCTGCTCCATTAAATTTACCTCCAGTCAATAATTAGGAGTCCACAAATAAACCTGGGCAATTAAATCAATACTGCCAGGCAATTATATTCCAGAGTCCGGGCTCAGTGGCACAAAAAGGCACTATATCAAACTGCAGTATTAAGCAGTCTAATGCCATTTTCAACAGGATTTTTTTACACTAACTTGCCAGAATAAGCATACATCTAGATCATGAAGAATGTGTGTGTTTGCGTCTACATGTGTTAGTCAAAAAATCAGTTCTGGTGTCAATATAGCTTTAGTAAAATGTACAGAAGATTTATTATTTTAACATTCATAATTGATGATAAATATCCATATTGAAGGGTCATATTTACAAGTTAACATTTTAAAAATCATTAAACAGTTTACTTTTATTATTTTCAAACTGGGAAAAAACCTCTAACTATCATTACTAAACTCCTTTGACCTGCCAGGCACTCGGCTGGGTGCTGGTGCTGGGCATGCAATATGATTAAGAGATGGCATTTTTTTTTCTCAAAGCAAGCTGTCACTGCAGGTACTATGTTCAGTACCTGCAAGTCTGCACTTAAACAACTTTAAGAAAAATATTGCCAATCACTTCTATTACTATTGAAGTAATTCTGGATATGGTTTCAAAAATATATAAAACTAATACTAAAAGTATAAATAGTTCATATACTATTTATTCATTCTTGGCTTTTCCAAAAGTATAGATACCTCTATTTGTTAATATATATGTAAGATAATTTCATTTAACATCATCAGCTTTTATTTTTGGTCTTTATATATAAACATTTACACAGGACAATATATTTTTGCTCTTTTGAGAAATATGTTTTAGCTGTTTTTATTCCAGTTCATTTTCAAAATAAACAATTAGGTTGAGCAAAAAGAACTATAATGAAAAAGTTTTAGAATACATTACATGCTGTCAGTGATGTCAAAACAAAAGCTGGCTATGACTAGAAAAGCAGGGTTCTCACCTGCCAATAAACTGCCCTTGATCACTTACAAGAGGGGCGCATCCCAGCAGACTATATGTGTATTAAAAAAATACTTGAAAGAGAAGAAAAAGTATCACACAGGTCACAGCAGCAGTCTCAATAGACCCCTCAGGGATTTCCACTCGTCTTGGCCTTGTCATCCTCTATGCAGCTTTCCACTCGGCCCAGAAAATGTCGATAGGAAAATGTTTGAGGGGCCTCTGGTGGAAATTTTTTCATTCTTTCTGCATTGACAGGATGCCAAATCAATATTTACTTCCCACTAACAAGCTGCTCGAGGTCTCAGTAGAAAATATTGTCGAGAATGCGGGAAGACACAGTAATAAACAGCTGTCTGGCTGTGAGGAAAACATGAATTGACTGGAAACAGGTCCATAGTAAAAGGTCACTGAAACCCATGAACTCCTCAGGTGTCCATATCAACTACTAACTTTAAAGACACATAATAAAGAATCTCTTTTCCTAAGAGGGCTGAGAGAATGGATCCTTTTCAGGCTAGCAAGCAAAGAAGTTGACTCAATAATTTAATTAATGCATTTGCTAAAACCCATGTTGGTTGTTTTCCAGGGCATATGCTTCATTTGTTAACTACAAATAGGGGGTTAACTTTCCTGTCTACCTATTGGAATATTTCTTTACCTAGTAAATAATGTGTAAGTGTTCACAAAAATTAGACATCTATTACAAACATAAGGCTTGGAATTTGTATCTGGATGTTTTTATATATAAAACAGAAAAATGAAATACCTGTCCTTCAAGAAGTTTCTGAATGTACAATAGCCATTCCCTGTCATTTTCGGCATCTATCTTTGTCCTTTCGATTTCCTAAAGGAAGAAATAAAAACACTGGTGTTAATTGCATTTATATGAAGTTGATCATAACATTAGATACCGAATAAATCGAGAGAGATTGGTAGAATTGGATTCAACAAAGAGCAGACTGGCCTGTCAAAATAGGGAATATTCAAATCCATGCTCTTTAATATTTAATTTATAAATATTTACAAGCCTATGGAAGATAAAGTTATATTTCCATATTCATACTAGAATTCAGGAATATTTTATTTTTACCTTCACAGTGGAGCTCAAGGTAGGGATTGAGGTAGAGATAAAAGTGATTAAAATAAAATGAAAAGGTGAAACTGTATAAAAGAATCACTTGCAAGCGACCCTCATAACATAATATAAAACCTTGTACTCAAAAATCTGACTTAATAGATAACCAAGGAGTAATTGTTATAATTACATAGAAAACAGAACATGGCACAGCTCTGGTGTATTTAAATGGTTCTTTATTTAAAATGTCTAAAAACTAACTTATAGTCAAGGGACACTCCAACTGAAAGTGTTGTAAGTCACTAAATATTTTCAACCCATTAATCATCAAGGTAAAATATTCCGAAAGTATAATATATTTATATGTACAGTTGATTATTCACTAAACTCATACTTAGTTTATCAAATATATGGACTTTTCGCAAAGGTGACGGTTTGGGAAATGAACATTTGCTGAAATTTATTGTATGCCAGGTGTCAGGCGAGGCACTTCACATAAGCTATCATAGATTTTTACATGAGTTTACTAAAGTTCAATGTACAGTTTAAAGAACAGAAATCAGGAGGCTGGGCTCTGTTTGGGCTAGTCGCTCAACTCTTTACACCTCTGACATATGCCAGGATTAGTCTAAACACCCTCTGGTCTATAATTAAATCGAGTAAATATATCAAGGTGCACCGATCCTCTCAGAAGAGTGTGCTTCTAGTGAGTCCTTTGCCTTCCAGGAGGACTTCCATTTAAGGTCGTGTGGCATGCACACTGCATTGCTATATCCTCTGGCCCCAGACTGCATCTGCCCACAGGCAGGAGTGCCATTTCTTCACAGAAATGTGCCATCTACTCTTTGGGACTATAGAGATCCTTTCCTAATTCATATACTCAAAGAGGACAACTTTTTATAATTTGTCCATCAAGAAGAGTTGCTTTTTCTAACTGGTAAACCCAGAGAGGGACTCTTTTGAGAACATACAAAGGCAGCAGTCCTGTCTTCCAGAATATGTATCAGTGTTTGTGTTCATACAGGCACACACAAACACACAACCACACAAGGGATTTTGCTGTTTGTTTTAAAACTCTTAGGCAACAGTGGAGGCCTTAACCTTAATTTTTTGTTAGGTTTCTCATTATCGAAAAGTTTTCATTAATGTCTATAATAAGGTATAGTTAACACTCTTGACAGATTCTATTATTTCCTGTGTGCCTTGTATTTGTTACTACTTCTGATAATGCTTTTTGGTACTTCAAAGTTCAGAATTCAATAGAAAGCCACAACCATTATGGATAGTTGCTGAAAATAGGAAACTGACAATTCACCATTCTAATCACCTACAGGATGAAAATAATCTCTGCAGGATTCTTTTGACCTCTTTTCTAAGAATTCTTCGCAGTTTAAAAACCTTTGCAAGTTGTAGATGTTCTCTACTTCAGAAGTATTTTGAGATGCTGATGGAGGACTGGAGGATATTCTCCTACTAACATTTAAGTCTATCATTTCTTTCACTGAACAATTTTTTATTGGAATGCTACCAGTACCATCGTCTCTTTAATACAGTAAAACGAGATTAAATATCCTCCACAGGTTTCACAGAAGACTGTACAAAGTGAGATCCTGCTCTTTAAGAGGTAATAAATAACTACATCAAAAATGCAGTGCCCTCCCCAGGAGATATACAGATGCTACTGAAGACTTACACCTATATGCATATCAATTCAATCAGAAAGGAGCATCTTACCCAATTTAAAGCAATAAATATATTTTTCTTTAACTTGATCAACAATTTTGAATTTAGCTAGGAAAGCCAATAGATTTACTACTTTTTAAAATCTCACATAGGAGGAAAAATCCTCAAATCAATGGTGACTCAGCTTAACTAAATTCATTCAAACTGGCTTAATTAAAAATACTAGCTTACAAGATATATGATTAAAGAAAATGGCAAAGATAGGAAAGGGTAACTGACATGAACAACAAGCAGTTCTAAAGGTTATGTGGACTGGCTTATTTCTATATTCCACAGTTAAATTTTTCCAAAGGATTTTTGAGTTGGTTAAAACTCATGATGTATCTTTCATTGGCACATTAATAATCTTACCTTTATTAATATTATCTTAAAGATGAAATTTTAAAACAAAAAAAGATATGTACTTAAATTCAATGTGTAAAAAGCCTTTTATTAATAAATATTTAAATGATCTTACCATTTCGTCTTCTGTGTCCAATATTTCCTCTAGATCTGACCGTGAAATGTTCAGGATAGAAGCTGCCAAGGTCTGGGCTTTATGGGTTGAGATTTTACAAGCGTTTTTACTTCTCTGCATTTTTTTAAACTCTCTGATTTGTCGCCTTATCACATGGACATCAATCTGTAACTCTTTGACCAAAGCCTGTAACATATTGGAAAGAATGTGGGCTCATATGGAAGTAATAAATGAAGATAAAGCACTCATAACAGAAAAATGTGAACATACTAACACATTTTTTTTTTATTAGGATTACTCATTTTATTTATTTTGGAAGATAATAGATTGCTCTTTATTTATTTTCAGTATGCAATAAAAGCTCTCTTAAATGACCACATAACCAACTTGCTGGGTTAACTAAAGCTCACTAATCCCTTTCAGACTCACCAGATGATATCCTGGTTGGTGAATGCTTGCAGCAGGCAGGCTACTTTTCATCATGCCAGAATTCAAACACTCCCATCATTTGAGGTGATGCAAGAGTTAGTTCCATTTATTTCTAAGTGTGTGTATATTAGTTTTCACAGTTTAGTTACGTAATTTATTTAATAATTACATAAACTGATGAAATGTGACTGCAGAAAGTTGTTTCTATTTTATTAAAACTGGATTAGAAATGTTTTGGAAGGACTCGATAAAGACAAGTTGGGCAAAGTGCAATTAACGTGTGGGCAACACAACATTACAGAATTGAAAAAAAATCATAAAAATCTAGGATTGCTTCACAAAAGCCTTTAAATTTTGCCTTTGAGAAATTAATAAATGCTAGCCCATGGCATACCTATGTGCACATAAGAAAAAGACTCTGGGTGGACAGACTCCTGCCTACCTTTGTCAGCTGAAAGCAGACTAGCTAGATGTTTGAGATGTTTTCAGTCTTTGCCAGTTCAAGCAATGCTGCAATAAATAATGCTCATATGTACATTTTCCGTTCCTAAGATATATCCCTAGAAGTAAAATTGCTGGACCAAAAGGTGTGTATAACTATAATTTTGAAAGCTGTTACTTAATTCTCCCCCTCTCCAAGATAACACCATGTTATACCTTCACTAAGAATATACGAAAGTATTTCTTTCTCCATACCACTAGCAAAACACCAATCTAGTATCTCAGTATAGTTTGATTTTTCACTGTCTATTTAAGCTTCATTTCTCTTATTAAAAAGCCTTAAGAGATCATTAAATTTCTTCTCCCACTTTTTCTATTTTTCTCATTGATTTATAGAAATTCTTCATATATTAGGGAAGTTACATATGTATATATAAATATATATGCCTGTTGTGTATATCTATTTTTTTTAACTTTGTATTTTTATTTTGACAGTAATTAGTGTTTTATGCCAAGAAAAAATATTTTTAATTTTTTTATATAATCGATGTACTTTTTTTCTCTTCTAATTTAGTGTAATACTTTAAAAAAGCATTGAGATATATGTAAACACATTTTCTAACCATGATTTTGTTCTGCTTTTAAGCTTTTATTTTTCAGCTTTAATATTTTTATCTAGTTGTAATCATTTTTACATAAAATAATTATTACATAAAATTATACTCAGTTGACCCCTATTAAAAAGTCCATCTTTCCCTCACTAATCTCACATGTGTTTATGTTAGTTTCTGGACTTTCTATTGCATTCCATCTTTTTTAATTAGTGAAACTTTATATTTTAACTAATGAGACTTTATAATAAATATTAAAATCTAGGAGAGTAGTTCCCTCTTATTTACCCTTCTTTCAGATTTTCTTGGTAATTTTTGCTTGTTTGCTATTCCATATTAAAGTCATGTTCGGCTTGTCTAGATTTCTTCCCTCTAAAAAAATCTTAATGGTAAATTTATTTGAATCATGTTAAATTTTACTTGAATCATGTAAAATTTCATGATTCAAACATTCTAGGATGTTCAGTCTTCCTAATCAAAGATCATGGTATTTCCTTCCAGTTGTTTAACTTTTTATTTGTTTCTGAGGATCATTTTTAGGTTTACAGAACTAGTTTATATTCTTGGACATTATACTTCGGGGGGTGGAGGCTGCTTCTAATACTGATTACTGTTTGTATATATGATGATTATAAATATATATTTAGCTTACTGACATCATTTATTTGTTATGGCAGTTTTTCAGCTGATTCCTCTTTAGTTTCTAGGAATTGAATCATATCTGCCAAGACATAATTTTACCCATTTTCCAAATTTTCTACCTCTGATTTCTTTCCTTTCTATTGCATCTGTTATTAAGTTCCTCCTGAATAATATTAAACAGTAATATTAATGGACATATTTGATTTGTTCTTGATTTTAGTGAAAGTCCTTCTACTTCCAAGGAAATACTATGCCAACTTTTGAGCTGACAGTCATATATTAATATGTAGTTTAATATAGTTAATTACCTAATCATTTTACTTTTATTTCTTATATAAATGGATATCAAATTGTCTGAAATCCATTTTAACATCTATATAAACTAGTATATTATTTTTCATTATAAAAATATTAATCTGATTAATAGTATTCTTAGTATCAAATTATTCTTACATTTCTGAAATAAACTCCACTGGCTATGAGATATTATTTTTTGTTTTGCTGCTGAATTCTATTTGCTAATATTTTATCTAGGATTTCTCTACTAATATGAGATTGATTGGTTTTAATTGTATGTACCTTTCCAAAAATTTGGACGATATCTTTCTCTTTCCATGTTTTATGGTAGTTTTAATGAGATTGAACTTATTTGCTCTTTACTGATGTGGTAGTGGTCATCTGAATTTGGCTTATGTACCTCAGATGAAGGTACTTTTTAATTTAATTTTTTATTTGTTCTAGAGGGAGTTTTCATACATGATATTTTCCTAGAAAATTATCCACTTCATCCAGGCTTTCAATTTAATTTGCAGAGAGCTGAGCTAAGAAGTCTGCCATGACTGTATTTTATTCTGTCTATGGTTACTGTCACTTATCATTTGTTATTTTGTATAGTTTTACTTTCTCTTTTTCTTAATTAGGTAAGTTAAAATTTCATTTATTTAATTGTTTTCTCCTTTTTTCCCCCAAAAACAAGTCTTACATTCATTTATTAATTCCACATTTTTAATTCATTAATTTTATTTCAATCTTTAGATTCTAGTTATTTAATTATTGAGTTGAATATTTATTTTCATTTCTCTTGTTAATATAAGTACATAAGACTATAATTTTTTTAGCACTGCTTTAGCTGTATTCTATGAATTTTGATAATTCTACAATGTAATTTTTTTAGGGATATTCTGCAATTGGTTCACATTCTCTTCTTAACCCAAGAACTTTTTTTCTTTTAAATATTTAGGTGGCAGTTGATCTCCTTTTAGTGGGTTTACAATTAATCGTAGTTTCATTATATTATTCTCAGGGAATGTTATCTATATTAGTTCGTTATCTATTATTAGTTCTACTTCTCAGAATTAACTGAGGTTATCTTTGTGGTGTCTCAGGTTAAATTACCTGAAAACAGACTGAGATGAAGATTTCTGTGCAGGAGGATTGTGGAGAAGTGTACACAGGAACAAGACATAAGAAATTTAGGGAAGCAGGATTGGGCAAACAGAAATGTTGGACCACACAGGAGTTTCACCAGAGGCTTCACGCCATATTATAAGGAGCTCTGGGGCTGAGACAGCTTGTCTGACTTGTCTCATCTTTGTTTTTGTCCCCCTTATACATGAACATGAACTTTTTACTTAGCTGTTCTCTCTCTCTCTATTTTGTCCAGAAACTTTACTAGAATATATCCAGGGTATCACATATTAGATCAATTTTCCATGATTTATGTTATGTTCTTAGAAGTCTCCTTATTTATTTATTAATCCAAATTATTTTTGGATTATAGCTTCAATATTTGTTCTGTTCCATTATTTTAGTTTTCTTCTTGGGAGATTGGAATTATACACATGTTGACTGTCACTTGCTTCAAAAATCTTTTTTCCCCAATTTTTAAAACTGAGGCATAATTAGAATAAAATAGTGCACACATTTTAAGTATTTAGTTTAATGAGCTTTGACAGTTCTATGCATCTATGTAGCCACCACTCTGCTCAAGATTTAGAAAATCTTCATATTCCATAAATTTCCCTGATGCCCCTTCCTGGGCAATTCCTCCCACAAACAGACAGTAACTGTTCTGATTTATATTATCTTAGATTAATTCTGCTTGTTCTGGAATGCCATATAAATGAAATAATATACTATGTACTCTTCTATGTAAGGAATTTCTTTTCTTGGCTACTATGAAAAAAGCTGTCTCCTACAGATATGCCTGTCTGTGTAATTCTTCCTTAGTCCCTGCCCATCTTCTCACTGAAAGCAAACAAGTTCTAGTAAGTTCCTATCACAAACCACAGCAGATCCATTCTACTATTGCCAACATGAGATTTAGAATTTGTGCCTCATGTGACCTTCATCTTTGGAGAGTGTATTTTTTGCTTAATCTTTCCGAAGTCTGCAGCACTTAAGGATTCTTTCCATGGTGTCTTCTTTCTGCTTCCTTTTACATGTCTTTAGTCTTATCTGTTTTGGGTTGTTGTTCCATGCATTTTAAAATATACAGTTTTAGCTATGACTGACATCTACTGTCAAAAGGAGTTGAATTTTTGTTTCTTATTCTCTTTATCTATTGTATAATTCCAAGGGAGAGAAGGGGAGAAATGATTTTACCCCTCCATAATCAAGTAAAAATTCTTCAATGGATTTTTCTCTAATATTTAATATGAAAAATCCAAACATGGAAAAAGTTTAAAGAAATGTATAGTGCACAACCATGGACCCATTACTTATATGCTACAGTTAGCTTTTGCTAAACTTGCTTTATTACTTATCTATCAATCCATCTTACTTTGTTGATGTATTACAAAGGAAGTTGCAGATATCTGTATAGTTCTTCCTAAACACTTAAGCATTCACATCGTTAACTAAATACCAATATTTATTTACAGTTCCCTTCACTACTTTTTGAGATAAAATTTATATACAGTGAGATGTGTAAGTCTCAATCGTACGGTTTTATGAGCTTTGACAAAACACTGGGTACTCACACTCAGATCAAAGCAAATAACATTTCCATCACGCCAAAAGTTCGCCTGTGTCCCTTCCTAGCCAATTCTCAACCCTAGTTCCCAAAGGCAACAACTCTCTCATATTTTTTCCTCTATAGATCAGTTTGCCTATTCTATAAATTCACGTAAATGGAATCACACAGTATTCACTATTTGGTCTCTGGATTCTTTTATAATATATTTGAGTTTCATCCACATTGTTATATTAATAAGTAGTTCATTTCTTTTTATTGCTGAGTTGCTACTCCATTTTCCTGTAGATGGACAGGTGGGCTATTTGTAGTTCCTGACTATTGTGAATGAAATGGCAATAAATATTCCCGTACACATTTTGTGTGTATGTGTATACACATGTTTTCATTTCTCTTTGTGTAAATACCTAGAAGTAGAATTGCTGAGTTATATAGTAGGTGAATGATTCATTTATCAGAAACTCCTAGTTTTCCCCCAAACCTTGCATCACCAACAATAGATGAAAATTCTCCAGTCTCCACATTCTTTCCAACATTTACATGTTTTTCTTGAATTTTTTCTAAAAATTTTATTTTTTTGATGCTATCATCAGTTGAAAACTTTCATTTAATTTTCTAATTGTTTACTGCTAATACATAAAAATCATTTAAATTTTGTACTTTGATCTTGTAGCCTATGAAATGGTTATACTCTCTTGTTAATACTAGCAGTTGTTTCATAAATCTTCAGGACTTTCTACATAAAGAATGATGTTTTATCAGAGGAATGTAAGTCAAAACAATAATGAGATATCACCTCATGCACATTAAGACAGCTACTATCAAAAAAATGAAAAATAACAAGTGTTGCCAAGAATATGGAGAAATTGGAACATTTGTGCACTGTTGGCAAGATTATAAAATGGTAAAACTATTCTGTCCCAATGCTCTATGCATATATTTCTGCACTAATCATGCTATTTTATTTCCGATAGCTTTATAACCTGTTTTGATATTTGTTAAGAAAAACCTTCCTCTCCCTACCCATTCTTCTTCTTCAGCCATCTTCATTCCTTCTCCTTCAGTAAATTTTTTGGAATCAGTTTGTCAATATCTGGGACTGCGCTGATATTTAGATTAATTTTGGAATGACATCACATTTATAATACTGATTCATCCAATTCAGAAAAAGAGCACATCGTCCCACTTATTTAACTCTGTTTTACGTCTTTTTATTGTTTGATCATTTGTTTTATAAGTCTCTTGCATTTCTTGAAAGATTTATTCCTAGTTATTTAATAGATTTTTTCATTATTGTAAATAGAAATTTTAAAATAGCCTTTTAATATATGTTATTATCTGTAAAGCCTACTTTATTTTATATGTTGACCTTGTTTTGAACTTGTTGCTGAATTATTTGGTTAGTTTTAATAGTTCATAATTGTATTCTCTTTGATTTTCTAGATACACAAACATATCATTGACAGTCTGGTTGTATACATTCCCATAATTATATATTTTTCTCATTTATTTGCATTTCCTAGAACTTGTAGAGTAAGTTTTGATAGTAGCAATGAAAGAGGCATCTATGCCTTATTCCTGAGTGTGATGAAAATTCTTCTAATGTTACACACACAAAAAAATGTTTACTGTAGGTTTCTGGAAGGTATCTTTTATCTCATACATCAGATAAGACATAGGTTTGATTGCTGTTATAATGGCCACATATAAAAGTTGGAAGTTCATTCCATTTTTCTGTAAAAGTCCAAGAATAAGTATTCCAAGGTTATATAACAGCTTCATAATGTTGGGAACCCAGTTTTCCTTCTGCTTTTGGTCTGCCATTTTTAAAAAGTTTTATTGAGACATAATCTATATATCTTAAAGTTCATTCAAAGTAATATATTTTTATTAAGAACTTTTCTCTAAAAACAGCTGTCATTTATCCTTTTATTATAATAGCAGATGGAAAGAATTCATTCAAATTGGATTGCATTATAAAACTGCTTAAAAATCATAGTTAAGAGGTGATGTCACCAAAATGGTGGAGTAGGAGACCCAGCTTCCTTCTCACCATGATGATCAACAATTAGCTATCCAAGAACAAACATAGCTCTGGTGGAGCTCAGGTTCCACTTAAGAAACTTCAGCAACATGTGGAACAGAAAAACCCGAGAATAATCACATACAGAAGAAAGGAAGAACAGCTTCATTTTGCATGCATCATCCCAGCCTAGACCCACAGCTAATCCTCATTATTGTGCATGTGTTAGGAACTAACTCCATCAGCACCTACATACCACTGGCCTGACTCCTGTCACAGGTTTCCAATGACACGTGAGTGCCGTGGTAAGGCCTGGTAGCCAAGGGACTACATGCCTATACCAAGGCCCCCACAGCTATTTGTGGGCCAAGATACAGCCCTTTCTCCTGTCGCTGGCCTGTACCACTGGGCTCACCTACAGCTAACCCCTCCAGCTGTGCTCTCCATACTCCCAGCCCAAGTTCCATCGCTGGCCTCCACCACCATGTGAGGCTCTATGTTAAGCAAAAAATGCCTACATAAGATAAATGATATAACTTTACACCTTAAGAAACTAGAAAAAGAACAATGTGATCCCAAAGTTAGGAAAAGGAAGGAAATAACAAAGATCAGAGAGGAAATTAAAGAAATAGAGATTAAAAAAAAAAAAAAGACAATAGAAAAGATCAATGAAACTAAGAGCTGTTTTTTGAAGAGATAAACAAAATAAAATGTTAGCTAGATTTACTATGAAAAAAAGAAAGAGAACTCAAATTAAGAAAAGTAGAAATTAAAGAGAAAACTACAAAAATACAAAGAATCTTAAGAGGTTACCATCCACTAATTAAGAAGCTCATTATATATCAACAAATTGGACAACCTAGAAGAAGCGGATAAATTCTTAAAACATATAACCTACAAAAACTGAATTAAGAAGAAATAGAAAATTTGAACAGACCAATAATGATTAAGGAGGTTGAATTAGCAATCAAAAACCTCCCAACAAAGAAAAGCCTAGGAGATGATGGCCTCACTGGTGAATTCTACCAAACATTTAAAGAAGAATTAATTAGATTAATTCAAATCTTCAAAAAGATTAATATAAATCTTTCTCAAATGCTTCCAAAAAATTGAAGCAGAGAGAAGACGCCTCAACTCATTCTATGAGGCCAGCATTATCCTGATACCAAAGCCAGATAAGATCACTACAGGAAATGAAAACTACAGGCCAATATTCCTGATGAATGTAGATGTCAAAACTCTCAACAAAATACTAGCAAATTGAAATCAACATTGCATTAAAAGGAACATATGTCATGATCAAGTGGGATTTACCCCTGGAGCACAAGGATGGGTCAACAAATGCAAATCAACCAATGCATTAATGATGTGAAGGATGAAATTCATGTGATTATCCTGATAGATACAGAAAAAGCAATGGACAGGATTCAACATCCTTTCATGATAAAAATTATCAACAAAATAGGTATAGAAGGAACATACCTCAACATAATAAAGTTCATATATGACAAGCCCACTGTTAACAATATACTCCATGGTAAAAGTTGAAAGCATTCCCTCTAAGATCTGGAATAAATCAAGGGTGCCCACTCTCACCATTCCTATTCAGCATAGTGCTAGAAGTCCTAGCCAGAGTAATTACGCAAGAAAAAAAAAAAAAAAGGCATCCAGATCAGAAAGGAAGAATTAAAACTCTGTTTTTTTATGACATGATTTTATATAGAGAAAACTGTAAAGACTTCACCCAAATCTTGTTAGAACTAATCAACAATTCGGTAAAGTTGTAAGATACAAAATCGACATATAAAAATTAGCTGTGTTTCTGTACACTAACAACAAAACATCTGAAAAATAAAGCAAGCAATTGCCTTCATAATAGCTCCTAAAATAATAAAATCTTAAAACTAAATTTAACCGAGGAAGTGAAAGCTTTCTCTCTAAGATCGGGAAGTTCTCAGATCTTATGATAAGACATTAATGAAAGAATTGAAGAAGACACAAATACATGGAAAGCTATCCCATACTTGTGGAACAGAAGAGTTAATATTGTTAAAATATCCATACTACTCAAAGCCATCTACAGATTCAATGTAAAACCTATCAAAAATCCAATGTCATTTTTCACAGAAATAGAACAAACAATCCTAAAATCTGTATGGAACCACAAAAGACCTTGAATAGCCAAACTAATCTTGAAAAAGAACAAAGCTAGAGACATTGTACTTCCTGATTTCAAACTACATACAACTCATACTACTCAACAGCAAACCCTCGAACAAAACAATTTAAAAATGGGCAAAGGTCCTGAATAGACATTTTTCTAAAGAAAACATACAAATGGCCAACAAGTACATAAAAAGGTCCTCAACCTAGCTAATCATCAGGAAAATCCAAATCAAAACCAAAATGAGAAATCACCTTACACCTGTTAGACAAGAGATAACGAATGGTGGCAAGGATATGGAGGAAACTCCTGTGCACCGTTAGTGGGAATGTAAATAGGTGCATCCACTGTAGAGAACAAAACAGACAACCCTCAAAAACTTATAAATAGTACTGTCATATGTTCCAGCAATCCCCTTTCTGGGTATATACCCAAATGAAATGAAATCAAGATTTTGAAGAGATGTCTGCACTCCCATGTTCACCACTAATATTCATAATAGCAAAGACACGGAAACAACCTAAAGTCTCTATCGATGGATGAATGGATAAAGAAAATCCAGTAAATACATATAATAGAATAGTACTCAGCCATAAAAAAAAGAAGGCAATCCTTCCATTTTTGACAACAAAGATGGAACTTCAAAGCATTATGCTAAGTGAAATATGTCAGACAGTGACAAACAAATACTGTATGATCTCACTTATTTGTGAAATCTTAAAAAGTTGAACTCATAGAAGAAGAGAGCAGAACAGTTATTTGCCAGGGAGGAACCAGGCACTGGCAGAGAAAATGAGATTCTGGTCAATGGGTCAAATTTCCAGTTATAAGAACATGTTTTCAGGATCTAATGTATAGCATAACAACAATAATTAACAATACTTTTTGTATATTTGAAAACTGCTATGAGAGTATATTTAAATGACCTCACCATAACTACAACAACAATAAAGTAGTAATTATGTGAGATGTGTTAACTAACCTTATTGTGGTAAACATTTCATAATATATACATGTATCAATTCATCACATTGCATACCTTAAACTTAAACAATGTTACATGTCAATTATTTCTCAATAAACCGGAGGAAAAGAGAACAGAAAAAAAATCATAAGAGACTAGATCAGTGCCAAAGTATTAACAATTATACATATAAAAATAAAATTATAATGCTCCATAAATGTTCTCACTAAAGAAGCAAGACATTTATATGCCCAAAACATCTTACTAAATCTCACCAAAGCAAGTACATGTTGATAATTAAATGGTTTAAGCTTCAGGCTAAATGTTGTTCTTTGGCTGGTATTTATTTCACAGCTAACAAAAATCATTGAGAAGATGGAATTTGGCATATGACTCTCACATACAAGCCCATTAACAAGCCTATATCAGGGCTCAATCAAACTGAGCAAATACTTCTAGAAATTTCCCTTGTGTGTTTCATTCGGTTATTAGGAGAATTCAAAGCCTCAACTCTGCCACATATATCCAGCCCAGATGCTCAAAGCGCTTGATTTCACCCCAGGGCAAAATTCCATATTCAAGACTAGATCTAGAACAGATGGCCACTCCACCTCTTCTATAATCTCGTTGTGCCCTATTAATAAATGAAAAGACTAAAGGGAACACGGATTCCACAACAGCGCCAGAACAAACATTATTACTATTAATACTACTACTAATATTTATTAAGTACTTTTGTGTACAGGATACCCTAATAAGCTCTGCACAGAATGAGTCCTGGTGACTACCATGTTCCACGTAGGAACTACGTACATTCTTGAGACCCATTAAAGAACGCGCACAGTGCTAGCCTTCACAGAGTTTTCAATCTAAGCAGTGTCCAGTCACATTATTGAAGCAGATATAAACTCAATTCCTCAAAGGCGGCGTTGCACACAGTATGGGGGAAAGTTGTAGAGCAGAGGGAAAGAAGATTGGATAGGGTCAACTTACGGAATGTCTTAAATTTTTTAAAAGGTACAAGCTTAGATCTAACCCAGTAGGATTTAGAAAGTCACTGATGGTATGTTGCCTCAGATGGTGGGTCCTGAGTATGTCTGCCTAGTGCTAGGGCTGTAGGTCCAAGGAAAAAAAGAGAAGAATTATATCATTTCATTCCTCAGACCCAAATATCCGGCCTTTGCTGGTGTTTCTCATTTTGGTATTAGTTTGCTAGTGGCCCTTTATTAGAAAAATGAATTAAGCAGCAGAAGTGGTGCCAGTATCAAATATACATTGACCCTAAAACACAGTTAAGAAAAACCAATGTCAAATTATCATTAGAGGTCATGAGTGGTAAAGGTTGCTATTAAATACCAAACTAATATAAATTGTTACACAAATTCAATTACTAGAAACAATTTAAGGCAGTATTTCATAAACTGCATTATGCATAATAATCATTTAGTTAACTTATTAAATGCAGATTATTGGGCCCATCCCAATTGAGACTTTCATTCAATAAATTTGGGGCCCAATATTATACATTCTATTTAAGTGCAATAAAATCAGATGATTCTAATGCAGGCAATCTAAATACCAAACTGAAACAAAGTGGAAAAGTTCCTAAAAAGTACTAAAAATAGTTTAACCATATCTGTTAACTTTCCCTATTATATACTCTTTAATATATTACTCAAATTAAAGCCTTGTGAAACTACAGCAATCCTGAATTTATCTACTAAGACATCCATACACTCATATTATTTGTTGGTGAAAAATACGAAGGACCAATATGTCATTCTTGAACAACTAGAGATTAGATACTCACTTTATCATTAAATATCATTCATGTCCTTGGACATAAGTTAAAAAATATTTTTTAAAAAACTAACTCTTTTTAAACTACTTTATGTGAAGAGGTATACCCATCGCATTTTTATGAGGTCATGAAACTTCAAGTCTACAATCAGATATCTAGTTATAAAATCAATTTTTCTATTCAAAACACTTCTACATATCAATTCTTATTTTTTAAAAGACATTCAGAGATTATTTCAGGAAAAAAGATTTAGCATTTTGTGTAAATCTTATCATTATACGTTTCATATTTTATATCTTGGCTAAAAATTGCAACAAAACAAAAACCTAAGCTAAATACAAAATAAAAGAACAAAAGTTTACGAAGCTAAAGGTCATAATAAAAATAGTTCTACATCATGAATAAAATAATGACAATATTCAATGATAGTATTTGTCATTAAGTTAAACAGTGAGACTATTCAACAGGCATTTGGAAGAAATGACATTTTAAATCTGGAAAATGAAAATTACATTTACTAAAATTAATACTCTGCAATCATTTAGGATCCTCCGAGTCAAGCATTATTGGTTTGACTTTATACCTGTTGAAACCTTTGTTACAAGGGATAAAAGAGATAAAATGTTTTATTCCATTCATTTTGTAGATATTTTTAAAATGAGAAAACTCCCAAGGCATCTATGATTTCCAAGGAAACAAAGTAAGGGATTTGTTCAATATAGGATACTATAGGATATTATTAACACTGGCATAAAATGTTGTAAACTCCTATTTTCAAATGAATGAAGAATATAGCATGATACATAACCAGTTATTTGCTATCTTACATTCAATCTGTAAGCCTAAGAATATTATTTCCTATGAATAACATCAATACCTAAGGGAATAAGGGTGCTTGCAAGTAGTCCATTTTATGTTCACCAGAGGACCTTCTCTCCTGGAGGCTTAAAAGATACCTAACTACTGACCTATCTAGAGAGAGGACCCCACAAAAGAAAAAAAAGACTGATTTGAGAGCACTAACATATTTATAAATATATATATATAATATACTTTAATATATATTATATATGCAATAAATCTAATTGTATGCTTCAAATAATGGTTGGGTTATTTAGGAAAGGAGACAGTAAGTGGTGGTGTTATCTTATTCCATAGGAAAACATTTAAACCTTCATTTTATAAAGGTAAATGAACTGAAAATATTTTATATATTTAAGTAAATTTCTACTACTATGAAAGAAATCACAATGCAAGTTTTTAATAGTTTTTAATAATGCCAGCCTCCTGAAGAAAATAGTATGAGGAACTTTTAATCTCATCCAAGATGAGTTAAAAAAAGAAAAACATTGCAATTTCAGAAGAAAAGTAAAGAATGACTCTCCCACTACAGTCAAACTGTTTCAGTTATTTTTAAATATCAAAATTATTATTAAAATTTCACATTCCTAATGGAAAATTTGATTAGTGATCATTATTGCATGTGGACTTTTTGCGAGGCACTATGGTACATATTGTGGAATAGAGCTTAACAAAACATGTCCTTGACTTTAAGGAATTCGAAATCTATCTAGTGGCAACAGATCTGGTTGCTAAGTATAATAAAAGGCAGAATAAAAGGTACTAAACAGAGGTATAAACAACTCACACTGGGATTAAAGGGAGCTGTGCAATCACCAGATTTCCAGCTCTCTGTACCTCATTTCAATGAAAGCAGAGCTGCTGCTCCTGTTTTTCCAGCAGGGTTAAAGGAGGAATACTGCCCGACTGTGTGGGTCAGATCAAAGGTCTAAAAGATCCTTATAAGGCTTTCAAACAAACCACCTGTTTGCCCCTATATCGGCACCCCCACCTCCCCTTCACCCTCTGCTGTGGTGGTTCCCTGTGGAGTCAACTCCTAAGCCTTTCCAGGTTCTTCAGGTGTCAGAAAATTTCTAGATAGGCACCCTTTGTAAGCGCTTGGGCTTGTTCTCCTTTTGTTCTGCTAAGTCATTTGCCACTTCTCTGGCCATTCCGTTTTGATAGGTTGTGGACTGGGGTTCAGACACCTCCTCGCCTTAATGAACAAGTTTCTGTTTGTTCTTGCTTGGCTGGTTTTCAAAAGAACCATACAATGGAAATTAATCACTTCGTTCTTTCATCTTAAAAAACCTGCCTTGATTACATGATTACTACGATTTCATAACTAAGTTGACATTAAGAAAATAATATTAATAGAATGGAAAAATTTTAAACTCAGCTATAAAAATAAACTGTTTTATAGAAAAATTTTAAACAATGTGGTAAGTAGGGTAGGATAAGATGCTTTCTGGGTTAGAAAAACAGAAAGAAACTTTCAAGTACTCCCCCAATCTTTGAAGTAGGCCACTGACTAATTCTGCCTGAACTAAAGTACAAGGTAGTAAGGCAAAAATAATTCAAACCTTCACAAATTTGGTGAACTCTTCCACTTTCTCATTGGTTAACATCAGTTTCTTCTGTGCACTTTCTAGAGCCTGCTCACTTTGTAATGCTAATCCTTGAAGATGCTTAGATGCTGCTGTTTCAATTTCTGCCATTGCAGATTCAGTCTCATTTATTTTTGATACTAAGAGAGAAAGCTTGAGATCCTGCAAAGACCAGTAGTTATAAGACGATTTCATAAATAGATTTGGAAGAGTTACTTATATGTATCAGATAGAGACAGGTTTACACACCTCTATATATGTATTTACTTTTATTTAGGTAAAATTGATGGTTGTTTTTATTTTCAATAAAATATCCTGAGCACATATTCTTATATACTTATCATCAAAATTAGTTTATGCTTTTTAAAAATTATAAATCTTTAAAAACATAGAGGCCATTTCAGAGCAAATGGTCTCATATATCAAATGGAAATATTTAATTAGTTTATAAGTTTAAATGGACCTAAAAATTATATCTATTTGTGACAGTTATTAAGAATAGTTTTCATTTACAAGAATTATAAAGACACAAAATCTGTTTCTCTAATACAGGACCACTTTGAATGTTAAACAAATTCTTAGTGTTTCATGTAAAGAAAAAAGTGTTTTTTGCAGTTATCTGAAACACTGAAGTAGCTCATGATAGTTTGGGGAAAGAAATAATTACAACTTTAAAAATGAAAGAGACATTGTTATAGGCCATCTCTAAGCTAAAATATCGTAAGAGGATACCTTTTTTTCTAGCTCTTCTTTAGTTTTCTGATACATCTGTTCATATTGTGACTTCTCTTTAACAGTGACACTAAGTCTTTGCTTTAGCGACTCAATCGATACTTTCTTGTTGGAACACTCCTCAGTTAATGTCTTCACCTACAGTAAAAGCACAGAGGCAATTACTATTGGTAAAGGCATTCTAGTAGTATCCCAGAAACCAAACAAATACATTTATAAGTCTAATTTCATTTATTTTCTCATAAATGATATCGAAATCAAGAATAATAAGATTTGTAGAACTCATATCATGAATGAGGACTAACAGTCCTTAAACCAATAGCAAAACCAAAATTCGCACAAAAGAAGTATGAATACTGGTATCTGTCTTCCATCTAATAATACAATATTAATTTTAAATACATTTCCTTTAATTATTAACCTAAACATCCTTAAGCAGGAATGGTTGTTTTTGATTCTTAAACAAGCCCAGTTACAGATAACTTTCAGTTGTATTCTCCAATGTTACATGTACTTTTTAGAATAAATGTAAATAATACAGCATATTATACATTTGAAAAAAATAAGAGAAGAAATAGTCTTTCTTTTTCTGTTTAATGCCACAAAAGACATGTAATTACTTATACAAAGATTCTAAGACTTTATCCAAAATGATTATTAGTTTAAAAATACGCAAAATTTAAAAGTAACACTGAACAAAACCTATAGAAAATAATTATAATTTACGTGGGCGTGTGGAAGGGAAAAAGTAAGAAAATTCATATTCATTTGTGTTGCTCATGTAAAATTTTCTCTCTTAAATTCATTTGAGCTAATTGTTACTTACATTTTTATCTCCAACAAAGAAAGTAAGGGAAATGCTCTCTATGGAGTGTATAACATCTAGCGAATGCCAAAGCACAAGCTGCTTTATGAGTTGTGCAAATTGCACCTTTTTTTTATCTCTTAGTCAGCAAATTGCTGATTTCTACTTTGGAGTCAGATATTATATAAATATTTTATTATATTACGATACTGTTTCAATTTAAGTTCCACATTTGATATTATATTAATTTCAGGTGCACTGAATACTGGTTAGACATTTACATAGCTTAGGAAGTCTTCCTAAGAACACTGAATTAAGAGTATACAAAGACTTTTAAAAAAGTGTGGTAATACACTTTTTAAAAACTTTTGATAGTTATTGGTTACCACTGTTTTCATTTAAAAATATATGCTTGATTCTATCATTAAAAAATTGTAGTTTAAATAAAATCAAATGCTGACTAAAATGGAAATATGTATCCTGGGAATATTCACTATATTTAAAACTAAATGATTATCTTCTCATGGTATATTTACAAATATTAAGAGAATGTGTGCTATTTATGTATAAGATTTTGGAGTCTTGAATTTTAAAACAAATAATATACTTTCAGAGCAAATAATATAATTATGTAACAGTACCCATATATTCTATGAATATTTTCTATAAATTTTATTAAGAAAAGTGATTTTTTGTGTGTGTCAGGAACATAAATTGATACCTTTTTTTCAAGATTTTCTAACATTTCATTAATACTCTCAGTACTTTCCAAATTTACTTTCTGTCGAAATTTCAAGTCTTCTATCAAATGTCTTTTCATGGTTATATCCCTTTCCAATCGTGACATCCTTGAAAGGTAAAAAAGGCATTTTATCAAAAGTGATAGAAAATACTTTCACAATAATAATACCTTATGTATTATCCCATGTTATACACACTGTTCATTTTTAAATGCTCTCTGATATTAATGAAATTGTAAATTAATAAAATAATTGCATGGAGTAAATATTGCCCTATTATATTTTGAGTACTCCTAAAATGTATAATCCAGTTGTGACTTGCTAATTATAGTATTATATATGCTTTACACAAAAAAAATTCAGAAAGATTAATAAAATTTATGAAGTCAAAATTTTATATTTACATTAGACTTCCATTGCTAAGAAAATTCAAAGTGATATTCACAAGCCATAAAAAAGCACAACAGTGATAAGAAACAATTCCATACTTTAATAAACAAAAGTAAAATCCAATATCATGTAAAGGCACTAAACTTAGATATGATATCTTCTAATTTAATATCGTATGAGATTGAATTGCCATATTAGTTTGGCTTGAGTTGATAACATGTTGAGTATAAAATGGTAGATGCAGTGATAACTACTTCTACTATTACTACTGTAATAACAATAGCCTACATATATTGACTACTTACTATGTGCTAGTCACTGTCATAGAGCTTTACATGTACTAACTCATTTAATCCTAACAAGAACTTTATGAGTTAATACTACATTGAGGCACAGATCTAGTAGGTAGAGGGGCCAGGATTCAAAGAATGTTTCTCCAGAGCCCTCAAGGTTACACAATAAGCAAGACTGCTTTTAAATAGATAAATAAACCTCAAGATAGTCTGTTTAAAAAATTAAACAATCTTTTTGTCTAATAGTTTTATCTGTTAATATCACTTTTTAAGTGATCTTCATGTATAATGTGGTACACTATACATGTATGTATGTGAAATATATATATGTATAAAATGACAGACTGGAATTCTATCAAAGATGTTATCACCTCTAAGCTCTAGTATATTTATAAAAAATAGAGAAAGAAAATCAGTTGAGACTGTGAGATAGAACATTTTAAACCCTTTTTTATTAATAAACACATAAAATACAAACTTTCATAACCCTCCAGTTATTTTAAATACAAATTAAACTCTCCGTTTTTTCCACCTTAGCTTTATAAGCTTACGTATTAAATCCAATATAAGGATTAATCTATGTATACATCTTAGATAAAATAATTACTATATTCTAAAGTTTTTGTTCATAGTATTTAGACTATTAATATTTATTCAAAATTAAATGTTTACTCTAAGAAGGAAAACATAACTTCAAATATTATTACTTTAATTAAAAAATAGTAACTATATTGTCATCAACTAGACTATATGTAATATTCCTTAAATTTTCATCTTAAGTAGGCTCAAGGATGAACTAAGGAAAGAAAACAATTTTTAACAAGCTGGTATTGTTTTTTTGGAGTGCAATGTTTAATAGTAACTGCCACTAGGTGGCACCAAATACAATAGATAAAAATATGAAGAACATACTTTTCATGCATTTCCTTTACGTGTTCTTCTTTCGCTAGGAGTTCATATTTCAGAGACTTCGCATTTGATGACTGTTTAGTTAGTTCATTAGTTGCATTCTAGGTTAAAAATATACACAAATTCAAATATATCTTTCAATCTTGTTCTAAAACGGTATAAAAATAGATATCGAAATAGATGCCATTCTCATGAAGAGTAATAAATTGGCAGTGATTAAAGTTATAATTAAAATGAACATTTAAATATTTTCAAATGCCTTATTTTACATGTTTTAATACAAATATTACGGCATACTAAAGTTTTTACATAACATACCAAAACCATAGAGGTACACAATCATATGACAATTGAAAAGAATACACACAACCCAAATCTACATTTACGGGAGATGTGGATTGTCTTTATAAAATATAAATGTGTATGTGATTGATTAAGTATTTTAATAGTTTAATAAGATCACTAAAAAATAATGATAGATTTACTAGTAACAAACTCAATTATGATTACAAATGCTCTGCTGCTTTGCTGCTTTTCCCCATCAAGAGGTAGAATTCCTCTCCCAACCCTTTAAATCTGGACTGGCCTGTAATTTGCTTTGACCAAAATGATGTGGCAGAAATGAAACAGTGTAAGTATCAGATCATGGGTATAAACAATTGTAGCTTGCCCTGGGATCACCTTCTAAGAAATAGAGAGGAAAAGACCATTTGGAGAAATACTAAGGTACCCCAGATGACAGCCAGCTGACCAACTGCCAGGCCCATGAGTGAAGCTATCTTGGAACTTCCAGGCCAGGTAAATCCTTGGTTTAGAGGAATGCAGGCATATGAGGGAACTCAGAAGACAGCAGTAAAAGGACTGTCCACCCATTGGGTAAGAAATAATAAATTGATACTGTTTTAAGCCACTATATGTTTGGATGATTTCTTAGATAGTAATAGATAACTGATGAGAATCTAATTAATACTAAATAGTTCCTAACTTGAACTTATTAATAATACTAATTATTATTTATATATACAGCTTTTTGGTATTTGTTGTCCATGCAGCCTAGGAGCCAGAGGTAGTAATTAAAGGGTTAGGACCCCTAACTTTCAATTTTGACTCAAGTTCCAAGTAAACATGTAATCTGAGAAATGATTTAGGTTTTTTGATATTTTGTTTTTTCTAGCTGCAAGACAGTACTGATATACATTAATTCATTTGCTAAATTTGAAAGTATTAAACTAATATAAATATTATAAAATATGATAGCTTTAAAAATATTTGAAGTAGTTATTTCACTAATGTTTCTAATAACTACAATCGTTTTTATTAAAATTATTCCTAAGTTTTACTGACTCATGCTCAAAAAATATAAGTCTCATAGGAAGAAACCATTAATCATACAATGTAAATATAAGTCAACTTCTTTAGAAAGACTTTAAATATCTCATTGGTGTAGCATATGTAAATAAAAAATTTTTGAAATAATTTTACAGTCAACACAATGGGTCATAAGAAATAATAAATTGCTGTTGTGTCCATTTTTTATATTAAATATTATATTAATTTTCTTAAAAACCCAAGGCTACCTCAACATGGCAAATGCATTGAATATTAAAAGTTTTGATTAAAGATTTGTGGAATGCAATATAAATTTCCACCATATTTTACATGTTTACAGCGATGAATAATGTCTTATTTCTAGCAATGCCAGAATAAGAAGTTCCACACTAGTGAACTTACCAGATAATTGAAGCTTTTCTTTTCATCATTAATCTTAAATTCTTTCTGGAATGATTGTTTATCATTTAGAAATAGATACATCTACAATTACATTAAGCTAATAGATACTTTATTATAGTGATATTGTATTATAAATATCGTTATATTGTGTCATATTACTATATATGTTATCACAGTATCATTATATAGTGATTCCTTTAAGAACTATTATGATATGAACTACTCTAAATGGCCTGGACTGCTGTTTTTCTAATTTTGTATTTTTACCTTAACATTTTTATATTTTCTTTTTTTCCTCTGTCGATCTGTTGATAATAATTTCTTGTTTCCGTCAATATTTCTGTCTAAAAACAATCATCCTGCCCTTTTAATTTGCATATCTCTAATTTGCTGCTTTTGAGGTGTTTTGTGCTGAGAAGTTAAACAAACTTATTAGAGCCGTATTTAAAATAAGAGACAACAGACAGTAAATGAAATCTGACAATATCTTCAATGGAATAAATTAAGTGGATTTTAAGAGAGCTGTTTGATTATTTTGTTTTTAGACTTACGGCTGTTATTTTAGGTGTCTCCAATGCTGTAACACTGACTTCTGGATAACTGAGACATTACTGAATTATAGTAAATAAAACAATGCCAGCTTGATATATACTTTTGCCAGAATCTCTAAATCTCACAGCTATTTCATTTGACACTCAAAAATCCTGTTTTAAATCTCTGGAGAAGTTAAGTAATTTCCTCCATCAAGTCTTACAAGAAGTTAGGGGACAAAGAGTGATCAAAACGCAGTCCTCTGACCCCTTTCCATTTCCTACTATATAATATTTATCTGCAGCATGGCTTAACATTGTAATAAAACACACATTTCAAAAATGTCACAATGGTGAGAATCCATCCCAGTTAGAACTCTCCTAAGTTTATTAAATATGTATTTTAAAATTTTCATAGTGTAATGGTTACGAGCATGGACTCAAGAACCAGATGGCTCAAGTTCTCATTTCAGCTCTTAGTAGCTGTGTGGCTTTGGACAAGTAACTTATTCATTCTGTGTTCCAGTTTTCTCAAATGTAAAGCAGAGATCATAATAGAACTTATCTCACAAGGCTGAAATGGGGATTAAATGAGTTAATATTTGTGAAAGACTTAGAACCAGCCTGGAAATAAATCATATACGATGGAAAGTAGTTTAAAAACTACTATCCATTATTAATTTGTTGGGAATCTAGAAGAGAACATGATTTATACCAAAAGAAATGCTTTTAACAATTAGGAAGTCAAAGAATCACAAATGTAAATTGGAGTACTATTAAATCCAGATTGTACAAAGAACTATAAACAATTAAACTAAATATAAATGATGTGTGCATATATATATATACACATATATACACATACATAAGTGTGTGTGTATATGTATATATATATAATTCACTGGAATTTATGTCTCTAAATATTTTATTAACCATATAAAGTTGGGTACCTTGAGGAAATGTCTAATATGGGTAAAAATGAAGATACTGAAAATGTACAAGGACTCTAATTACTGAAGGAACCATGTACATTTGAGAACTACATCTAAGAATTTACATAGAAAAGTCTATATTAATTGGATAAAATTTAAAAAGATGTATTTAGACCTTTAATAGATTCAACTCTAACCAGTTTTTCTTATGCATAAAAACATCAACTAGAAAATAAGTTATTTCTTGGTAAGTTACTATGTTAGTAATTTGATATTTGTTATGGGCTTGTGTTCCATCAAAATTCATATGTCGAAGTCCTAATCCCAGTACCTCAAAATGTAACTGTATTTGGATAGGGCCTTTAAAGTGGTATTAAAGTAAAATGAGGTCCTATGGGTGGGCCTTTTCCCATATGACTGGTGACCTTATAAGAAGGGGAGATTAGGATACAGACCACCCAGACTGAGGGACAACCACATGAGGACACAGCAAGAAGGTGGCTGTCCACAAGCCAAGGAAAGAGGCCTCAGAATAAACCAAACCTGTTGATACCTAGACCTTGGACTTCTATATTCCAAACCATGAGAAAACAAATTTCTATTACTTAAGCCAGTCGGTGGTATTTTTTTATGATAGCCCTGGCAAACTAATACAGAGTAAAACAGAAATTTGTAGTAGCAGAGAGTATTATATATTTAAAAGTATATGGTCTTGTAGGATATTTCCATATTAAAATATGAAACAAGACAAAAGTAAAGACTTATCCTTTTTGCCCCTGTGCAGCCTGTTCAGTGTTCTGGGACTCCAGGCTTGAAATGGACAATGTCACTTCAAACTTATATCAAGTGTGTTCTAAATTGCTTTAGGCAGTCTCGGTCTCACCTTTGTGATTCCTCCAAAGTGAGAGATAAATTTATCTGTGGGTAAAAGCTTACATCATGGGAAACCATAATGCAAATAACTTAGATATTTATATGGGCCTATTCTTACCAAAATTAGGTTAGTCTATAGGTGCTAAGTAAAACTGAATAAGTAAAATGTAAATCAACTTGCAACTATTAACAATTTTAAAAAATTTAGAAGTCAGATTGGACGTTACTAGATATAACATTCTATTTTATTTTGGTGAAAACATTAGGCTCATGAGGACTTAATAAGAAGAATCACAGAACATGAATAATTTGTAGTAGAGAAGACCAAAGAATATCTCAATGATTTTTAACCTCTGTATAGAAACCTAAACACTAAAATATTTTATTTATAAATTTTATTCCACTGTTTCAGAGACAGAAACACATTTTATGAGAAGATATATGCACTCAAGCCTACAAGACTATTTTTTCTCACATTTGTACAATGTAAAATACTTAAACTTATAAAATGTAGTGGCTGGAGCAAGTTCTGCACATAAACACTATCTGAAGAAGATGATATTCAACAAGCATCTAAATTCATGACAGTGTGTATACCTGATTATTATTAATAAAGCAAAGACTTTCAAGCAATGATGTATTCAGTTACTTTAAACTTAATCCTATTTTATCCTATTTGTAATCATCCATTTAAAGATATTATTGGAGAGTACATATATAACATCTGGATTGAAAACACCTATTTGACAAGTCAACATTCTAATATCCTCTTAACATCACAGTTACTCAATTCCTAATGTACTCTGTGCATTTTCAACCAGAATTTTCTCTCTAGTGCCTCTCATTATAGCAAAAGTACAATATACACTGTCCTTCTAGCTTCCAGCTAGCAATCCTCAATGAAGAAAATAACTGAATACGTGAGGAATAAATGAGCTTGTTTTAAGTAGTGTGCAAATTAACTTTCCAATTAAAACTCACAAATCTTGTTTCTCACAAGATAATGCTATTTCAGCTTAAGCTAAGCCTTACTTTTAAGTCGTTGACAGTTTCATCTGAACTTAGATAAAATTATTTATAAACAAAAGGAACACTGCTTTTTATTCTCATTCTCAAATTTAACTTATTTAAATCTATTAAACCAACCCACCTTTGCTCTGTACTCCCTCCCCTCGCTTTATTCCACCTTCCCCATCTCCAACCAACAACAACTGAATAAAAATAGCAGCAAATATGTAGCGGGAAACATTCTATTTATGTTGGTTGATACATTACCTGTTTGCAAGAAATTGTGTTCAGTGGAGGGAGAAATGGGGGCAGGGGCAGACTGAGTTGCTGAGTAATGGAAGAGAATGACAATGTCCAGTTTCCTTCATCTCTTAAGTCAGGATATCATGATGTGTTATCGGTTTTTTTTTTTTTTTTTTTTTTGGAGACTAGTATTAGGAATTACTAGACTAGAATCTACCAGGCTAAAATAGAAAGATGGGGTAGAAAATAGTACACATAATTTTGGGACTATTTATGCCATAATTTACCTTATTACTGGAATTAAATTAGAATTGATATAGATACATCTTTAAGGATTCAATAACTCAATACATATTTTCATCTTTAATAAAAGATATATTCACCTTTAATTTACACTGCAATTGCTTCATTTCCAAATCCATGCTCCTCGAAGGACCAACTGATGTAATTTGTATCCGTGGAATTGTTACCCGGGAAACTTCTTCTGCCAAGCTTGTAATTTCAGATGAGGACTCCAATTTTTTTAGTAAGTCTTCTTTTTCTTTCCGAAGCTCAGCCAAATCCAAATTTAGCTTCTTTTTTTAAAGAGAAAATAAATATAAATATAGTATAAATGTAATTCCATTTAATCTGACAATTATCACCATAAAATTGTAAAGGTAGAAAAATGTTAAAGAAAATAAGTTAAATTAATCATAAAAATAGTTATTATAAGAACTTTATAAAAATTATAACCTCTCACAGTTTTTAAAGGTCATAGGGCTTGTAAAGGTTAAAAGAAAATGGACCAGCTACACTCGATAGCTTTTGATTGGCTGGTCTTTTCTCGTGATGTGCTGTTTCTTTGCCTTCACGTATCCATACATGGGTGAGCGAGGGATTCACATACTTGATAACCTTGACTTCAAGGCTGATGTACTTAACTGGTAAAAGCCAAGCTGGAGTAGGACCGGATAACAGATGTTAGCTGTTTATTCCACTGGGTAGGTCTTACCACCCTATATAACAGCCAAAATGCTTCTCATTTAGCAACATAAATGTTAACTCCAATTAGCAGAAGAGGCTTATTAGAGATTTAGTTCAAATAAATAGCATACAAATACATTCACTCAGCCTCATGTACTTGATTGATGGTTGACAAGCCCTCTTTGTAGTGTTTGAGGTAGACTGCGCTAAACTCTTTACATTTGAATTCTTAAAAACATACTGGTAATTTTTTATGAAACAGTGTAAAAGAAACTGTCTTAATGTTAGCCCTTCTCACACCAATCTGTAGTCAGCAAAATGCCACCAAGCTGTAATGGCATAACAACTCAGAGCTTCTTAAGAGGATACCTGCACTACTATTTTATTATTCCAAAGAAGCTTATAATATGGCAGTTTAACATAAGGAACAATTAGACAAAATGGTACTGAAATCTCTCAGAAGGGAAAAAAACCTGTCTTTGCTAAGAATTCTAATTAGAAGCAGCAAAAGATGTAGCTAACATGTACAGAAATATAAATATAGGACATAATAAGTTAAGCATTAACACTATATTTCAACACAACTTCTAGAAACTATACAAATAAATATATAACTATGTATGCATTTGTGTATGCATGTATAGACTGTTAAATATGAATATTTCAGATTGGATTCAAAACGAGAGCATGATATAGTTGGTATTAAACTATGTTTTGGTGAAATAAAAAATGTTTGGTAAAAATTTCTTTAGCTATATATATATTAACTTATGATCTACAAGTATAGCTCTATGGAATCTCAGGAAATTTCATTCACAAACTTTCCTGAAGAAAGCTAATAATTAATATCTAAAAGCATACTCATAATTTCCTTAAAACTGAAAATCCGACTCCTACTTTGTTTGAGTCTTTATGTCCAGTCAATTGTCAGGTTCTATAAATTATGTTAAGTTTCTCATATTCATTCCCTTCTGTCACTTCCTTAATGAAGACTCTCATTATCCCCCTGAGAGTACTGTAACAACACCCTTCCCCACCACCAACCTTTCCCTACTTTCAAACCATCTTTTATACAACTTCCTAAAATAACACCAACCTGCTGTTCCCTTATTCCAAAACCCTTCAAGTTTCCTCACGCATGTAGATTAAAGCTCAGATGTTTGTGATTACACTAAAGCTAAGATTCACCTTCAGTTTGTGTTTTAGTCAGATGTCACTTGAGGTCAAACTTGCCTGCCATTTCCCAAATCTGTCTGCCATTTCTACATCAATGACTATATGGTGTTTCCTTCTGCTGAATTCTCTCCCATGCTTAAAAGCAGCTTATTATTTCTCTTTTATGAAAAATACTCTGTTCTTCACCAAAGTAGCTTTTCCATTCTCTTCATACCCAAAACACTGTGCCTGTTCCTCAACCTCAATCCCTAGTAAATCCTTGGAAGAGGACCTTGTCTTTGTTCACTGTGTATTCTCCATAGTATCTACAAACAATGCCTTCTGTATAGTAAGAACCAAAAGAAAGGTTTCAGAAATTCAAGTCTCCCTATTTGTATCACAGATGGTGCTAAAAAGACACATTGATTTCAGCTGGTATTTATAATCTTTCTATTAGTTTATCACTATATAAATTAAAATGTACTTTTATTAACAATGTAATAATATTAGCTTTTAGTTGAGTAGTATGCACTAAAGCATTTTTCAATCCTGAAAATTAATGCTCTGCATCTAAATTAGACTTTTTGAGATTTTAGTTTAGTCTGACATAACTTATGGTTACAATTCTAGTTGGGTCTCAGGCAACAGAGAAGGCTAAACTTTGATGAGGCTCTTTTCTTCCTATAAACAGCCCCAGTGGCTTCTCTCATTTGTTAAACTTGTATGCCATTAGATTTCTGTCTATTCCTTCCACAGTGGCAGGTCAGACACTATAAATACCTCCTTCATTGAGGAAATACCAAGCCAATACATATGTTTCTCTAAAAGACATGTATATGTAGATTTTAACTTTATTTAACAATATAAAAGTTTAAATGAAGAAACACTGAAAATATGTAGACGACAAGCCAAATGACTTATGATATATTAAAATACAAATCATGTTTTGATTAAACAGTACTTTGTGTATAATCTTTAAAACATATTTCTAATATTAGTTATATATGCCTCAAAATGCTACAGAGGAAACAGGCCATCAGTTTAGAATCTTTTGATTATCCCTTAGAATTTTGGACAAATAATTATGGCTTTATTACTGACTTCTTTCAGTTGAAAGATTCTATTTCTTATTTGAGAAATGCTAAATGAGAGATGACACAAGAAGTAGAAATAACTTTCTTTGTTTACACTTGGTTTGGCATGTGAGACAATTCTGTAGTGATCTTGTTAGAAAAAGATTGTGCTCTAAAATCTACCAATAATTAGGATTACTTGTAAAATTGTCATTTTTTAATCAAAACCATGATTCCTATTTCTATCTTATTACATTTTCATTTACAACTAAAGATTTTAAAATAAATACTTGAGTCATATTAAAACCATAAATGAGAATAAAACACATGGAAGAGTCATAATTTCTGGATTCTAGTTTTGGATCCCCTGCTTACCAGTTGAGTGATGCTGAGCAGCCATTTCACTTCCTTTCCTTCCAAACAGAGATAATGTTGCTTACCGAACAAAGGTAACTTTAAGGGTAGAATTTCCTCTCTTTTTTCAATTATTTATTTATTTGTATTACAGTGACTTTAGTTAATGAAATCCAGTAAGTTTCAGGTGTACAATTCAATAGTAAGGCACATATATATTGTATAGTGTGTTCACCTCCCACAGTTAGATTTCTTTCTGTCACCACATATTTGACCCTTTTTATCCAATCTACCTCCCGCCTCCCTCCACCTCTCCCCCGCTCCCCTCTGGTAACCACTAGTCTATTGTCCATGTCCATGAGTCTCTGTTTGTTTGTTTTATTCATTTGTTGCTTTTAGGTTTATATCCCACACTAAGTGTTATCATGTGGTTTTCAACCTTTTCTGTCTGGTTTATTTCACCATGTTGTCGCAAATGGCATTATTTCACCTCTTCTTATGGCTGAGTAATATCCCGTTGTAGATATGTAGCAGTTTCTTAAGCCAATCATTTATCGTAGGACACTTCAGTTGCTCCCATGTCCTGGCTACCGTGAATAATGCTGCTATGAACATCGGTGTGAAAATATCTTTTCGTATATGAGTTTTCAAGTCTTTGGGGGTGAATACCCAGTAGACGGATTGCTGGATCATATGGTAGATCAATTCTTAGTTTTTTGAGGAACCTCCATACTCTTTTCCACAGTGGCTGTACCAATTTGCAGTCCTACCCGCAGCGTACTTGTTGTCCTGTTGATAATAGCTATTCTAACAAGAGTGAATTGGTATTTCATTGTGGTTTGATTTGCATTTTCCTAATAACTAGCGCGGAATTTTCTTAAGTATCTGTGACAGTACCCAGTACATTTTAAATGTGCAGCATTATTGTTAGCATTATTACCTTGGGGTAAATACTACCATACAGTTTGAGAGGTGTCTTAAAGGCTGAGGACCTGGCTTAATAAAACTTTGTTTTTATATTTAAATATATATGATAATCCTATAATTTCATATATATATATATATGTATCAATATAATAATCCTATAACTTCTTTCAGGACAGAACCCTTACTTTGTCTTGAGAGTTACCTGATCTTATTTAGGATCCCTACTAGGCTACAAGCTCACTGAGGGCAGATGTAATACTCTCTCTATGTCACAATACTGCAAACCCCCCACAATCTTTTAAAAGTCCATTTCAATTTAACCTATTTTCCATTTAGAAAAAAAAAAAGTGCAGCTCACTGCCAGCGTTAATTTAATTTTACATAAACACATTCTTTTGAGGCTGAAGCAAATCTGACTGGTTTTCAATGTGAAAATAAAATATTAAAAACTGTTTTTTGGAGTTATTTCTAAACAGAACTTTTCTCTAATCCTAATATAACAGAAATGTATACATAAATTAGATTCATTAAATGAATCTTTGGCTAACAATTGTTCAAGAACGATGTTAACATCATGCATAGGAATGCTACATTTTCTAGGAACTGACATTTTCAGCAATCGAGAATTATTATATTTTATAAATGGAAATACCACTACTAAACACAGAATTCTGTAAATAGAATGATCCCATCTGTTTCCAAAGACACTTGATATAGAGCAATGAGAAAATAATAACGGTGAGATATTTTATGGCAAACTTTGGGGGTAAGGTTGAGTTATCTTAGGGTAAATGGTGCAGCCACAAGCACCCCCAGTGAGCATTCTTGGGGCAAACAGAAAATGGGTTAAAAGTTGACTTCAATGAAAATAAGTACTGAGATTTGTATTAATTTATGTGTAGTCAATTATTCTAACCAAAGGTTATAAAATAGAACTTCACACTATAAAAGTTTAAAACTAGGCACTAGTTATTAATTATTTATTTAAAAATAACATTGAGGAAGCATAAGTCTCTGAAAAGAACCCTCCAAGCAACTGTAAGAAGAAACAAGAACATATTGGAAAATTCATTCTGCAGTAATGAGCACAGTAGTAGGCAGAATACTCAGATGACTCTCAACAATCCACGCACCTGTATAATACCCTTCACTTGTATGTGGATGGCACCTATGAATATGATGGGTTCTCACTCTCATGATTACATTATTTGCATTATGTTATATGCAAAAGGAATTCTGTAGATGTAAATTATGGCCCCTAGTCACACCACTTTGAGTTCATCACAAACAAGATTATCCTGGCTTCTCCTGACCTAATCAAGCGAGCCCTTTAAAAGAAGCCCAGGGGCCATCTCTGAGGTCAGAGAGATTCACTTGCTGGTCTCGAAGAAGTAACTTGCCATGTTATGAAAGAACTATGGATAGGGCTATAACTCAAGGATCTAAGGAAGGCCTCAGCAGCTGAGAATGGTCCTTGACCAATAGCAAACAATAAAATGGGGACCTCAGTCCTACAACCACAAGAAACTAAATATTTCTGAGAAACCCACAAGCTTGGAAGAAACGTGTGAGCTCCAGAAAGAAAGGCAGCCTGGCTGACACGCTGATTGTATCCTTGTGATACTCTGAGCAGAGGACTCCACTAAGCTGTACCAGAATCCTGACCATGGAAACTGAGGTAATGAAAGTGTGCATTGTTTCTAAGTTGATAAATTTGTGGTAATCTGTTTTTAGCAAGTAAAACAAATATGAAGCCCAATTTTTTAAAACCCCACCCCTTTCTTAAAGGTATTCCTTGTTCCTTTATTGCCACCCCGCCCTACTCTGAGCAAGTATCCTAAACCCCATAGTGTATAGCATATAATATCCTCATTCTAGTTTAATTTTCTTCTCCTTATCCATGTTTGTGTTAATTTTATTTCTTCAATTTCTTTTTAAAAATTGTTCCATTTTCTATGCTAGAAATATAAACTGTCTCTACCAAATCTGCATTTTGTAGTTTAATTGCCAAGAAAAATCCTCTAGCCCGAAGCTTCCTTTTGCTGCTTTCAACAGTAAGTGTGGAATCCCATGAACAGGGAAAATAAGCATCCTTGACAAATTCTCCCTTGTGCTCTTACAGGGGAGTTCATTAACAAATTTCTTTTATTCTGGGCCCCAATTCAACATTTTCTGGAAGATTTTGAAAAGAATATCTAAATTCAGAAACTAACAACCTATCATTTGTTCTTCTTATACATGCTATGCAGTAGGAACTGTACTAACCCTGTGTTTTTCAAGGATTATAACACAAAGTTATAATCCTTGCCTTTAGGTAGCTACTGGTCTATATCCTAGAAATATATAACAATAAACTGCAGTAAATAAATAAACTGCAATAAACTGAAGAAAGAAAACAGAGAGCTAAGGGACCTGCTACTGCCTTCAAACTCTGGTAAATGCTGGTTATAGCCATTCTCCTTCCATGTTCTCTTCCGATTTGTTTTGTCAAATGTTTCCTAGGAGCTGCACAGAATGTTAAAGGCCACAGTCAGGTCTATAACCACCCTCCAGTCTCCTTCCATGTTCTCTTCCGATTTGTTTTGTCAAATGTTTCCTAGGAGCTGCACAGAATGTTAAAGGCCACAGTCAGGTCTATAACCACCCTACTGTCCAATTTTTACTCTACAGAAAGTATCACTAGAACATGGGTGAATAAACTGAGGGCAGCCCTGGGGAGATAGAGTATCCCTTCTCCAACAGAGAGTCTCTGTAAACATTTTAATGTTCAAGAATGAATTATTAGAAAAAATAAAACTAGGCCCATGGAAAATATTCTACAGCCCAATTGAAAAGAAGTAAAAAAGTAAAAGGCTTCTGTGAAAAGAAGGAAAGGGCTCAGAAAAAAAATTAAACCTAAAGAAATAATTTCCCTAATAACCCCCAAACAATAAATTTTAGATACTCTCTGATCTCAATGAAAATATTCAACATCTGTCTACTCAACAGTGATGATGCTAGTCATGGCACATGTCATGAAAATGGTTTGAGTATTCACCTAGTTGAGGAGCAGTGCTCCAAGGAAAAGGAATGGGATGTGGTACAGATCTTCACTTCTAGTAAGAGATGGATTCTGACCTAACATTTTCTTCTGAACAGTAACTACAATATATCATTGAAAGACATTGTTCAGTTCTCCCCACATGTTTTTTACCATGGGATTAGAAACTTAAAGTCATAAACCATTTAAAAAATTTGGAGAGCATTTTTAGTTAGGATAGTGGGATCTGAAAAGTAGACACATGGAAATTCTAGAAAATCCAGCTAAACATGAGGTTGAATGTCAGGGTCACAGGAGTAGGATTCCTGAGAAGTCTGTGGAGGAAATGGTTGGTGGCAGAAGGATGCTTTGCAGTCCATGCTGGGGCAAAGGTTAGATGTCAAATGTTGGAAAAGGTCAATCAGTAACCAGAGTAAAAAAGTGAGAGCATCAGTTTCCATCTACAACAATAGTGGGGCCTGTTATTTTTCTTCTTTGAAACCCAAAGTCTTTGACAGTCAAAGTAGAGGAAAACAATCATTAAGTGGGAATAGTCTGTTTCCAATTACTTCGCCTAAATCTTTAATCTTGAATTCAGCATTGGACTGAGAATATTGAATAAGGTTATTTCATGTTGATTATATAAATAAGTTCATTTATATCTCTCAGTCAGATTGTTTTGGTTTACACTTAAGTAGAGACAGCAGTTTTGAAATCTTGTTGTGATTTTTAAAAATTATAATAGCATAATTTTGTTACCAGAATTAAAGCAAAAAGACTGGAGACAAAATTCTAGTTGAACAATATCTATGTGAATTCTATAGGCAAGAACCTCCTAGAAAGCCACCATGATTTTAATGATAATTCTCCTTCCTGTGAATAGAATTAATATTCTTTCACTGGGAATATTATTCTTTTACGAGGAATAAAATTAAAAGAAATAAAATTCTGTATGTTGTACGTGCATAAGACTAAAAGCACAGTTACTTAATTAAAACATTATATGAGTTACAAAGAAAATTACACGGGTTTCTAGGTCACTAGCAGAATATTTTCCATACAAGTACTTATCTACAAAAATAAATGGTTCAGATTAATAACTCTTTCAAGTTAGTAACAAGTGTTTTAAATTTAAAGCATGAATTTTCCTTTGTTTTGATAGTTGAGATCTTTACAAAAAGAATTAAAAATTAAAAACCACCAACCAAAAAAAAAAAAAAGAAAGAAAAAAGATCTTAGGCAGAGATGAAATTATTTATGTAACAAAATTTCTTATGAAAAATACACTGAGTTATTACATTGCTCATTTATAAACCATTTTCTGACAAATGCAGTTATTAAAAGCCTACAGTATGTTTCACTAAATGTCAAGCAAATGAAGGTAATATAGAGGACTTTTTACCAATGCTTTTGCTAGTAGTTAGACTTCAGTAGCCTTTAGAGACCATTAAGTACCCTTTGGCTAATTGGCCAATGGTAGATTAATCCTCTTTTTATTCTAGCAGCACTATTTTAACACCCTTTACACTCTGTCAGTGTAGTGTCTGAATGACAAAATAATATTGTGCATGAATAATAAGCAGAAAAGTTAAATTAACATTTCATGTTTCACATGCCATACCTATGTGTCAGAAGAACTTTCTTTTTAAGTCACTGACATTCAACTTTTTTAAACAATCTCATGTTGACACCTTATTGAGGTGAATCTTCCTAATTACTGCTAATTGCCTATCAAGAAAAAACTATTCATGAAGTGCAGTTGTCTAGTACAGATGAACCCAACTCCAGTGTGCACATTAAAGACAAAGCATGACACTTAAGGTGTTACTTTGTTATAAGGTCATACTAAATATGGTTTGCAATTAACAAAGCAGTTTTTTATGGTACGGAAAATGCCAATCTGTCTTGATACGTTCAAATTAGATTCTATCAAAGAAATACAGATATCTGCATATGGATAAGAGATATGCTACTCTCAGTAACATTTACAAGGAGTAAAATTAATTCAGTGCCCTTATACTTTGTAATGTGAGTTCTAGGCAATGCCCAATTAAATAATTATTTTATAAATATGTTTGAATATGATTTCTCAAAATTAAAAGCAACACTATTATTTCAAATGTCAAATTGTGTAAAAGTTTATTAATACTTTAAATTCTCAAAACATCTCCAGATACTAAAAACATTTAGTATTGACATTATAGGCATTTGTAGTAAATATTAATCCATGTGATATGAGCAATATAGTGTTTCAAAATAATCTGAATAACTAAACTAATGAATATTAACTGGACTGAAATTAAACTGCATCATTTAAACTTCTGTCCCCACAACTATGGAAAAAAAAAATCAGTAAAAATACACTACAACTTAAGTTTAGAAAATTAACTAATACAACTGACTTTCAAATATTCATAGAAAAACAATATTTGATATATTCATAGCAAGAACTCAACTGTAAGTTTGTTATTTCAAATCATCTGTTCTAGTTATGAAAATAAAAGTTCCCTCGATACATACCAAATTCTAAGTACAGAGACAGATATTTGGAAGCAAAACTATATTCAGAAAATACATCATTATTACTACCATAAAATTTTTTTACTGTTCATATGGTAATATTATCAGTTCCATTTCAGCCCTCTTAGACATTTGATCGACACATGACATTCTTACTAATGACCATCAAAAGTTGCAATGCATTCCCATTCTGATTCCCTTCCCCAATAGGAATGAGATAGCGTCACCTGATGTACCAAAAAAAGAAATCAAAAGTTTTTCTAAACCCCTCTTTTTCACTCTCCTTCCTCTGCTTTACATAGCTTAAATTCAGCTAATCAGTATATAAATATCTATTCCTCACATGCACTGTATACACATATCCTCTTTAATTGTATTTTTCCTCCACTCTTTGTGTCAATATTTTTTCAGTTATTTAAGTTTTGTGGGGTCAGGAGGAAAAGAATTCATCCTAATTAAACTACCAAAAAAACAAAGAAAAAAAATAAGTAAATATGCCAAATCATCAAAAATAATAGTTTGTGATATTAACACTACATCTATATCTAAGTAAAGAACAGCCAGAAAGTTTTAAGTTATAGTGATTGAGTTATCAGGAACAAAGGCTATAAAAACCTAGAACACCTGCAGAGTCACATGAAGATTGCCTCATTCTCTTCTAATTAAACTTGATTTTCCTAAGCAACAGATTTCAAAACTTTTTTCTGTTTTTCCATCCTAGTGGTGTGACATTACTTTTTATTGTACTATGTTTTATTGCATTAAAAGGCCTTTGTGGACTGGCTTGAGGAAATTAGCTCACATGTAGTATTGTTACTAAATGGAAGTAAGGACCTAGACAATTAAAAATTGCTCATAATACCTAATTATTATATAGACTTCAAAAGAAAGGCATTGACATTCATAATAAAAAAATTTAAAAAATTTTTGCCTTCTAAAAATTTATAATAGACCATGATATACTTCTTAATTCATATATATAAGATAAAGCATTTTCAATTAATAAGCCTCTAAAAAGCATGTATATGAACATTAAATTATTTAAATTACACTGGAACAAATTAATAGGAATGATCCATTGTCATGCTGATATAAAATATTACCAACTGTTTTGGTAATAAACCCAAAGGTTAAAGATCATCATGTCTAGCTCCAACTTAGTGTATTCAAACTAGTAAAATGATATACATTTCTAAGTATGCACTAAATATGAATAGCATCTTAATACTTAGGAACTGAAATGTTTTACTGATAGAGTCAATACTTAACTGTATGTCCTTCCTCAGATGTACTACATCTAAGCTCTGCAAACAAATTACTTGGATGAAAGCCGGCTGGGGAATTTTAAAAATCCTACAACTCATTACGAATTTAACAGCAGCAGTACTGAGTCTTTATATGATGTTGATTAAATTTATAAATATACCCCACTAGAATTCTCAAGAGAAACAATAATGGTTGTCTCTATACCCTGTGTATAGTTTCATAAGGTTCAAGAGAGTAAAAAACCGGACATTTCTTTAAAAAAAATAGTTTTTTTCTTTGGATATAATAAAAAGTTATCAATACCACTTAAAATGGGATTCTTGAAATTAAAACCTAATTTATGTGAAAATTATTTTAAAAATTACCTTTCATGGATGGCACGGAGTCAAAATTTCTTTTAAAAGATTAAATAAGAGATTTACAAAGCTTGGACTTAAGACTACATTATTCAAGATATTTCTCATAGGTTTCAATGAAAAGCTCTTTTTTTTTACACAAAAAATTTCACATGGGAACTTCTTCCACCATCCTTCACTTTGTTTTCTATTACGAATTACCCTCTGTTTATCATTATTCTTTCAAGTAATAAGGCTTGATCTAACAGAGTAGTCACTCAATGAATTATCTGATTCTCAGTCAGTTGTGCCGTGTGAAGTATTATGATTCATATAGATCTCTGGAAAGAGAGTGGTTTGGAATTCTTTTTATTTTTATTAATGGAGCTGGTTTCTCTGCTTTTCTCCTATATCAGTGATTCTCAAAGAACACATACTATACATACTACCTAGATATATATTTAGTAAATAAGTGGGGGTACTTTTGAGTACCACTATGATAGACACTGAAATGGGTGAGAGCCAGAAACACCACACAGACTGCAATGTGTAGATAAGTCCTACTGAATAGAAACTCCCCTGTATCCTGCACGACTTTCAAATTTCCTGCCAATTATTCATGTAGATTAAAAAAAATGCATATAATAAAATAAACCTAAATCCTAACAAAAAATTACATGTAAACACAGCAATTTTTCCTATGGTCTAAGTAAGTTACAAACCATGCAAATCAAGGGAAGACTGAAAGATGAGGAAGAAACCCCTTTCTTCTTTGAGGTCTAAGCTATAAGGATGTTAACTACATGGCCAGTATCCATGACCATGGAGAAAGCTAGTCTGAGAGGAGGAGATGTGAGATAAAGAGAAACATTAAAGGTATTTGAGCATCTGGTTCCAGTTATCGCTGCTCTTCCCAAGTTTATTCTCTTCAGTTCACCCTTTGATTTTGTGAGCTTTTTTCCCCTTACTTTTCAATTCAGTTTCTGTTAGCTTCTACCAAGAAAGTCCTGCTAATAAAGCCTTCTAAGAAAAATCCAACAATCTCTTCTCAGTTGTCCTATTTTCACTTCCTCTGTGGCATCTGACACTTTTGAACAACTATTCTCTTTTTCTTGTTAAAAACTTCCCCTTCCTGTTGCTGTATAAAAGCACTATCCTACCCTCTCCTTCTCTGATTCCTTCTCTGCCCATATATCAGATACTCCCCCAAACTTATCTTGCTGCAGAGATCTCTTCTACCTCCAGCATCCCTCCTCTGGGATAATGGCATCAATAGGTTTCTTTCTTCATTTTTATGAAATATTTCAAATATGAAATAGATATACAAAGAAAAATATAATGAATGCCCATATATCAACCACTTAGCAAAATAATGTATTACCAGTACAGTCAGTCGAAGGCCATGAACTTTCTCCTCTGACTGACCAGAAATAATCGCTATCCTGAATACCTTTGATGTTTATCATTCTCTTACATTTCTTTATGCTTTTAATATGTGTATGTACTTCCAAAAAAAAAAGTATAGGGATTTTAAAATATTCCTTTTTCACATTTTAATATCTCTAAATTTTACACTCAAATAACCTACTGCCCGCTTGATAGCTTCACTTCAGTGACAGCTTACCACTTGGTACAGTGGTAAGCTGTCATGTATTTTAGCCTCTAGGGATTTACATTTCCTTTTTGGGGGTGGGAGTTCTAGAATTCATTTATAAGAATATTTGCTATATTTTATCCAACTTTCTTGGTGTGCTTTCATATGAAGTTCCCCCCTCACCAATATCTAGTATATTATAATAGAGTCTATCATCAACTTTCTAATCACTTTAATTACATTCCTGGCAGGCATCACAAATACCTCACTTTTTTTTTTTACCTTTCTCATGTATGACTGGTCATCAAACTGTATTGCACCACTGCAAAATATCTTGGTTTTTTTTCTAACTCTTTTTACTCCCATCGGCATTGTCTAGATACTTGTCATTGTTTGCCTTGATAATTAAACAATCTCTTTTCTAGTTGCTTACATTTAATTTCTATTCTCTCTAACTTGAATATCAGTCCTCACCATACATCAGCACTATCTCAGAGCTTTTAAAAACTAGCAAGAGGCAGAGACTGCCCCTAGATATTAATTTAATTGGTCTAGGGTAGGGTCTGGTAAGTATTTTTAAAAGCTACACAAGTGAGGTAGCATGCAGCTAGGGTTGAGAACCACTACTATACCAGATTACTCACTATTCATATTCAAACCGTATCTCACCTTGAGGCCTTTTCAAGATTTCCATCTTCTGATAGCTTTGTTCCACACACGTTTCAAAATCAAACCAAATTTTAAATCTAAAGCCAATGCCACCTTATTCAAAAGCATTACTAAACAACAACAGTGATAAATGACTGTCTCTCTCCATTCAGTATATGTCCATGCTATATTTTACACACACATACGCGCATGTGCGCTCATCAATCATGCTATATGAATCATAATTTCCTTGTGATACCCATGTCCAACTCCTCTATTAGTATCTTATATAGGACAAGGATCATGTTTCATTTGTTGCTGGATATCCCATTATTAGAGTGCCTTTCATGTGTTAGTTGCATTAAACTAATTGAACTGTGGCAAATATAAACACTTATCTATCTATGTGCAAACCAAACTCTAAATATATGCAAATTTAAATATAATAATCCCACAGTGAGAAAAATGTTATAATTTGTTACCGCTAGGCCTGTTGATATGTTAATGAGACATGCTTACCTGAAAGTATATTGATGCAAAGAATGAAAACAGTACTAGAAATATAAGACTGTGTAATATATTATAATACTGTTCATTATAGACAGAAAATAAATTTCTAACAAGTCACATTTTCTTAATATTTTCTGTGGCAAGATCACAAGTGAATTTGAAAACAAAATATAAGTATGATTTTACAGTACACAGTGTTCTAAATGATAATAATAGTTCCTTACAAAGTCTAATATAAGACACAGACATTCTGTTAACAAATATTGCTTGGTTCATCTAGAAGATCGGACATAGGAATAAGACAGTCACGTCCAATTCCACATGGATTCCGAGCTCAGATCCTGGTTTTTGCACAGTTTACCTTGCGAACATGATCCGAGTGACATTTCACAAATTCCTGGATAAATGTTGCTACACTCTGCTAGGAGAGAGACAGGCTATGTCATGCACAGATCAATAATAGCGCTGTGTTTCATCAGCCTCAAAAATCAAAAGTGCTTCATCTGGCAAAAGCCATGGCCCTAGAGAATCTGACATATATAAACTGAATACCCTACAAGGAATGTGTACTACACAAGCTATTGGGGTAAAATAAAAGAAAACTCTGGAGATTAGCAATGAAGTACAATAAGAGAGTAATTTTCTACTTCGTTATTACTAGAGGTGTGAACACAGATCACAAAAATGGAAATTAGGCTATTTAAAATTCTGCAATGCCTGACAGAAAAAAAAAATGGGTCCAGTACAATGTAATGCCTTCAATCTTTTAAATAATAGTTATGTAAATAAATATAAACCAACAACAAATATAAGTTTAGGCTACAATATAAGATAAATCTACATAGATGAAATGTTTTATGGAGATCTGTAAAATCTGGCCCTTTTAGAGTTATAGGGTTTGCTAAAAGATTCTTCGGATTTTGTAGTTAGTATGCTTAATGCAATGTGCTAAATTAACCTAAAAACCCAAGGCATTTGTTCAATGGGTTATGCTCTATTGTTTTTAATTCCAGATTCTGACACTTGGCAAAAGTCCTTTATTTGGAGATTGATTAAACTAATTTAAGATTAATTGGTTACTGTGATTTGACAAGAGATGAAGCAAAATTGATAACTCAAATCCTAAAAAAGAACCTACTTTGTTAAAGATTGCTGTTGCCAAAAAAGTTTGTAGAACAAAATCTCCTGTTGCAGATTTAACTGTATCTGACTCAGAGGACAGGGGAATCAAGAATTCATCAAGATATCAGAGACGATAATGATGTTTAATCACAAAATAAACAGCAGTATATATTTATAACATGTATGTTGAAAGGTTGTATTTGAGTTCTTGGATCACTTCCAGTTGAGTTGAGGTAAAGGCAGCTATTAGGCAGCATGGTCAGGGGTGAAAGTCTGGTTCTCCATGCCACATTTTATAAAGCATCTCTTCTCTGATGTTTGGAAATATTGTCATGCTTCCTTCTATGAAGACTAAGCACTGGTTCTATATCTATCTATCTATCTATCTATCTATCTATCTATCTATCTATATCTATCTATAGATAGATTCTATATCTATCTATATCTATCTATCTATCTATATACATATACATATACATACATACATATATATATATATATATATATAGAGAGAGAGAGAGAGAGAGAGAGAGAGAGAGGAGAGAGAGCGTGCGCGCGAGAGCGCGAGAGAGAGCTCTTTGTGGAGGGAATAAAAAAAAAGTATCCTCTTCCTTTGTACAAACCAGGGTTCAGAAAATTAAATGCCTATAGTTACCAGAAAGGTAACATAAATAAGTGATGTGGACCTAGTAGTATTTGTGACAAATGGTATGCATGCACCATTCTCCTTGAAAGCACGATACCACATTAGTCTCATATCAAAAGCATACCTTCTAAAATTTGATGACATTATTAATCTATTAGTTGATCTGTCAACTTTTTAGTCAGCTCCTTCAATGTCATCAATGTCTGCACTTCCTTAATGTGAATGAATATTCGATCTTGACCTATGTTTATCTGCTCTTCCATTTTTAACTCTCGAATTGATTCTCTAGTTCCTAATCACAAAAGCCTGTATGATACTATCACTTACATGTCAAATTACTGCCTCAAACTTAATAAATTACAACAGAATTCTTCCTTTGTTTTATGCTAAACTTAGAAAAAGGAAAGGGCTCTAAGAAATGTTGCATGCAGGAAGTGATACATGAACCAGGCTTTGAGTGATATACTGAATTTAGAGTAATATAAAGAAAAGAGGAAGGTTCTTGAAGTAGAAAGCAATTTTTTCATCTTGATTAAACTACGCAATATCATATCAGTATCTTGGTAAAAACTAGTCAATAAGTCAACCTTCCTTTTATTGTACTATGTACTATGCCCTCAATTATAAAGATTCTATGAAAGTTATCAAGAAAGTATAATATATGGTTTTCACTCTTGAGGAGCTAATTAGCTACTGGATGCAACAGAATCAACAAATGTTAAACTTTAAAATTATTGAATGCAAAATTGTATAAAAATCAGTTTAGGAAATTAAAAAGATTGTGGAGTTAAGATTAAGAGATTATGTAGGTCATAATCCTGGAGCTACCAATTTAGCCTGATATTGGGCAACTGGCTTCAACTCTTTAAGCTTTAATCTTTAATTGCATCATATACAATATGAGGATAATATTTTCCTTATAAGGTTGATATAAAGAGTCAATAGAAAAAAATTTGTTTAATGCCTAGAAAGTATGCCTAACAGTCATTGAATAAATGCTAACTGATGTTATTTTGTGAAAAGCAGCAGAGTATAGCACTTAAGAGCACAAGTTCTGAATTCATACTGCCTGGGTTTGAACACTAGTTCTGTCACTTAGGAGTTCTATGACCTTGGGCATGTTAATCTCTCTGTATCAGTAAATATAATATTTATATAAAATTTTTTTTTTCTATACAAACTTCATTCAAAAGAGTATAATACATGAAGTGGGTGATATATGTGTATAGGTATGGAAATAAAATTTTATTTAAAGAATATGACAGTGCTACTAGAGTCAGGGCTAAGATTCCTCAGAATCTGTTTTCAGTCAGGGAAATAATAGTATGTTTATAAAGCTGACTTAATATCTTCATTGTCATAATTTGAATGGTATCAAGCTATATTACTGTTAAATGTCCCCTTGTAAGTTGAGTCAGGACCTAAACTAAAGGGGAAGCGAGCTACCTAATAAATTCTACCCCAGAATCCTCAAAATAATTTTCTTCAAAATAATTTTCACTATTTAAAATTTCTTCATTGATCTGTTTGTATATTTACTATTAGTCTCTCCTAAAATACAATACCAATTTCATGAGGGCAGGAACATTATTAATGGAGTTCTATCTCCAAAAATAAAATGTTGTACATGTAAATCCAACTATATCAATAATCAGTTTGAACATCAATGTTCTAAATGCTCTAAATGTGCCAAAAAAAGACACATTGTCATTGTCAGAGTGAATCAAAAAATAAGACCCAAATTTATGTTGTCTACAAGAAACCCACTTTAAATGTAAACATACATATATATTAAAAGTAAATGGAGAAAAATATACCACTTAACACTAATCAAAAGAAAGCAAGAATAGCTATGTTAATTATAAACAGAGAGGACTTCAGAACAAGTGAATTTACTAGCGGTAAGGAAGGGCATTACATAACAATAAAGAAATCAGTTCTAGATACAGATTAAAATATGGCATAGATGATAGAGGCCCTGTTCATCCTTTTGGCTACCAAATCTATGTTGTGATGGAAACAAGGAGCAAGCAGCAAGGAAAAATCATCTAGACAAACAAGCCATTGAACTAGGGAGAAATATAAGAAATCACCCTGCAATGGCAGAAGGTAGGATGGGGCGAGGATGCGGGGTTGCTTGGTCTTGAGTGACTGAATGAAACCGAAGCAACAGCAGCAGCGGAAGCGTCTTAAAAGGACTGCATCCATGAGTGGATTTTTGCAGTGACGGACCTGCTCACTTTGAGCACCAGTGCCAATTTGACTGCAGGGGGCATCAGGGACTTACAGGGAGACATTGCTGGAGTGAGGACCAAGGGGAAACTCACTCTGTATAGAAGCACCGACAGTATCCATTGTTCCCTGTTGAGCCCTCTCCATTCCCAGTGCGTGGACATAGTGCTGCCATGGCCATGACGTCATCAAACTAGATAACAGAGGTCGCTCTGCCCAGAGGATTCGCTGAAACCCTGCCTTCCCCAACTGGTGGTCCCACCCAAGCCACATCCAGGTGTATCCTCAGCGAGTCAGGTGCTCCTTGCTGAGCAGTGCCTAGACTCACACTGGAGGCAGCTGGCCTCGTTTTCAGGTGTGGCCTTTTGAGGTAACTATAAGCACAGCATCTGTGGATTGCTTGCTGAATCTTAACAGGTGGCCCAGAGGGGTAGAGGCTTGGGCTAAGTTTGGCCTGCACCCTAACCCCTCTCAGGACTGTGCCACTGGACATCTACTTCACAAATGCAAACTAATAAGACCAGGAGACTTAGAAACTTTACTTAGTACATAGAAACAGACACGGAAAGACAGCCAAAATGGGAAGACAAAGAAGCAGAAACCACACGAGAGAACAGAACAGAGATCCAGATATAATGGAGTCAAGTAATCTAACAGATGCAGAGTTCAAAACACTGGTTATAAAGATGTTCAATGAACTTTTGGGAAGTGTAAATAAATTCAGTGAAAATTTCAACAAAGAGATAAAAAACATAAAAATGGAAATGGAAATTATAAAAGGGAACCAGTCTGAAATGAAGAACACATTATCTGAGAGGAGAAGTATATTAAATGGAATAAACAAAGTGAATTTTAAAAAGGATCAAATGCCCTATGTAGAAGACAGGAAAGTCAAGGACACATAATCAGAATGGCAAGAGATAAGATGCCAAGACTACAAAAATAATTTAAGGAGCATATGGGACACTATTAAGGGTCCAAATATCCATCTGATCAGCATAACTGAAGAAAATCAAGATGATGAACAGATGTTTAAAGAAATAATGATGGAAAACTTCCCTAACATGGAGAAGGAAATGGACATAAAACCCCAGGAAGCTCAGAGAAGTCCAAAAATCAGGGATCCAAAGAGGCCCACACCAAGGCACATCATAATTAAAATGACAAAGTTTAAGTAAAAGAAAGAATATTAAAAGCAGCAAGAGAAAAACAGGGAACACCTATAAGACTTGTAGCCGATTTCTCAAAAGAAACTATGCAGGACAGAGGGCTTGGCAAAAAAATATTTGACAAGATAAAGACCCAGGATCTACAACCAAGAATACTTTATCCAGCTAAACTATCATATAAAGTTGAAGGACAGATAAAGAGCTTCCCAAACAAAAATAAACTAAAGGGATATATCACCACCAACCCAATATTACAGGAAATGTTGGAGGGACTTCTTTAAGAAGAAAAAACATGTATCAAAAACAGGAATAAAGAATGGTAACAACTACATTCCTATCAATAAGTACCTTAAATGGAAAAGAATCAAGTGCTCCGACCAAAAGACAGAGTGGCTGAAATGATAATAAAACGAGACCCCCTACATATGCTTCCTACAAGAGACTCACTTCAGATTAAAGGACACTGACAGACTATAAGGAAGGAGATGGAAAAAGATATTGCTTTGATGGACTTAGAAGGTATTTAAGTCAGACAGAGAAAAATAAACACTATATCATTTCACTTCTATGCGGAATCTAAGAAATAAAAAGAACAAACTAATCCAAAACAGACTCACAAATACAGTGGATAATTTAACATAGGACAGAGAGGAGGGGAATTGGGGGGCTGCAAGAATGGGGTGAAGGGTTAAAGAAGTACAAATTAGTAACTGACAGATGGTCATGGGAATGGGGGGCATGGCAGAGAGAATGCAGTTAGCATTAATACGCTGGAAAGGTGGAGGGTCAGGGGAGGGAGGAAACAACTGGGGGGATCATTTTTATGAATTATACAGATGTCTAACCAATGTGTGATATATTTGAAACTAATTTAGAAAATAAATTTAAAAAAAGAAAAAAAGAAAAGAAATCAGTTCTCCAAGAAGACATAACAATCTTTAATGTGCATATTTCTGACAACAGAACATCCATCTATAGGAGGCAAAAATTAATAGAATTGTACAGAAAAATAAATAATTCCACTATCACAGTTGGAGACTGTAACACCCGTCTGTTGGAAATGGACAGATCCAGAAAAGAAAAGCAGTAAGGACATTGTTGAACTTAAATGAAGTTCAAAATAAACTGTATATAACTGAAATCTACAGACTACTTCATCTAACGACTGTAAAATACATATTTTCCTTCATCTAATAACAGAAAAATATACATTCTTCTCAAGCTCACCTGGAACATTCACCAAGATAGACCACATTCCTGACTACGATACACACATTAACAAATTGAAAAGGACAGAAGACATGTAATGCCTGCTTTTAGACTATCGATGAATTAAACTAGGAAGCGACAACTAAGACAAATGGCAAATCCCAAAATATGTAGAGATTCAATAATGTACTTCAAATTAACACATGGCATCAAAGGAAAAATCTCAAAATAAATGTTAAAACATTTTAAGCTGAATAAAAGTAAAAACACAACTTATCAAAATTTGTGGGACAACATGAAAAAAAGATCTAAAATCACTTATCTAAGTTTGCACCTTAAGACTCTAGAAAACGAGGAGAAATTAAACCTAAAGTAAGTGCAAAAAAAAAAAAAAGAAGAAATATTAAAGCAAACATCAATGAAATTGAAAATAAAAGTCAATGAAACTAAAACCTAGTTCTTTGAAAAGAACAAAAAATTGATCAGTCTCTAATTAGCATAACTAAGAAAAAAAACACAGAGGACACACATTACAAATATCAGAAATGACAGAAAGGATATAACTACAGATCCCTGGACATTAAATTGATAATAAAAGAATATTATGAACAACGCTATGCCCACATATTTGATAATCTATGTGTAATAAACCAATTCCTTGAAACACTTAATGTGCCAAAATTCACACAAGAAATAGACAGTCTTAATAGACCCATATCTACTAAAGAAATTGAATCAATAATTAATAACTTTTTAAAATGAAAAGCAGCAGGCCCTTATTCACTGATTAATTTTACTAAACTTTTAAGGAAAAAGATTATACCGATTCTCTACAATCTCTTTCAGAGGATGGAAGCAAAGGGAATACTTCCTGATTCATTCTATGATACCAGAATTACCCTAACACCAAAACCAGACAAAACCATAAGAAAAGTTTAGACCAATACCTCTCATGAACATAGATGTACAAATACTCCACAAAAAATTAGAAAATCAAATCCAACAATATATAAAAAGAATTATACACTATGATCCAGGAATGCAAGACTAGTAAAATACTTGATAATAAATGAATCTTGTCCTTCACATTAAGAGACTAAAAAATAAAAATCACACGATTATATCAATAGATGTAGAAAAGTAATTGATAATATTCAACACTCATTCAAGATAAAAAAAACTCTAGTTAATTAGTAATACAGGGGAACATCCTCAACTTGATAAAGAGTATCTATGAAAACCCTACAACTAACATCACACTTAATGGAAAAAAGCTTGAAACTTTCCCACTAAGATCATAAACAAGCCAGCTTATCACCCTGGCTTTTCAACATACTGGAAGTCCTAGCTAAGTCACCAAGATGACCAAAAAAAAAAAAAAGAGAAAAAAAATAGAAGGCATAAAGATTAAAAAAGAAGAAATAAAATCATCTCTTTTTTTGCTGATGAAATGATTATTTTTGTAGAAAACCCAAAAGGAGTGACACACACACACACACAAACCAAATAAATAAACAAACAAAAAAAACAACTCCTGGACCAAATTAGAGATTATAGCATTGTTGGAGAATACAAGGCAATATACAAAAGTCAATTCCTTTCCTCTATATACCATCAATGAACAAGTGAAATTTGAAATTAAAAGCAAAACACTAGCATCCCTAAAAAGGAAATACTTCAATATATATCTAACAAAATATGCAGAAGGTCTATATGAGAAAAATTATAAAACTCTTATAATTAAAGAACTAAATCAATGAAGAAATGTTCCATATTCATGGACAGAAAGACACAATGTCATTGGGATGTCACATGTCCCCAGTTTGATCTATAAATTCATTGAAATCCCAATAAAAATTCTAGGATGTGGATACTGACAAATTGATTCTAAAGTTTACATAGAAAAGCAAAAGACCCAGATTAGTCAATATGCTATTGAAGAAGAACAAAGTTGGAAGACTTATACTACCTGACTTCAACTTACTTAAAGCTACAATAAATCAAGACAGTATGCTATCGGCAGAAAGAAAAGAAAGAAAAGAAAGGAAAGAAAGAAAAAAGAAAAGAAAAGAAAAGAAAAGAAAAGAAAAGAAAAGAAAAGAAAAGAAAAGAAAAGAAAAGAAAAGAAAAGAGAGAGAAAGAAAAGAAAAGAGAGAGAAAGAAAATAGGTCAATGGAACGTAATAGAGAGCCTAGAAACAAACCCACATAAGTATAGTCAACTGATTTTTGACCAAAAAAGCAAAGGCAATGCAATGGAGATAAGATAGTTTTTCCAACAAATTGTGCTAAAAAAAAATGACTTTAGACAAAGACTTTATGTCCTTCATGAAAATTAATTCAAAATGGATCACAGACCTATGCGTAAAGTGCAAAACTAAAAAACTCCTAGAATATAACATAGGAGAATCTTTAAATGACCTTAGGTATGGCAATCACTTTTTAGATATAACACTATAGGCATGACCAATGAAAAAGAATAAATGATAAGCTGGACTTTGTTAAGATTAAAAAGTTCTATTCTGTGAAAGACAATGTTGAAAGAATGAGAAGGGCCATTCTACCACAGACTGGGAGAAAATATTTGCAAAAGACACATCTGATAAAGACTTATCTAAAATATACAAAGAACTTGTAAAACTCAGCAGCAAAAAAAAGAGCAACCCAATTAAAAGTGGGCGAGACCCAAAAACCTTACAAAAAAGATAAATATATGGCAAATAAGCATTAAAACTATGCTGTACATCATGTTATCACGGATATCCAAATTAAAACAATGAGATACCACTACACATCTATTAGAATGGCCAAAATCCAGAACACTGACAACAACAAATGCTGGTGAGAATGAGGAGCAATAGAAATTTCCTTCATTGCTGGTGGAAATGCAAAATGGTACAGCAACTCTGGATGACAGTTGGTGGTTTCTTACAAAATTTAACATATTCTTACTATATGATACATCAATCGCTCTCTTTGGTACTTACCCAAAGGCATTGAAAACCTATACACACAAAAAAAAACTGCACGTAGATGTTTATAGGAGCTTTATTCATACTTATCAAAGCATGGGAACAATCAAGATGCCCTTCAGTAAGTGAACAGATACATAAACTGTGGTACTTCCACACAATGGACTATTTATTCTTCAGTGCTAAAAGAAATAAACTATGGAGCTATGAAAAGACATAGAGGAACCTTAAGTGCATATTACTAAAAGAAAGAAGCCCGTTTGAAAAGCCTGCATATTGTATGATTCCAACTACAAGCACACCTTGTTTTACTGCATTTTGTTTTACTGAGCTTCACAGCTGTTGCACGTTTTACAAATTGAAGGAAAGACCCTCCACTAGCAAAAAGATTATGATTTGCTTTATTGAGTTACTTTATTATGGTTGTCTGGAATTGAACTCCAATATCTCTGAGGTATGCCTGTGTATGACTTTCCAAAAAATGCAAAACTATGGAGATAGTATAAAGATCAGTAGTTGCTAGAGATTGGGGAGAGGGATAAATAGGTGGAGCACAGAGGATTTTTAGGGTAGGAAAAATGGATACATGGATGGATACATGCCATCATACATTTATCCAAACCCAAAGAATGTACACCACCAAGAGTAAACCATAAAGTAAATGACAGACTTTGGGTGATTATGATGTATCAATAGTAGGTTCATCAATTATAATAAATATACCTCTATGGTGGATATATTAATAATGGTAGAGTCTGTGTATGTGTGGGGACAGGGGGTATATGTTATATCTCTGTACCTTCTCCTCAATTTTGCTGTGAACCAAAAGTGGTTCCAAAAAATTACTCTTAATTAAAAAAATGCAAATCCATTGCTCACAAGTTCTACCTTCTGCAAAACACTAGAACACAGTTCAGCTAAGTTCTTTTTTACTCTATAACAAAGATTGTCTTTCTTCGTTTCTAATAACATGTTCCTCATTTCCATCTAAGACCTCTCTAGAATACCCTATATCTCTAGTGTGCACCTCAAAACTTTTCACGCATCTACCCATTACCCAGTTCTAAAGCTGCTTCCACATTTTACGTACTTATTACAATAGCACCCAGCTCTCAGTGCCACAATCCATATTAGTCTACTCAAGTTGCTATAATAAAAATACATAGACTGAGTGCTTTAAACAGCACACATTTAATTTCTTAGAATTCTGGAGGCTGGAAGTATGAGATCAGAATGCCAGCATGGTCAGGTTCTATAGTGAGAGCTCTTTCCGGCTTGCAGACAGTTACTTTCTCACTATGTCTCCCAATGGAGACGGAGGGCTCTGCTATCTCTTTCTCTTCTTATAAGGGTACTTAGCCCATCATGAGGGCCTCTTTCTAATGACCTCACTAAACCTAATTACTTCCCTAAGGCCCCATCTCCAAATACCATAACATTGGGGATTAAGACTTCAACATAGGAATTCTGGGTGTCACAATTCAATCTAAAGCAGTAATTCACCTCTTAAAACCTATTTTGTTATTTAAACAAATAAACAGAGAAAATTAACAGAATAACTCACATACAAATGGATAATAAGAATTATTCTGCTTTCTCTAAACACATGTTATTTCAGAAGAGCGCTTTTTAGAAAATGTTTTGTTTTTTTTTTTATGCCTACAGCCCGTGGTCTTCCTAGGTGGTCTCGCATCCATGTACTAACCAAGCCCGACTCTGCTTAGTTTCCAAGATCAGACATCGGGTTTGTTTAGGGTGGCATGGCCACAGACCATGGACTGTGGCTCCACTAGGGAACAAATTCAGGACCTTCTGCGTGTAAAGCAGACGTGCTCATTGCTACACTATGGAACCACGTCCAAGAAAATCAGTTTTATAGTATGTAAAATTCCACCAATATTTACATATGATATCTATCATCTGATATCAGTTGATATCTTATACATAATTATTTACTACCTAATTAAAAGCATTCAAAAAACTCTCTGAAAGGTGCATTTATGGTTAAAGCTGTCTTTTCCTTTATGATATGGATTCTGGTAGTTTGCCTCTGGGAGTCAATGTTATTTAAATCTGTATGATGACACATATGTGACTATAAGGGAGTTTCCACAGTCATATAACACTTAAGCAATATTACTGGAACAAAAGAGTTTGGCATTTACATCTTGTTATTGTTAAGATTTGGGACACATTTTTCATGTTTCTGATGAATTATGAGTGAGACTCTGAAGCCCAAGAACTGAGCATTCAAACTGGAAAAGCTGGTCAATATTGTTAGCTTTAACATATTGCTATTCCCTGTTCGCTTTCACAATAGAGAATTGAATGTGTTAGGGGAAAAAAAAAAAAAAACATTATTTTAATTAAAAACTAATTTTAAGAAAATTCACCTTAAATATATTTTACTTTCTTGAGTTTAATAATTGAAGGTAAGTGCTTCATGTAATAATAGGTTCTTTCATACCTAAAAATGTTACATAGCTTTTACATTTTACCATATTTATTACTTAATAAATTTTTATGTTGACAGTAGGCTTTGTTACATTCAATAGAGAATGATTTTCATTATATTGATCTGTCAGAAATAAATGTACTACCAACAAATTCATTGAGATACCGCTACTTGTTTTGATATTTTCCTATTTAAAACCAACATTTAAAAAAGTTTTACTGAGATATAAATTCATATATCACACTAATTTCTAATTTTAAGTGTACAATTCAGTGTTTTAAGTATATTCACAGATATGTTCAACTATGACCACAGTCAATTTTAGAACATTTTCATCACTTTTAAAAGAAACCTATACACTTTAGCAATTATTTCCATATTCTTCTGTCCCTCCCAGTCTGAAGTATTTCCTAATATACTTTCTGTCTTTATAGATTTGCCTATTCTGGATATTTCATATAAATGGTAGAATATGCGTTCCTTTGTGACTGGCTTCTTTCATTAGGTATAATGTTTTTAAGGTCATCCATGTTGTAACACGTATCAATACTCTGTTACTTTTTTGTAGTTTAATAATATTTCCTTGTATGTATGTGCCACAATTTGTTTATCTATCCTTCAACTAATGGATATTTGGATTCTTTGTACATTTTGGCTATTATTAATAATGCCACTATGAACAATACTGCCTGAACATGTACTATCTTCTTGTACAGAGACTTAAGGTAAAATAGAGGTAAGACCTTAGGTTTCCTCATTTCTTTCCTGAGCATGCACATAGATCTATGAAGGCATGTGTTCTCCAGATTCCCAGGAATGTGTCAGAGCCTTTCAAAACTCTTAAGAACATCTCATTCCCCGCCTTTTCCTTTTAAGCTATTTAGTTATTATATTGTTTGACCTAAACTGGAATCCATCACTTCAGGCAGACTGAAGTTAAAATAGTTGCCTGTAATTGTTTTAGATACATCATCTCCTCTCCACTGCTCCCCCATTACCCCCAGGAAGAAGACTGTCAACAACAAATGAGATCAGAGTCATCTTTTAACTGTGGTCTTCCAGAGAACCATCACATAAGTCATATAATGAATGACAGTTATTTGGGAATGAGATTTTGTAGGAACTCCAGCTCTATTCTGCTTCTTCTGGAAGCTACTAGGCTGCATGGAGAATATGAACCATCATTTTTCCTAGGATACTACTGAGCTGAGAGAGTGGGGGATGGCACTAAGGCAAATTAAAATGCTACAATTTCTTGTTCTTATTTATATTCAGCTGTTTTGTATATTTGTTTGTTTGTTTTAAGTAAACACTCTCTAGATTGTTGCAAGTCTTTGGTGAATTTCCAGAATTTGATAGAGGAATGTAAGTGTTCCTCAATGTCCACAAAGTCTCAATAAAATGCTTTATAGATTTCATATAAAATACTTTTATGAAATTTAATCTTTAAATAATAATAAATTTATTTCTGAAAAAACCTATAACTTCCAGAGTCACCAACTAATTGCCTTAGGAATATTATATTAATCCTTATTAGATTCTGTATCCAGTGTTATGAAAATGTTGATTCCTGACAATTTTTGCCTGTTTTCCTTGTTTTTATGGAGGAGTAAATGTTCAAAGTCCTCATACTAATAGTGATGCATTCTACATGGAAAACTTTGACAACATTATGCCAAACAAAATGAGCCAGGCACAAACCCAAATATTATATGATCCCAACTATATAAAATGTGTAAAATAGGCAGAACCATACAGATAGAACATAGACTAGTGGTTGCCTAAGACTGGGAGAGATGGGAGAATGGAAAAACGATAGCAGAACAGTGCAGGGTCTCTTTTTGAGATTATGAAAAGGTTCAAAAATTGATTTTGGTGATAGTTGCACAACTTTTTCAAAATAGTAACAACTACTGAATTAAATGAGAGAATTGTATGGTATGAGAATTAACTCTCACTAAAATTATTACAAAAACATAATAACAATGGGTAATTTTAATACTTTACTCTCAATAATTAATAGATTTAGAAAACCAAGGATATCAACAAGTTGAAGGATATGGCAAGGATATGGACAAGTTGAACATCATTATTAATCAATTAAGCCATTACATTTACTTAACCCAGCAAAAGCAGAATACACATTCTTCTCAAGTGCTTATGGAACATTCTCCAGGATCTACAATGTGTTAGGCCACAAAGCAAGTCTTAATATATTTATAAAAACCAGACCACACAAAATAACTTCCAGGTCAAACTGGTGGTGACAGAAAGAAATATCACCATAATAAAAATTAAAAAAATAAAAAATAAAATAAAATAAAATAAGTTCCAGTGTAATTTTGGAACATTGGTCAGGTTTGAATAAAAGGCTTCTCTGGGAATGAAGCCAGAACACAGTTCTTAATAGTATAACATTAAATCCTTTACAATTAAAACATTTCTAAGTATTGTCTAAATCAAAGCAATAAATATTAGAAGTGAAAAATTTTAATGTAATTAAAAATTTTTGTGCTCATTTTATTTTTAAAAATGTTTAAAAGAATTCTTCTGTGTAAAAACAACAATGAATTTCTAAAAATCATTCCTATACAAATATCTTTAAGAATGGCAACATAAGGGACAAACAATCTTTTCTTTTTCATTTGCTTTAAGATTAGATTGTAATAACCAGTAGTAAGGTATAATATATCTAAAAATTGTTGCAGAAAACTAAATTTACTTGAATGAAAGAAGCATAAATAAATTATAGGAACACATTAACATAGATATTTATATTAAAATCTTCACATTTTAAACTGGTATTTGCAAACGGAATCTAAGGCAATTACCAGTTAATAGTGTGATATATAATGATAAATTCAAAGTTTTAGACATGGGCAAATGGGCAAGCTAAATGCATTACGGAGCCTGCTTTTAAAATCTAAGATATAATGCAATAAATATCATTCAAAAATGTTAAGATGAAAAGAAAAACTAAGTGGAAAAAAAATGCTAGTAAAGTGTTTGTCGTTTTAATTTGCTACTCTCTTTCTCATACAGGTTGTTCTTTACTTAATATGACTTTATTAAGGAAATCTAGGTATTAAACTAATTATATTAGTTAGCAGTGCCTGGGATTTTGTGTTAACTCATAGACACATCTAACACAAATATTAACCAAACACATGTAAAACAAAACATCTACTTTTATAATATAGTCTATTATAATTTATTTTTAAAGTTCCCTGTACCTTTATTGTCTGTCTGCTTGTCTGAAATCGTTGATCAGATACTTGCTGCTGATGAAGGAGCTTTTCGTTGACTTCTTTATATTCTTTAGCAGACAATTCTGCTGTTTTTTTGGCAGTCTGAAGCACACTGTTTTGTTGTTGCAAGGATATGATCCGTTCTCGTAATAAAATAATATTGCTACTTGATTTCTGGGCAGTTATATTTTTCCACTTTTCTCTGTTAACTGAGAAAACATAACTCTATTATATAAAAATGATGTTGTTCATAATAATTTTAAAATCACATAAATTACAAAGACACTGTCAATTTCATATGCATTCTTACCTCTGGTAGGAACTGTTGTGTGTGAACTCTTTTGAATGTCACCATTCTTCTTTTGAAAAGATGGCTTTTTGGCATTCTTGTAATGAAAATAATCCTAAATTCGAAGGTTTCATAAAAACTAGATCATTACTCAGTTACAACTTCAAGTGAACCAACATAATAAATTTCTTTACTTAAAAATATATTTATTCATGCAGAGTTTTTAAAAATCTAGACAATAAAATTCTATAATTGATATCAAGAACTCATAAATGAACAAAAGTTGACAAAGAGGGCAGAAGATAACAAATACAACATCAACCCCAAAAGAGTAGAAATTTAACCTAGGGACTATTTAAACCTAGGTGTAAATATAGTAAAAGCAACAAAAATAAAGTATTTAATAACTTATTCTCCAGAAATCTCAGACACTGTTCTCTGTTGCATGTAGTCTGATGAATCCCTTCTGACAAATGAAGCTAAAATATTGTTGATGATAATAAAGTAAGTTTCCTTGAAGCTGTTTGTTTTCCTCTTGGCATTCCAATACCCTAAGGTTAAATAAAGTAAAGCTATGTTGACTTTGTTCCAAAATGTCTGACCAATTTAAAAAGCTTTCCCAAAGCAAAATTTGTAATAGGAATATGTTTCAAAATATTATAAATCCCAATAATAAAATATGTGGTCTTAGGTATTTGTTGACTGAGAAACAGGAATAATTTCAATCTAGAAAACTATTTCTTTAAAATAAAAATTGTTTTTCAAAGGTCCCAATTCAGGAACAAATAAATAATTATAGTAAAAATGGAAAGAAAAATAAATTTGACCTAATGTTATTATGACAATGAGCCATATATTTTATGTTGAGGGGTACATAAATTATACTATATTATATATAAGGCATGGCCCAAAAGTAATAAAACTATTTATTAATACAAACACAAGAAACCTCTATCTGAGATAAGGTTTTCCTTTGAAATCATTATTTTCCTTTAAACTATGTTTCATTTCTCGAAATATTTTTGAAATGTCTCATTTGAACTCGTCTTCAAAACCAGTTTATAAGATATATCCTTTAAAAGTTTCATTGCCTTATTAAGATTCAATTAATATTTAAATGCTATTACTGAGCACTGTAAAAAGATCCAATACAGAACTACCAAATTATAAATACTAGTCACTACACTTGGTGCCGTATTAAATGGACCTAGAATAGAAAAGTACTAGACTTCCATTTCCATTATTCTTACTGACTAGAAATTCAGAAAATTTTTCATACTTTGAAACACAGTTAAAATGTCTTTGCAACATGACAAAATATTAAGGGAAATTATGAGGTCAAAAATAAAGTGAAAGCAGGAATCAAGATAGATAAGTGTCCAACAAAATACAGGACAATTGATAATCCCTTGTGACCTTGAAATTCCATTTATATAGCAACATAGAATACAGAAGACAGGAAAGAAAGGCCCCTACTCAAAATGAGAAATTTGAGGTCACAAAGTTAGGACATTGTGTGTGTATGAACGGTCTGTACCTTTTTTTACTGATGATTAGTATTACATGTATAGATGCATCATAGTATGTTTAATCATTCAGCTAATGAAGAAAATTTTGGTTGTTGCTAGTTTTGGGCTATTACAAATAAAGCTGCTATGATCATTTAGGTACAGGTTTTTGGGTAAACATAATTTTTCATTTTTTGTGGGATAAGTGTCTAAGAATAAGATAGCTGGGTTGTACAGTGATTGTATGATTAACTTTTTTTTTAAAAAGAAACTGTTTTCCAAAGTACTGTACCACTTTATATTCATACCAGAAACATAAAAGATATTCAGTTTCACTGCATCTTTGCTAGCATTGGTATTATCACTATTTTTTATTTTAGCTGTTCTAATGGATCTGTATCTCATCAAGATCTTAATCTGCATTTCTCTAACGGTTAATAATGTGGAACACCTTTATATATGCTATTTGCCATCCATTTATCCTTTTTGGTGAACTGTCTGTTCATGTTGCTTTATTTTCCACTGTTGACTGCATTAGAATGATGATATTTGGTTCCTTAAAAGACTCCATTAAGAAGACCCTTGAAAAGGCACACTATGGAGTAGGGCAAAATATCTACAATGTATATAATCATCCAACGGCTCATATATAGCATATATAAGAACTCCTACAAAAGAATAAGAAAAATACAGACAACTAATTTGTAAAATGGGCAGAGACCTGACGAGGCAATTTACTAAAGAATTCCAAATGGTCAATAATCATGAAAGCATACTGAACACCTTATTAGCAATCACAAAAGTATAAATTAAACCTACAATAACATACCTCAACATACATACAGAAGTGGCTGAGATGAGAAATATTAACATACCAACTGTTGATGAGGAGCAGTAAAAATTTTCATATTTTGCTGGTAGGTGCAACAAATTGGTACAACACTTAGAAAACAGAGTTATCAACTAAAGCCTTAGAAAAATATAAGCTATGGAACAGTAATTCCACCCCTAGTGTTTCATTCCACCCTTGTATTTCATGCCCATGCTTATGCAATAGAAAACATGTACGAGAATATTCATTGCAATATTATTTACAAGAAATCCCAACTGAAGTAACCCAAAATTCAGCGGTAGAATGGATAAATAAATTGAGGTATATTCAGACAATGGAATGCTATACACAACAATGAAAGTGAATAAACTCCACATAATAAACAAAAGAAGCCAGACATAAAAGATATACTGTATAGAATCTATAAAATTTAAAAACAGGCAAAAATTAACCATAATTATAAGAGAGATGAAATCATAAAAAAAGGAAAGTGAGTGATTAAAGTTAAAATAATGCTTATCTTTGGGGTTAGTAAAAAGTTCTGAAGTTCTAATACTTTCAAAACACAATTGCTAAGATTTGGTCAACATTTGTTTTCTGACTGCAATATGCATAGATCTGTTCAGGGCAGTTTATACTATTTTCACTTACATGAATGGAATTATGAGTTACTTATATTTATAAACTCATTATGCTACACATAAATGACTAGAACTAAAAAAATTCCCAGAAAAAAATATGTGGCAAATAGAAGATTTCTATAAGATCTATTTATCAATCAATCAATGAATCAGTAGGCATTAGCATATAATTCTTCATTTGAATTTTATTGTAGTGGTAACTAAAACAGACTTTTGTCATCCATGACCTTTTTTAACTTCAAAAGTTCTTGCCATATCAAAAAATAAACACTTTGGGTTTGATTTTTAAAGAATCCTATACATTAATCAAAGACAACATTTTACAACAAAATAAAGTGATCTTTCCTCTGTTTTTCACTGATTTATGCCGAATAAATCAAAGGAGAAACTATGTTATCAATAGTAAAAATTATTGAATAAGTTGTTTTGGAACATTAAGTTTTTAAGATTTAAAATACATTAAGAAATTAGGTAAATATAAGAAATTTATAGATTTAGTCAAACTAAATAACTGTCATCACAAAGGCTGATAAAACAGAAGTTTTTAGGCTTGGTATATTTCATATACCTGAAAACAATAATGAGCTTATTGTCATTTTTATTTTTGGGGACTCAGATATAAATCCCTTAAGATTCATATTTAGGAGAATATTATTTCCATTTTATCTATACAATAAATTTTAACAAATTGAACTTGAAAATTATTAAAAAGTATATCTTTTTCACTGCATATTAAAAAAAGTTAATTTTTAAGGATGCAAATTAAATCACTGGCAACAAAATTTGATTTAAGTTATGAAGCATAAAATAAAAATAAAAACATAGCTTATAGCTAAGCAAAACAGTGTCATTTACCTTTCGAGTCTTGCCAGCTGTATTTGAATATATTTGTACTATTTCTTTTCCTTGCTTTTGGCTGTCTTCTGTTTGATCACTTTCTTTCTGGTCTGCTCCATCTTCTATAGGACTTATTTTCTGGGATGTTTCTACAATAATTGTTCCCAAATTTTGAGAGCTCTGTGTTTCGGAATCACTGCTTTTGGAAAAAAGGGGAGGCATAAAACCCAAGAAGTTGTAAATGCATCTTTTTTAATTTCAAGACTAAAAATATTATACCACATATTGCATATAAAGCTGTAAGTTTAATTTTAGAATTTGCTGGTTTTCAATTTTAAGAAAGAAAATTCGTCTATATATATTGTACAAAATTATGAAATCTCATCAAGAAATGAGATTATCTAGTATCAACTGACTACTAGTATCACTTCTATAGTATTTCTACTAAGTATTAACTCAGAAAGCACAGGTTTTAACACGGTTGGAGTATTCACTACTTTCTGAGCCATGGCAGAAAGCTTTAACATTGTATCAGAAAGTGTTTCCATAGTCTGGGACAAAATTTGAACCTCTGAGGCTTTCACCCATTGATCCCAGATTCACTTCTTACGGTCATTTATCATTCAGTAAAGTACTTGTTAAGCACCAGCTATGTGCCAGGCCTTTTCTGGGCACAACAAATAAAGTAGCAAGTGAATAAGGTAGATAAAAAGCCCTACCCTCATGTAGCTTTCATCCTAGAGAGGTGTGTGTGTGTGGGGGGGGGGAAGGAATAGGTAACAAGAAGAATAAAATATATAGCATGTGAATAGTTTGCATTAAAGAAAAAACATAAAGCAAAGGTCAGAAGTGCTGAGGCTGAGTAGAACATACAAGTCCAATCCTTTTTCTGCACTGATGATCTTTAACTGTTTAAACACACTTGTGTGATACTTGAGACATCTCTAAAAAAAACATCCCTATCTTGTTCAAATACTCTTAATATACATGCTTTTGAAACTCTTCAATACTCTGGTCACTCTTGAATGTCCTTCAGCTTATTTTGATGGAGCATTATGCTCAGAATTCAATTTCATATTCTAAGTGTACTATGAGAAGTACTTAATAGAACTGGTAGATGGAAACTAAAATTGTTTAAGCTTTTCTGGCATGTATATTGTGCTGCTGACTCATACAGGATTTAACAAAGCCTCATAAAAATTCTTCATGTACACTATTGCAAAGTTCAATATTTTTCCATTCTATAGTTCAGCGATCGGCATTTTATAGACAAATAAAGAACTCTGTAGTCTTCTGTATAACTGTATCACCCCGGTCTATTGAGATCTATGGAGATTTTTTTCTAATTTTTATATATATATATTTTAGTTATAATTGAAATACAATATTATTTTAGTTTCAGGTATACAATATAGTAATTACATTTATATAACTTATGAAGTGATCACTCCTATAAATCCAGTACCCATTTGGTCTGACACCACACATAGTTATTACAATAATACTAAATTCCACATGCTATATTTTACATCCCCATAACTGCTTTGTAACTACCAATTTGTACCTCTTCATCCCCAGACCCCCAATCTAAACAACCATCAAAATACTCTCTGTATCTATGAACTTCCTTTATGCTGTTGTTTATCCTGTTCTCTAGATTCCACATGACATTTTAAGACATTTGTCTTTTTCTGTCTGATTTAATCCACTTGGCATGTTGTTGCAGATGACAAGCTTTCATTCTTTTTTATGGCTGAGTCATATTCTATATATATACACACATATGTATATACACACACACATATATACACACATACACACACACCACCTCTTCTTTATCTATTCATCCATTGATGGACACCCAAGATGCCTTCATATCTTGGCTATTGTAAATAATGCTACAATGAATATATGGATTCACATGTCCCTTCAAAACCGTGTTTTGGGCTTCTTCAGCTAAATATCCAGAAGTAAGATAAACTGGTCCTTCTTCGTCTTTGGTTACAGCTTTTGTTTTAAAGTGTGTTTTGTCTGGTATAAACATTGCTACCCCAGCTTTTTTGTTTGTTTCCATTTTCATGAAACATCTTTATTCATCCCGTGTGTGTGTCTTTCAGTCTGTGTGTGTCTTTCAATCTGAAGTGAGTCTCTTGTAGGCAGCATTATGTAAGGGTCTTGTTTTCTTATCCATTTAGCCACCCCATCTTTTGACTTTAATCCATTTCTATTTAAAGTAATTGATGATAGATATGTAGTTATCGCCATTTTATTTTTCATACTTTTATCTATTTTTTCTTTTCACTTCTTCTTAAAGAAGTCCCTCCAACATTTTATGCAGTACTGGCTTGGTGGTGATGGACCCTTTTAGCTTTTTCTTGTCTGGGAAGCTCTTCATCTATCCTTAGATTCTAAATGATAGCTTCGCTGGGTAGAGTAATCTTGGTTATATATGTTCTTGCTTTTTTTCGCTTTGAATTATTTCCTGCCTTCCCTTCTGACCCGCGAAGTTTATGCTGAGAAATCATAAGATAGTCTTATGGGAGCTCCCTTATAGGTTAACTAACCACTTTTCTCTTGCTATTTTTAGGATTCTCTGTCTTTAACCTTTAGCATTTTAATGATGATGTGTCTTGGTGTGGGCATATTTGAGTTCATCTTGTTTGGGACTCTTTGAGCTTCCTGGTCTTGTATGTCTATTTCCTTCAGTTTAGGGAAGTTTTCAGTCGTTATTTCTTAAAATAGGTTTTCAATACCTTGCTCTGTTCTCTCTCTTCTTCTGGTATCCTTATGATGCGAATGTTGGTGTGCTTGATGTCGTCCCAGAGGTCCCTTAAACCATCCTCATTTTTTTGGATTCTTTTTTCTTGTTGCTGCTCTGATTGGATGTTTTCTGCCACCTTATCTTCTAAATCACTGATTCAATCCTCTGCTTTATTTAATCCACTGTTGATTCCTCCTAAGGTATTCTTCATTTCTGTTATTGTATTCTTCATTTCTGAATGGTTCTTTTTTCATGTTTCCTATCTCTGCTTTTATGTTTTCCATCTCTTTGCTAAAGTTCACACTGAGCTCATCTATTCTTCCCCTAAGTTCATCAAGTATCCTTATAACCAGTGTCTTGAACTCTGCATCTGGTAGATTGCTTATCTCCATTTTATTTATTTCTTTTTCTGGAGCCGCCTTCTGTTCTTTCATTTGGGACATGTTTGTCTCCTCATTTTTCCTGTCTCCCTATGTTTGTTTCTATGTATTAGGTAGGGCTGCTTGTCTCCCAGTCTTAGTAGAGTGGCCTTATCTAGTAGGTGGGCTGTGGGGCCCAGTAGCACAGTTTTCCCTGGTCACCTGAACCAGGTGTCCCAAGTATGTTATTTCTATGGGTTGTGTGTGCCCTCCTGTTGTTGTTGAGCCTTGGTTGCTGTATGCATGTCAATGAAAAGGATTGACCCTCAAGCTGACTTGTTGTGGGGACCAGCCAATAAGGGTCCAATCCTACAGAGCAGGATTTGCTTTAGCAGGGCTCTAGTGCCTGCACTTTCTGCCCTTTGGATGTGCTGTCTTCAGATGTGATCTCAGGTGGTGCTCGGCTCAGACCGAAGCCAGCCACTGGGCATGCAGGCTGGGGCCTCCTGGGAGGAGCTCTACTACAAGCCAAACTCAGCTGCAGACTGTGCCCTGCCCAGAACCAGCTGGTATGAGCCACCAAGCAATGTGCAGATGGCTGCCACCCATGCTGGGCATGGAAGTGCCTCAAGAGTCCAAGCCATACACCAAGGCCAGCAGCTGTTAGTGCTGGGCTTGGGGCTGCTAAGCAAGAGGTACAGGGCACAACGAGACCAGATGATACTTGTTTAAGTTTTGTGAAACTTTGAGAGATTTTAGGAAGGTCTGCAGCATAAGCCAAGATGAGCCATTTGCACAGAAAAGCCACTGGAAATAATTTAGATGGGCCCACCAGTTGGGAGGGGAAGGGTCTCATGGACCCTGTGTTAGCCAAGGTGATGAAGACTCAGATATGGCAGCTGCCTGGGTGTACAAATCAGGTGAGGGAGGGATGAACCAAAGAACAATGGCCTCTTCCAGCACTTCTCCCTGGGGGAAAGCTGACCCTTTAGCCCTCACTGCACATTCATACAATTCAGTTCCTCTTAGTGTGTCTCTAGAGCCTTTCGAGTTGCTGCCCCAGTGTTGGAGCTCAGAGCATGTGAGTCTGTCACCAAGTAATTCTACATGTCTGCCCCTTAAGAGGAATGTCTGTGACCTCAGAGGCCCTTCATCTTACTCAGCCACAACCTCCACTGGTTTCACAGCCAGAAGTTGTGGGGACTTCTGTTCTATGCACTGGAACCCTGAGCTGGGGAGCTCAGGGTGGGGCTCGGACCCCTCGCTCCTTGGGGGAATCTCCACAGCTGAGATATTCTTCCTGATTTTTAACTGCTACATGTGGGTGTGGGACCAGCTGGTTTTGCATCTCTGCCCCTCCTACCAGCCTCAAGGTGACCTTTTCTGTGTGTTCCTACTTGTAGAACTTCTGTTCAGCTAGACTTCAGGTGACTCCCAATGATGGCTATTCTGTAGTTTAGTTGTAATTTAGATGTGGTTGTGAGAGGAAGCAAGTACAGCAGTAAACTACTCTGCCATCTTGACTACAATTCTAATAAACAGAGATCTTTGGAGATTTCAATTCTACTTTGTAAAATAGTTTCTATCCCTTTCAATGTCATATTATATAAAAATTAGATAAACTTGCTTTGCTGAAATTCGGTTTTCCTTCTCAAAGGTATTAACACCAACTCCTGATTATCATTCATCACTGAATAGGCACTGATAAAGGTAATTTGTATACAGAGACCACAAAATGGGGGGCCAAAAAGTCGAAAACCTTTGACTTTTTCCCTTACTGCCTAAAAGAATTTAGATAGAATTCCTGCTCCAGGAAGGGAGATATAATCATAGATAACTATAGTTAATACGAACTAGCATGTGATACACAGGGAGGGACCTAGCAAGTCCTTTTTGATCAAAGTCCTCTCTGTGTCCCATTGTGAAAAATGGCCCAGCAAACACTTATTTACCAAACATTTGCTTTTCTATTTCCATGTGAATTGCCTTTCTCTCCTTTGAACCCCTATACTGTTACGGAACCCCTGTATGTACACACACAATAAATTCAGTCATTTTCTTGTTACTCTGTCTCATGTTAATTTGATTATTAGTCCAGCCAGAAGAACTTAGAAGAATAGAAGGAAAATTTACTTTTTCTCCCCCACGGTTCTGTCAATCCAGCCAAGAGAACTTAGAAAGGTAGAAGGAAAATTAATTTTTCTGCCCCATACCTCACTGTCAAGGAAACCTAACCTAACCCAATCACAGTCCTCCAACTCAGCTTTAGTTAGTTTACTTTACCCTAGAAAGTAGCACGGGCTATCCTTATTAGGAAATTCTCAGCCTCCTGGTCCATAATACCCTGTTTCTGCATTGCCTCTTCTAATGCTCTATAAATCTCTCTCTCATCCAAATTCCCTCAGGAAGCAGACTCCAGACTAGGTTCTGTACTCTACTAATCTGTCTCTATTAATTTGATTATTTGCCCAGATAAAGGAATTTAGACAGGGGGAGGAAAGTTATATTTTTTGTACCCCACAACCCTAAATCTAAAACAGACCACTATTAGAGACTTAAAAAAACTTAGGAAAATAAAAGGAAATATATGCCATTATAAAACAAGACAGAATTATGGAAAATTGTTCAATTTGTCTATTGTACCTTGAATAAAGAACATCAAACTCATTACTAACTTGTATTATCTTTGTCATTGACAGTGTGCTCTTGTAATACTATTATTCAATTATGGGAAATAAATATTAATAAGGTAATAACTTTATAATATAGTATATTTATACATATAAAGAACAAAGTTCTATTTTTCTCATTACCTACGTAAATTTCTTAAAAATCAGACTATGAAAAGACAAAAGAAATATACAGTTCTTAAGTCCTCAAGCTCCACTGTGGGATTTCTAATTGTTTGAGAATTATTTGCAGCTGAATGATTCCTGAGATTGTTCTGTCAGGCAAAAAATGTAACACTTAATCCTCACAGTTTAAAATTGAGTTTCAGTGTTAAATAACTTAAATGACAATCCTACATTTTAAGAGATATGTTTTAAGTGTGTGATATATCTCCCAAAACATGTGACCCTCTGCACATGCACTAATATGAAATCAGAATTGAGTGTATTAGTTAACTTTCATATATTTTATTCATACATACATACTCACACATGAGTAAACCGCATCATTATATTATGAAGAATGTGGTAGTACCAACTGGCTGAGATATAATTAGTAGCTGAAACAAAATTTCCTATAAGACATAGAAAAATGCTTAGTGGGTTTTAAGCTAACTAGGATTTTATCTCTAATTGTTTTTGAGGACTGGAAGATAAACCTTAGAAGAGGTAATAATGAATGAGAATACAGATTTGGTCCTTCTTCCTTACCTTCATAATTTTGTTGAGTTTTTTTACATGCCTAATGACAAGGGGCTTGACCCAAAGAGCATTTAAAACAGTGGCCCCCAAACTTGTCTGCATATTAGAATCAGCTGAAGCACTTCAAAAACTAGTGGAGTTGTATCCCACTCCAGAAGCTAAGACTGGATTATTCTGGGGGTATGCCAACGTTTTGGAGTTTTTATAAGATCCCCAGGTAATTCTAATGTGCAAACAAGTTTGAGAACCACATTTTATAGTAAGTTTCAGTTCTATGTCTGTGATTAAGAAAACTATCTGGAGACATCTTGAGGAATGTCTAGCCACTGCAAAGTTCTGCCACTGCAAAATGTGCCCTCTGGGATATTGATTTTTAAGCTGGTTATTAAGAAACAAAAGACTCAGAAAGAACCTTTTACCCTTCCTATTTCTGCCTAAAGGAATTCAGATAGAAAAACCTGTTTCAGGAAGGGAACCTCAGTATAATCACCTTAGCATATTCACCTTAGCACATAGCAATTAGCACATAACTGAGGAACAGGAAGAAATCTAGCAAAGCCTGTTTCCCTCTGTGCCCCTGCTTCTGGATGACCCCACTAGAATCTGTTTACCATATGCTTGCCCTTTCTCCTACCTGTGAATCACCTACTTCTTTTGGAATCTCAGACTCCTTCTCCTTTGTCCAAAGTGGCATATAAGCCTCAAATGCCCAATGAATTTTGGGTCTCATATCTTATGATATCCCCAGCATGTACATCCATAAAAATAAATCTTGGACATTTTCACCTGTTAATCTGTCTCTATTAATTTGATTATTAGCCCAGACAAAAGAATTCAGAAGGCGGGAGGAAATTTATATTTTTTGTACCCTATGACCCTCAATCTAAAACAGACCACTATTAGGAACTTAAAAAAAAAACTTAGGAAAATAAAAGGAAATATATGCCATTATAAAACAAGACAGAATTATGGAAAATTATTCAATTTGTCTGTTGGCAATTCTGCAACATTAAACTTCCCTTTTATCTAGGTATAAAAAGAGGTGTTCTATTATCCATTTGCCTTTGTAGTTACTGATGTGCTTCGATGCATATATAAATGTATAGCCAGAGGTAAGGGAAATATTATAGATTTTTAGTGTTCTCCTGTTGCTATTCACTAGGGGTTATAGTTTTATAACTTAAGACTAGGAATCTGTAGTTTTAAGGAAATTTTAACCACTATTCAATTAAAGTTAGTACAATGACTTTGCATAATACATACATGAAATAATTAGTGAAGATGGTTCTTAATTTAAAGGATGTTAAACAGCTTGTAGACATCTGGTAACAAGCTGAAATGGGTCATTCAAAATTTATCTAACTAAATTAAGGGGGGAAAATGTTTCTCCTCCCAGGTTGGCATGTCACAAGATAACTAAACCGACTTAGTAGGCTTGCCTGGGAATCCTTAGCTGTCAGTGGTGAATATGCAAAGGGCCAGCAAATTAAATCAACCTGCCAAACTGTCAATTTCAAGCCTCATGACTGCATGAAAATAGCATCACTGGAAGAAATCAAGCATTGCCTTCTTTTGGGTTTCCTGGCACCTATTCAAATACTCATGCAGTTGTGGCTAATTTTGCATGCAAATTTCAGTCAATAAGCTCAGAACAAGACCTCCCAAGATATTTCAAAGGATCTGACAGTATTTTTTCTGAATACCAAATCGACAGTAGTTGAAATTCAATCTCCATTTGCTGGTGCTTTACATACGCACAGTGTCCCCACCACAGAGATAAGTTAATGAGAGCCTTACCTGCTTTCACTCACATCCTCCCAGCCGTCCTTGTCCTTGCTGAGGTTCTCAAACATATTACTCATAACCTTGATGGAGTGATTGAGAACAGTGTGGTAACGACCCACAGAGCACTTTTTCTTGGCAGCTTTAAATTTAACCTTGGTAGTGGTTGTCTTACAATCGTATCGTCCAGATTTCACTTCCATGGTGGCCATCTCAGATTTAGCTTTGTCTGCCGAACGCTGCAATTTCGGCATTGAATTTATCAGCTCTTCACTTTCATTTCTCAATCCATTAGCTTCTGCCACTTCTCTCCTTAGGGAAGTGACTTCTCTCTCCAGCTCACTGATTTTTACTTGAAGATCAGCTTTCCCTTTTTCTACATCTTTACTTTCTTTTTGTAGCTGTTTTAGTTCTTTTTCTCTGGTCTCTGCATCTTCTTGCTGCTGTTTTAAGAGGGATTTCAGAAAACCATTTTCTTTTGTTAATTTTTTATTTCCTTCTTTTAATTTTCTTGACCTTTTCTCAAAAGATTGTAGCCGATTTTCCAATTCAATGACCTAAACAGAAGAGTTTCATTTATTCTTTTAAAAGTCTAAAACTGATATCCACTGTACTTAAACATTTCTAACTTATGAAAATAAAATTACTAAGCACAAAGACAAAATAAATCTAAAGTACTTAATTTCTAAATAATTCTAAGGCAGTATAGATAAATACACTCTAAAATGTAATAATATACTTGTTACAGGACAGATGGTAAAAGAAGTTAAAATTCTACACAAAGTGAAACAAATAAGTATGCTAATAAACTTTGCAAAGTTTTCTTAGATCATAAGTGCTTTGGCTATAAATATAATCTACTTGCGAAAAATTTTTTTCAGAGAAAAATAATATGAAAAGTCTAAAAATAGGTACATAGAGAAACTTTACTAATAAAATAACATTTTTCTTCAATATTTAACAACTATATGGAAAACTGGTGACCTAAATATGAAATAATTTATGGAGGCTGCTTATTTTCAAATTAGAAAAAATGTAATTCTAGTAGTTATAAGGTCCTTAGTTTACACAATAAACATTTTACCAAAAAGAAAAAATCTAACAACTTTAAATTATAACTATTTCAAGGTTTCATACAAATTAATTTTTTTCATTTCAATAAACAATGTTCATGCTGTAGGTCAAAGAAATGATAACATATAAGTCCTGACTTTAAAAAATTTGAAAAACTTTATAGAAAGAAAGACACACAAATAAAGCTAATGAAGAATATGATCTATGACCATAAGAAACATCCAAACCTGTAGAGAATTTTTATGAGTTTATTTGAGCCAAACTGACTACAATAGCTGAGAAGCAAAATCTCAACCAATTGAAAAAATGCTCCAGAGAATGGCAGTTTTACAGCTTATTTTCTACATTAGAATCAAAGGAGGAGATTTAAGAAAGGTTATATGAAATCCATTGGTGGTAAATTAGGGAAGCTGGAGAAACCAAAGGCGGGAAATCTCTGGGATTGGAAAAGCAAGTAAAATAAAGAAATATACTTCTTTTATATTGGTGGGTACAGGATGGTTAATAATTAACATTTAAAACACACAAAGATGGTATTTGAAGAACAGGATAATGAAGAGGGGTTCTATAGTCTACTGCTTTAGTGCAATGGGTGTGCTCTGAGGGGTCTGGAAAAGGAGATTACTCTGACATTCTAAAACTATGTTATTTTAGATTCAAAAAGATAATAGATGGGCTCACTTAGGAAAAGACTGACCTTTGTTAAGGAAGCTATAGGCAGGCCTAGGACCTGACTACCAGACAGGGTCCACTTTTAGTTAGGAATTTTTATATTCGGACCATTTTATGTAGTTACTTTCAGTCTCTGAGTTTGTAAGCCTTCCCTGAACTTGTCAGGTTTAATATGTGGCCCATTTTTCATCCATAGATCTAAGTGCCATAAGTCTGGACAAAAAAGAAAGAGCAATTCATTCTAAGCCATGGATACAAAATTTTCAAGAAGGAGTTGATTTTGATTTAAATATCGAAAAATAAATAATAACTATGGTTTGTAACATACATATTATCATTTACAAAATACCATTTTATAAGCATAACCTCTTCTGATCATCTCAAAAACCTGTGAGGTATGTACAGCCAATAAGTACCTTCCCGGAAGAGGAAATGGAGGCTCTGAAAACTTATCTAAATGATAAACATTTCCTAGTTTGAACTGGGATTCGAATTCAGGATTTTGTGCCCAACCCACTATTCCATAAGACATATGGGGAAGAAGAGTCACCCAGATAGATATAGATAATGAACAAAGAACTGTAGTCAAGAAAGAACAGAATTAAGCAAGAAATCTAAGTGACTGAAAAACCATATGGACTCATATTTACTTTTAAAACAAAATTCTTCAAAGGGGAAAACATTGTTGATGTACTGACAACCAATTATTTAAAGTAATATTCCAGAAATATACAAGATGAAACTTATGCATTTTTATAACACTTTTCAGTTTACTTATGATGGTGAAGATGTAAGCTGGTTACTAAACATGAGTTTCAGTCATCTCTGATTTACCTATCCTCTATACCTGCTGTTCTTTTAGTTCGACTCTCTTCATTTAATTCAATGATCATTTACTGATTGGTTATCCTGTCTTGGGTCATGGATATTTTCTAACATAATATGAAGAATCTCAGCTAATTTTAATCACTTATTTCCACAGTATGATATACTCACCTGCTATTAGACCTATGACTTTATAGGGCTTACTCTTGACCTGAAGTAGAAGTTTATGAAAAAGTTCGTACCAGACTATTATAGACCTCTGTGTATTTCTGCCAAAAAAAATTCTACTGTTCCTTCACAATGCGAATATATTATTGAAGAGCTGGACAATGTGACAAAAAATACAGTGTCCAAGAGTGCATGAATTCTGGCTGAAACTTTTTTACTTCTTCCAAATCACTCTATCTCCAAATTTTATTCTCCGTTTAGTAAAAAACACTACAAACAAATAAGGAACATCAGTTTTTACAGTCTCTTCAGTTTTTTTCAGTGGTCTTAGTCACTTTAGTGTAATTTTCATAAATATATTTTAAAATATTTAGCATGTTAGATTCCAGGGTGGAGTAAATAGCATTTACTTCATTTTTTAAAAAAAGGTATTTTGTGCAAATAAGCAATCATGCCTTTAAAAAAACTGATTTTGACACTAGTGGTATAAAAATATTAATAAGCAGCATGGTCTAGGAGAAATTTAATTTTGAGTTTGGTCTGGATCTCTACCTCTGGTTGCTTTACCTAGTGAAATATTTAACCTATTTTACCTTTAGTTCCTCATCTGTGAAATGGGAATGGTAACACCTATCTTGAAGGTTGTAAGTATTAAATGTAATCACACATCATAATTCCTGGAAGATAATAAGTTCTAAATAGTTTATCACCATCATCATCATCTATTATTAATCATAATGGCTATTTAATAAAATTACTTGAGCTGAAATATAACTTTACTGTATATTACTGAATTAATCAGAAAACCAAGTTATACTTTTGATTAAAACATTACATACTATAAACACACTAAACAAACAAACATCTTAAATCTGAAATTGCAATTCCGAATTTAGCATTATCTTTTTTTTCATTAAAATCCATTTAAGTTTAGGTATAACTCATGAAAATTTTATATACTAATGGAAAAAAGTCTATTTGAAGTCTGTTATGTTTAAAGTGTGTTAACTGTTTAATGTGAATCTATGTTTAATCATAAGAACTGGCCAAATTTATTTGCATTTAAGTTTAAATGGAGGATAAATAATAAAACATAAACACTACTTCCAAAGGCTTTGAAATGGAAACTCCATAGCACATATTAAAGTGTTATTCAAGGTATCCTCTTAAAAACTATCATTAAGTTCATTTTAAACCTCCAAAAAATGAAAGGAAAATTTCAATGTGTATTTGAGAATAAAAATCAGGGAAACTGTTAACAGCATTTAGTTTGTGTGTAAATCAACTAAAGCCCATACTTTTCCTCCCGTACTAAAACTTTTAAAAATTTACCAAAAAGACAGCTCGTTTCAAAACAAATAAAACACTTGACTTTGTGAAGTGTGTGTATTACATACTTTGCTACAGCTCCCATGACATAGAACCACAGGCTGTGCAGCTTAAACCCAAGTAACTTCCTTTTGATTTAATTATTTCTTTAAAGACCTCAATCTCTAAATTCAGTCATATTCTGAGATAATAGGAAAATAGAATTTTTACATAAGAATTTTGGGGGGCACAATTCACCCCATAACAGTGTGTAATATTAATATATTATTTTAAAATAATCTACTTATATGTTTCATTTCTACTATAAGCAAATACTGTTTTCATGATGTTACTATCTTTTAAATCCATCTTGAATGAGTTTATATACATTGTGGGAGCGTCGAAAACTATTTTTCTCCAATTTTCTAAGTTCTAGCTAGGCTAATAATGCTTAAATTCATATGTCCTAAAGTGAATATGCTAAGGTGATTATACAAGTTTTCCTACCTAAAGCAGGTTTTTCTATCTCAATCTCTAAGAAAAAAAAAAAGGGAGGTAAAAGCAAAACAAAACTCCTTCTGAGTTTGTTGGGCTTTAATTGATTTCAGCTGGAAATACTCTGCATGCCAGGGTGGCACATTCCTGGCAGACTCATTCCTGACACCCACAATGTACCTTCTTTTAAAATAAGGAAACTCAACTAAAAGGGGTTAAGTCATGACTCATACAATTGCATTAGGTAAATATAAAAATATATTGACAAATTAGAGTGCTAGTTTCACATAGGGTCCAATGAAAATGATTCCTGTTGGATTTTTTAGAACTTTAAATAGATTTCTGAATCCGCGATGGATGTAGTCATTTATGGCATTTGGAATGAAATCATGGATTTCTTTAGGGTTTCTACCCCAAGGCAGTAAGTAGTAGCAGAGTATTATATATTCAGAGATAAAAGTTACACGAAACCTGACAGACAAAAATATTGTTCTAAAACAAAGAAGATAAGTCAGTATGAACCATATGACAGTCTAGCTAGTAGTGTGCACATTACCTCAATGACTCATTTTACCTTAAGATAAATAAATGTATTTCTTGTTCTCTATTATCATGTTAACCTAAAGTGGTCATTCAGTAATAATGAGATGACAGCCTTTGTTACCTGACCATATGCCAAGTGTTAGACGTATAAGAAATCTTGTCATCTGCTGTAAATCACTAGATTTCCTACAAGTCAATTCACAAACGTAAGAAATGTACATAGCCACATTCATATTTTTGTTTATATATTTATACAATTCCAGCTTTATGTAAATATTCAATGTAGGCAAATGACAATCAGCTATAAGAATAAACCTATTTAAAGAAAATTTCTTTATAATAATAACAAAAACTGCTAAAAGCAACCAAGCCCATTTAATTAAAATGGATAACAATGTATTTACTCATAGGAATATAAATTATGTACAAAATTGTAAATATAATGTTAAGATTTTTTAACAACATTTTACTATTAATAATAGACATGACGTAAAGTGACTACAGGGTTTACATGGATGGTTCTATTAAAACAAATATAACTATGCTAGATCAACTGGTCGTAAATTTTTATCCAAAATGAGATGAGTCATATATTTTCAAGCTGAAAAATAAAATTATAAACACTTTACTGTGGTGAAGCTGAAACGTCTCAGTTTTTTTTGTGCAAATATTGTAAATCTGTATGTTTGTTGAAGTATAACAGGGAGTCTCATATGTCTCATTTTAAAGTTAAACTGTTACGTTATAAATAATAAACAGTGTAAATTTTTATAATTTCTATTGTCATTCTTGTCATTTCATCTTTGCAAATATTTTTAATTTATGTCAACAGAAGCACAAGTGTTTCCACATTTATTTCACTAACATTGATTTTTTTTACCCCATTTTGGCAAGGCAATGTTTTTGAATTACGAATTTAAATTAAGGATTCACACAAGGTTTAAGTTCATGCACCCTCATTTTAAAATATAATCCTTAATGTTAAAATTCAGATTTAACTTGCTCAGCTCAATATCTTAAAGACCAGACTACCTTCTGTAATGTCTTCTCCGACATTTCTTTCCCATTCTTCTCTGAAGTACTCTTCTTGACCCCATCATCTTCATTGCGTCTAAAGAACTGTTCTGCTAGAGAATAAATAATATGTTATCTCATATACTGCTAAAACACTGCCCTGTCATTCAAAGGAAAAGGGTTCTACAGTTTCTCGATTATGAACAATCTAGTCTATTTTATTGTTCAAGTATGTGGCCAGTAACTGACCTGTTTTAAGATTTTCAGTCATATCATTATGTATCTTTGTAGTGTCACATTTTTTTTTTTTTTGCAGTGTAAGATTTTCAAAGGTACAGCAGATCTGCAGGTTAACAGTACTACTCTTTTATTCCTATTTTCATCCTTTTGTGGACTATTCCCTCTTTGCCTTAAAAGCAGAATTCACTGTCTTTTTATCTATACGAGTCACTACTAGTTTTGTTCTCCGGATCTTGTTCCCTGCCAGGAGGATGAGAGTAATTGCTGAACAAAGCAAAGTAACAGAATTAGGGTGGACTGAAACTATAACTTACCATGATCTTTTACTTGCAAAAAAGATCATGCATTGGGCAGAGTAAACTATAAAATCATATTTCCAGAAAAACTATGACTTTATAACAAATAAAAATCCAGGTAATGGGTGAAGTTGTTTCTAGAAATCATCCCTACACTGGCCATGCATTTGACTATGAAAACTTTTCAGCTCAGCAAAAATGTATAAACAACTTATTAACCTTAAAGGAAAAAAAAATCACAAAATTTCAGTTAATTTTATTAAAATTGAAATATATTAAAACCTCTAAAAACACTTTTGATATGAGAAAAACTATTGTGACAAATTTAACAAACGCTTTCTTAATGAATTATTTTCAGGATCAATATTACTCAAAGAATAAAAAAGGGGGCAAAGAAGAATACACAAACCTAAAAGGATACATATCTGTGTTAGACTGAGATGATTTTGCTTTAAAGTATTTTTTGCTGCTGTAGGTCAGTGTAAAACTTTGATTTATCAACAAAGAAAAAAGAAAACAATATTATTCTCTGTAGAGTAGAAATCCTCTTGGTATAAACAGTGACTAACAAGTTTGTTAGAGTGAATTAGGCATTTCTTTTGTCTTTGAAACATGACATATCCAATTAAAACTTCTGTACTCATGAAATAAATAGAACACTATCCTAAGGATAATAAAAGCTAGAATAGGTAGAATTTGCCACCTGGGGAATATGTACCTTTACCTTGATAATCATCTATTTGGTTCCTAAGTTTCTTTTTCTAGTCCCCTAACACCATGGTGCTGAATTCATTTACAACACTCTTTCAGCAATATAGAAATAATATGCAAATACAATTCATCTGTTCTAGTCATTTAAATATCTGCTATAGTTTTAAGTAAAATATTTACTCTCAAAAATATGAAGAAAATCATTCTATGCTTAAAGAACATTACAGTGCTAACAATAACTAAATCCATTAAAATAAAGGCTGAAGATCGACTGAAAAATGAATTTGGTTGCTGCTTTTGTGTTCCTGGGTATGTGCAAGGCCCACTGGTGATCTGGCTGACCACGTTCACTTGTGGTTGTCTGTTGAAAAGTTGGTTTCTCATGTTCTCAGGTTTTATAAAGAATATTCAAATACCTAGGCCCAGGCATGGAGAAGAGCAATGAACTGACTCTGCCCCTTCATCCTTTTCCCATCAAGAATTTCAGGATTTGGAAAATGAAGAAAGAGGACTAGTTAGAAATATATACATCTATTTTTGTTTCCTATGTTTCAAATCACCTTACTGTAGATTTATTTTTAATATTTTAGTTCTATATGTTTTCCTTTCCTTTTTACCACTATAAAAATTCTGATTTATACTTTTTTTATATTTTTTCTTCTCTCCCCTCTTTTCCTTTTTAACTTTTTACTTATTCATAGTTGTTTAAATTTATTTTATTCTACCTTCTAGTTTTTCATTTTCTCTTCTTTTGGAGTACATTAAAAATTAAATTCTCCTGCAAACTTTTCTCCTTTTAGTCTTTCTTTCAGCTATTTTACATATTATTTTTAAAAATCTAGTATCATTATAAAGAGCTATAGAATATGCCACCCCAAAATATGCTGCTATGGCACACTGACTATTTCGAACTGGAGGCACTTGAAAAACAGCAAATGTAGGGAAGGGCTTTCTCTAAACTCCTCTATGGAGTTTTATCAACCAGGGATGATTTACTCTTATCACAGGAGAGGGGACTAGCAGTGTATATCACACCTGAACTTTGTAACAAACTTCATACCTCTCATCTAATCTTCTAAGTAAAACTGAAGGCCCTTATGACACTGATGAAATTTACTTTGAAATCCTAGATCTAGAAATAGCACCTCAGAGACCTAGTCTTTCCCCAGGATAATCAGCAACCCCTGAGGCAGAGGATAGTAGCCCCGACCTGACTCGTGGTCATAAGGTCTGGATCTCTGGCAGGCTAAAGATAACATGACCCAAGTTATGTTTTAGCTCCTGAGCCTTAATGTAGAATGATTCCCTGGCTACTTTCCTATATGATTGGACAGAGGGTCGGTGAAAGGGATCACAGAACTGTCCTTAAGACCTGAAGAAATGATTTATTAATGTTACCTCACCTCCAACTACTCAGCTCAGAGCATGACTCCAAACCCCTGATAGTGTCTTGTGATTTTGCCCTGTATAATTTGTAAACTATAGGCCACTGGGGAGTCGGAGTTTCTCAATTATAACCTCTCCATCTCCGAATTGGCCAATTTAATATTAAACCTTTTTCTTTCTATACTGCAAATTCCTACTGGTGTATTTCTTAGGGCCAGTGTAACCAGGCAGACAGACTCAAGAAAAAACATTCAGGTTCAGGTAACTCTTAAGACCCCATTCACCTTTCCTAAAATCATTTAGTCTCCCCTTTTTCATTTTGTATTAAGATGGTATTTAATCTTGAATGCTAAAGCCACTTCTTTGAATTATTCACTTTTCCCTGGCTATCTCCCAGGTGTACATGGGGTATACATGTTAATAAACTTCTCGTTCTTTTTCTCTCTCGTTCTTTTTCTCTTGTTAATTTGTCTTTTATTACAGAGGTTTCAGTTAAGAACTCAGAAGGATAGAGGGAAAATAAATTTTCCTCCTCTACAATTATTTTTTTACTGATTATATGATGCTTCCAGCATAGACTTTCTTAAACATCTGTTTGTGATTATATCAACTTGAGAGATAAGGAAAGGGAAGTATGTAGCAATTTGTGTATTGGTAATTTCCTAAATAATATTGTTATTGTTACGAAGTTCAACTGAGTAAATTTGAAAGATCTTATTGGCTTTATTCAACAGTTCCTGAATCCAGCAGCATCTCATCTAGCAAACAGTAACGAGTAGTGAGGAGCTGTGGAAAATGAAAGGCTTGTATAGGCATAAAGAGAGTAAGACAGAAAAGTTATCAAAGAACAAGGGAATTATTTCAGGCAAGGTCACCTTCCTTTAAGGGCAGGCAGGGGTCTGTCCAGCAGACTACCTTCCTAGTGCTGACCAGATAATTGCAAACTGACTGGGTAAAGGTTACATTCCTAGGAGAGACTGAACTGCAGTTAGGTAAGGTAGTAAGTCTTGGTTTGCTGATGTGGATATTAACACAAATGACTGTTTTTATTTCACTTTTTAAAAAAGTAAAATAAGAGATATAGTGAGTAGGTTTTACTTTAGAAGTTACTTGCCATACAGTAAGAAAAATATATTTGGTCTTTGTCTCTGGCTCCCAGCACAGAGCTATAAAACCTCGGAATTCCAAGTGATGGGAGTGAGAGGAAAATCTTTTATTATTCGTAACAATCCCCTTTCAACAATACCCGAGTTTATGCTAATCAAGTGACTCTTGATGGACCCCTAGATAGCTTTAGGATGGGGGTTGGTTGTCAGAGGAACCAACCACGTGATTAGAGGTTTGGAATTTTCAGCTCCATCCTCAGGACCTCCAGGGAAGACAGAGGGGCTAGAGATTGAGTTCAGTCTCCAATGGCTGATTTAATCCATCATGCCTATGTAATAAGCCTCCATAAAAACTCTTAAGTGACTGCGCTGGGAGGGCTTCTAGGTTGTTGAATTCAAGGTGCTGGAGGAGGGTGTGGAGGTTCCAATGCCCCTCCTACCACACCTAGACCAACACATCTCTTCCATTTGTTTGTTCTTAAGCTGTATCCTTGATAACAAATCATTGATAGTAAGTAAAGTGCTTTCCTGAAGTCTGCCTGAAGTCTGTGATCCTTTGTAGCAAATAATCTGAACCTGAGGAAGGGGTGGTAAAAATTCTCGCATTTTAGCCAGTTTGTCAGATATACAGGTGGTGGCCTCGTACTTATGACTGGCATCTGAAGTGGGGACAGTCTTGTAAAACTGATCCTTTAACCTGTTGGGTCTGTGCTAATTCTGGGTATTTAGTGTCAGAATTAAATTGAATTGAATTGAATTCAATGGTAGGATAATGAGTTAGAGTCCAGAAAATCAGAGAAATAGTGGTTAGGTAGCAGAAAAATTCACAAACTTGGTGTCAGAAGAATTCTGAATAAAAACTCATAGTACTGTTTTAGATAAATGAATTGGGATATGTAGGCATTATTCAGCAAGACCTGCCATTAAAAAAAATTTTTTTTGTTAACTAAACATTGTCTCCTAGGCAAGATAAAAGCAGATTAGCCACTATACTCAGAACCATCGTCTCTTCTCTGAAAAGTAACCCTAAGCTAATAAAAATTAAAGTCCCATGAGTTAGAAGAACAAGAACTCCTGTTACTGATGGAGAGAAAAGAATCTCAATTATTAGATGACCTTGGTGCTTAGCTTATCTTTTTTGAGATCAAACCAACCCCTTTGACTTTATCCGGACAAAAGCCTTGGGAAGAATAGACGTAATCAGTTAACTGTGAAAGAGAAGTGGGCCATTATTGTTACAAGCACAACTATTTTGAAAAGGAGGTTGCCAGGACAATGAAAGTACAGACAGTCTACAACTTATAATGATGGTTCGAATAGATTTTTCGAGTTTACGATGGTACTAAAGCAATACGCATTTAGTAGAAACTGAACTTTTCATTTCGAATTTTGATCTTTTTCTGGGCTAGCGATATGCAAAATGATATTCTCTTGTGATGTTGGGCAGTGGCAGCAAGCCACGGTTCCCAATCAGGTACATGATCACGAGGGTAAACAACTAATACGCTATAATGTACTATATTGCCAGTGGTTTTTGGATATTGTGATCTAAGCAAGTTTAAGGTAGACTGGGCGAAGCCATGATGTTTGGTATGTTAGGTGTACTAAATGCATTTTTGACTTAATACTTTCAATTTATGACAGATTTATCAGCATGTAACCCCCATTATACATCAAGGAGCATCTGCATCTTTTTCTAGGAAGAGAGGCGGGAGAATAGGGGGATAGGTAGGTTTTTTGCTGCTTCTCCATTGTAAACTACATTCAATAAATAAGCTTCATTGCCTTAAAATAAAACGTCTTTATTCAAGGGTCCTCAATTCCGTCAATTCATGAGGGTCGGTTACTGTCTTTAATTCCCCTAGCTAGCTAGGAGGCCATGTGTAACACCCTCTTGTTACTTTTATACTATTCATTCAACTCATAGTTTTTAAATATTTTAAGCAGTTTATTTGCTATGTTCAAGTATTTTATTAAGTCTTAACTATTATTTTTACATTTAAATTAATGAGCGTTGTGAAGTATAACATTTTAATTTGTGTTTCTGGCTTCAAGTATATTTCCTGTCACAAAATATTTTTTAATTAATTTACTTTAAATATTTTACCATATTCCTAATATTAATACTTTTGCTTCTTTAAAAATTTTTATCTTAAAATTCTTGCTTTTGATCTTTTGTTTTATTAGCTGTGTGTGTGTGTGTGTGTGTGTGTGTGTGTGTATTTCAAATACAAGAGGGAAGTGTGACCTTAAGCATAACAGCAGCAACAGGATTACACACACACGTAAAACATGCATTTTAGATATGCAATGTATATAGAATACTTTGAGGGCACAAAAGAGAAAGCAGATGAAGGTATACAACAGAATACACCATCCCAAAGTATGCTCCTTTGCCATGAGGATTATTTTGAGCAGATGATTTTTGGAAACAGCATACATAGGAGAAGCTAAGAAAACAGAGAAATTATCCTTTTGTAAGGGCAATTTACATTTATAAAGTAAATCTCCATTTGTAAGGGCATCTCCCTCATTACACCAGGAAGAGAAGGATGCCTAAAACACCAGAAACGTTTATTAATGAAGAAGATACTGACCTACTGGCTTAATATTACATTTTTATCCTACTTATTTCTGGTCACCTTCCCATATCTGGCTTCCTCCACAACCTTCATTTTTTTGTTTCATCTGAAGATGGTATTTAAGCCCAAATTCTAAGCCATCCTTGGGCTACTCCATTTCCCTGGGTATCTCTCATGTACATGTAAAATATAAATGCTAATGAACTTGTTTGTTTTTTTCTCTTGTTAATCTATCTTTTGTTATAGGTGGTCCAGCTAAGAATTTACAAAGGTAGAGGGAAAGCCCCTACGAAGGTTTCCAATAGGAGGTCACATTCTAACCCAGTCATTAAAGATAAGTAGGTCTTTTCCAGAGGAACTGACAAGGAAAGGAAATACTATGCATAACTGTCCAGAATTATTCAATGGTAAAGCACATCTGGGGTTTTATTTTGCTGACTTTTTCCATTCCAGGATGAAAAAATAAGGCTAAACATATGAAAGATAATGCTAAATAGGTAAACAAAGGCTACATTACTGTGGGAGAAAAGAATCTGGGCTTTTCCTTGTAGGATATCACTAAATAACGTAAATTTTTAGGTATTTAAGTATACCTTCAATATATTAAAAACTGTGTAGTTAAATTATGGCTGTAAAAGAATTACTTAAGGCTAATTAGTCTAACAATTAAATGATATTTTGATACTTTTATTTTGTTTCAAAACATTCAGGCTGCATTTGAAAAAGCCTCTGAAAAACGAAATCCCAATTATCTAAATTCTTTGAGAATGCCTCCCCTACAGAGTCCTCAATCGATTTTATATTTAAAAACTGTAATCCATTTCATGTACATTTCTAAGTAAATGGGCCAATGTGACCAGAAGTAATTTAGAATACCAATAGCCATTATGGAGAACTTCTGATATCCCCAAACTTACTTTTTTACAAATCAAATTGGATAACCATAGCTCTAAAATTGGCAACCCTCAATGCAATGCCTATTTCGATTGATATTTTGAGGCTTCCAAAGGTTACCAGGAGTCTAAAATTGTCTCTTTGCAAATTAAGAATTTAAGATTAACTGAGGCAAACTAACAATTAAGGGAAGATAAAATGGCTTCCAAAGTCTCACATTCCTCTACTCCTGCACCATTGTTCTCTCCCTCGCTTCTTTGTATCAGGCTCACCCCGGGTGCCATTTTCCTCTCCTCTGAACCTACTAGTACCTGCCCTTTTAAAATTAAGCTTTCTGAGGATCAAAAGGCTTAACACCCAAATTCTTATATTCCCCGAATTAAACCTTAATTGGAATCCACAGTCAAAGAATTTCCTCAACATAATTGAAGATCCCTACATATTTACTGAGAAATTTAATATAGTCATTCAAACTTCTCAATCTAGTTTCTCTGACTTATGTCAGCTTGTTCATATGCTTTTAAGGGAAGACCAGGCTCAGTATTGGATGAAAACTGCTAATTGGTAAAATCCTGAAAGGCCTCTTGAATTACAACCAGGAGACTATTCCACTGACTTATCATATGATCGGGCTCATTGATATTGCTAAACACCTTAATCAGGCATTTCCTAGGGCTTTCTGAAAGCCTGTTGATTGGAATAAAATTCAGACTTGCTCACAAAGTCTGATGAACTTGATTATGACTATCAAACTGACTTCAGATTGTTTTCCAAGAAAATTCTGGTCTTCTTTCAGATGTAGATTCTACTTGGGTAGCTTTTAACTCTATGTTTATTAACAGCTAAATCAAGACTTTTCTCTTTTAGTTAAAAGGACCAGGATAGAATAGTTATGTCAACTTTAAATTTGATTTGCCAAATCAGCTTGCTCTCACCCTAGATGAGTCAAATGAAATGAAAGACAGACTGCTAAAATTCTTAATTTTAAACTCCAGCAGGTGAAGTTCCCTATACAAAACCTAAAACCTCCTAATTTCTCCAATTACTGCAAAAAGCTTGGACAATGGAAAAGGAATTATCACAAATTTAAGCACTCCAGGGACCTTCAGCTTTCTAAACAGCCCTTCCAGTGTTTTCCTAATTCTCAGTGACAGTGCTCTGAGGAACCACAGGGGTTCATCCCAATCTTCCTCAGAGAAACCACTCTCCAGATTTGGAATGAATTTTTCTGTCTTTATTGACACGGGACCCATACTCTCAATGCTTAATCCCACTGCTATAAAGTGGCTCCTGCCTTGGAGAACTAAAACAGTTCAAATAGTGGGGATTTCTAATAAACCTCAACAGGTTCCTATGAATCTACCTATTCCTTTTTGTTTGGAACCTTAGAGAGATAGTCACCCTTTTCTCCTTAGTTCCTCTGACACTACTCATTTATTAAGTCAAGACTTATTAGGAAAGCATCATATTGAAATTTCTTTCTCTTAAAAGAGAGAAATAAATCCAGAATTTGATAGCAGCCATCGAATTAGCCAATCAGGTGAATTAAATGACCCTTGGACAACTTTTATATGCTCCATTTCTAATGGTACTATAGTTAAATTTGGGAGCACCGATCATTTGTCCCTATTGGTTCAGCTGCCATCTTCTTTACAGGCAAAACTTCCAATTTACATTGGTAGAATCTACAGTGCACCTTCTTTCAAAATTCAAATATATCCCTTAAAACCCCTTTCCAAAATCTACCAGTATCCCACAGGTAAAAAATCACTTCAAGGTATAAAGCCCATAATAGAAGATTACAAAACTCAGGGTCTCATTGTTCCTTGCACTAGTGCTGTAATACTCCTATTTTACCTCTGAGAAAACCCAAGAGCACAAGGGTTTGTCCAAGGACCTCCAAGCAATAAACAACATTATTATCCTCAACATCCTATTATTTCTAACCCTCATACACTATTAACAACCACTGAGAAAACATACAGACATGAGTAAATTCTTTACTGTGATTGACTTATGCAGTGCATTTGTTAATATTCAGTTGATGAAGTTAGCCAATACCTTTTTGCCTTCACTTGGGAAGAAAAACAGTTCACCTGGAGAATAATGCCTCGTGGTTACTAAGGGCCCTTCTTATTTCTCTCACATTCTGAAGGCTAATCTGGATGATATGAAGTTTTCTATAAGTTCAACTTTGTTTCAATATATAAGTGATTTGCTTCTTTCCTCTTCCTACCAAGTCTCTTCAGAGGAGGACAGCATCCACTTGCTAAAGCTTTAGCCTTTAAGGGACATAAAGTCTCCTTGGAGAAACTGCAGTTTGCCAAAACCCAGGTTTGATATTTAGAGCATCTGTTATCAGGACAAGGGATGCACCGATATCCAGATAGGCTTCATGGTATCCTAAGTTTCCCCAAACCCAAAATTAAGCATCACTTGCAAGGTTTTCTTAGCCTAGTGGTTGTTGCCACAATTGGATCCCAAATCTCGCTCTTATAGAAAACCTCTGTATGTCTTACAAAACAACAAATATCCCAACCCAATTTTAAGAGAAGAACAGGACAATGTGGCCTTAAAGCCTTAAAGGAGAGTTTAGAGTTTAATAAACCAATCTGCCCTTGGGCTTCCCAAATACCAGATTACCTTTTTCCTTTTTGTATTTGAAAAGGAAGGAAATGACCTTGGGGTACTAATCCAAAAACATGGGGACTACCATTAACCCATAGGGTATTATGGCCAGCAACTGGACTTTCTGGCATGGGGATAATTCCCCTTGCCTTAGAGCCATTACTACAACTTCTCTTCTACTTAATAGTTAAGGCCGCCAAAAAAAAAAAAAAAAAACATTTTGGAATCCCCTTTAAGCATCTTTCTACACCATGCAATAGAAGCCTTTCTGAATTCTCATTATGCTCATAATTTTTTTAGTCACCTGCCTCACCTCCTATGAAATCTTTTTGTTAACTGCTCCTTACATAACTCTTTCACGTTTTAATAACCTTAACCCTGCTTCCCTTCTCCCCTCTATTATAGACAAAACCCCTCGCAACTGCTTAACATTGATGGATCCCTCCTGACCTACTGATGATCTACAGGTAAATCCTTTGAGTACTGCTACTTCTCATGGTTCACTGATGCTTCTTATTTCTATTGCACTGGATATGCAATATCAATACCCTTTGATAAAATCAAAGCAGCACCTTTGGGCTACTATAGCCCAGACCCAACAAGCCAAAATATAAGAGCTCACATGGGCCTGCACACTAGCCAAGGGCAAAATGGCCAACATTAATATTGAGAATAGATATGCTTTTGGTGCAGCTAATCATTTTGGAATGTTGTGGAAACAATGTGGCTTCCTTACTTCCAGCAGAAACAAAATTTTTAAATGGCCCAAATATTCAGGAATTATTGGATACTATACTCTTACCTGTTGGTTTGGCTCTTTTTAAGATCCCAGGGCATTCTAAAATTGATTATCTGAAAGCTAAGGGAAATCACCTTGCTAACACTTCCACAAGGAATGCTGCGCTTAAAAAGGATCAACAGTCTCTGTCATGGTCCAAAGGGCTATTTTTCCAAATGATAACTTTGAAAAACTGGTTAAAGAAGCCCAACGATTGGCCTCAGAGAAGGAAAAATAAGACTGGAAATCCAACAATTGTTGGTTTGATAAAAAGAATCAGCTCTGGTTCAGGCTAAAAAGCAACCTAATCCTACTAAAGACTAAAATCCCCACTCATGACTACTATATACACGCTAAACCCCTGGTCCACTGAATCAATACTGGTGAGGAAATATTAATAAGGCCACAGAAAGCACCTACTTCACTTGTCCCACTTGCCCAAAGTACAACCCAGGGAAGCTTATTCACACTGCTCCCAGACATTTTAAATTGCTTAATGGACCATTCGAGGTCTGGCAAATGGATTTCATACAGCTTTCCTCAACTCATGAATACAAATATGCTTTAGTCATGTCTGTATGTTTTCTCAGTGGACTGAAGCTTTCCCATGTACAAAGGCTACTGCTTTGTGTGTGTGTGTGTGGCTGAAATCCTTTTGGAAAAGACCATCCCTACCTAGGGATCTCCTGTAGAACGCCACAGTGATTAGGGGAACCATTTTACTGGTCAGGTGCTTCAACAAATCTGTGCTGTTTGGCAAGTTTTACAACACTTTCACTAAGCTTTCTACTCTCAATCCTCAAGTTTAGTTGAATACACTAATGGTATTATTAAAACTCAAGTGATACCTTTCAGAAAAGTTAAGACATTTTGAATGTTTTGCTCTCTGTTTTGGGGGCATAGATGTGATACACTACGTAAGTGAATCTAGAGAGTAAAGAGACATTTTATTCTGTGGTTTATAGGAATTAGTCTCATTACTTCAAAGTTGGGCTCCAAATATATTATTGAAACAATACGCCTTTTTCTATTTTCACAGAAAAGGAGTTTGCCTGTGAGTATGTGTGCTTATTTTAAACTGGTATATTTTAAACTTAAGTATATTTTTATTTTCTTAATCCTCAAAGATTTTAAATATGTATAATACAAAATATATCATATTCATATACATGCATATATTTTGTATGCCAATGTGTAAAACAAACAAAAAAACAATGGGTAGGCAGTAGTGCTTTATAAAGAGAAAATATTTTATACAATCTGATAAATGCCTACTTAAAAATTTATTCCACACTCAGTTTTCAAAAAGGTTAAATTATTCTTCTACCCATCCTTTACTCGTGGCATTATTACAGTGTAAAATATTTCAATATTTCTTCTAAACTAAATGTAACTTTTTGTTCCATCCTGAGAAAGCTTATGTTATGCTTTTTCTTTTCAAAAAAATGTTCAAACTAGTAGTTACAAAACAGTCACAGGAATATAGAATATAGCATAGGATATATAATCAATATTATTGTTATGGTTGTGTGTGGTGTCAGATGGGTGCTAGAGTAATTGGGGGAGAATCACTTCATGGATTATATAAATGTCTAACTTTTTAAATTTTAAAATAAAGAATAAAAAACTCAATTGATAAAAATTGTAGAGGTCCTCCAAATACTTTGGCTAAAAGCATTGCTATTGGTCATTTTAAATATCAGATTCACACCCTTTGGAACTCATAAACTCAACCTTTGAGATAATTACAGAACACCCAATATACCTGGCCCCTGCCACTTTTGATCCACAGCTGATAAAAAAACAAAGAGAGAGAGATATACTTCAATATAATAAAGGCCTAATTTCTTCTACCAAAATTAACCATGTTCCGACAGAGCAGTTTTTCACTGATCACTCTAGAGAGATAAAGATCCTAAGCACTTCCAACCTGTAGATTATATCTACTGGAAAAGATGTCTTCAGAAAGATTCTCTCCATCCTTGCTGAAGAGGCCCCTATCAGGTACTGCTAACTAACCCTTATGCTGCCAAACACCAGGGAGAAGACTCCTGGATTCATGTTACACATCTAAAGAAAGCACCAAACCCTGACTGGACCTGCACACCATCTAGTGACCCAATGGTGAAGATTTCCCTGAAATTGAAGCAGATGAATTATAATGAGACAGTTTTCCCAACATGTCTGAAACAGGACTGTTGAAAGCTGTCTGCCAAACCCCTGATGCTGACTCAGTGCTTCAGGGGCACTTCACTGCCTATGATCATGACAATCTCTCCTTTTTGCTCAAACGTGACCATAACAGGTTTCCAATCTGTGCATTTTCCCTCTGATAATCTCCTTATTTGGTGGTGGTAGTTGGGGGAATGATAACCTCGAAGATACTTTTCTTCATTCGGTTTCAGTACTTTTCCTCTCCTGGATCTCCTACTTCTCCATCCTCCAAGACCTAGGTCAATAAAAAATCCAGGAGACTTCTGTTCAGGTCTCCTTTGGCAATGAGATAATCCTGTCTGTGCTGATCCATCTGATCCTCGACTGGAGTGCAGCTCCATGGAGGAAAATGAAATGGGGAAGTTGGCGCTTTCTCCACTTTAGCCTCTTGCTTATACAGCAAATGACTAAAGTCTTCACTGTTACTTTCATTTTTGTCTATTACCTTAAATCAGCTACTTGGACTCCTGAAAGCTCAGCATTCTCCAGCTCAGTTGGGCTCCTAACAGAGATTATGTGGGACTGTATTAAAGATTCACTACAATATAAATTGAAATTTTCAGCAAAGAGAAATTTAATGTGGCAGGCACTTAAGGTGTTCATGTGGGAGGTATAGAGGAGGTAGAACTTATTTGAGAGGTAAGGTAATGATTTTTTTTTTTTGAAGGACATGCTTAACTTTTAGGATCTTGTAAAAAAAAAAAAAAGCCATAGAGAAACAGGTAGCAGGAAATAAGAAATATATATCTAATACATGGAGAGAGGTTACTAGTTATATAGATTTAGGACTTTAATTCAAGGAAAACATGTTCAATGATATAAAAGTAAGTCAGAGGCATCAGATTTATCTAAAAACTAGATAAAATATATGAAAAAATAGTTTTCAGACATCGGGTATAAGACAATATAAGGTAGTCATCCCTGAGAGAGGGCAAACGAATGAAGCGAGCTCTGTGATTGCTCTAGCTTATTGTCTACTGAGAATTTCTGGCCCATGGTACAGATATGGGAGAATCTACATGTCTGGCGATCTTCCTCAATTAAAGAGACAGATCCCAGATTCCAGTAAGTCCAAGGAAGGGAGAATTTGCAGGGAAAAGCGCCAGGCAGAAGAGATCTGCTCAGAGACAGAAAGAGCTCTACAGATCTACAGAGGGCCCCCTTGAGTCTTTAGCTAAGTACTGATCAGCACATGCACATGAGTAAACAATACAAAGAAAGATGGAAAGATGTACTTAAAAGGATAAACATTCTTCAGTAGAGCAAAAAAATTAAAAAGACGTGTATTGTCAAAAAAAAGATAAGAATGACAACATAATTCTCATCAGAAACAATTTAAGCCAGAAGGTAGCAAATTTTACAATGCACTAAAAGAAAAAAAAAACTGTCAATAAGGAATTCTATACTTAGTAAAAATAGCTTTCAAAATAAAGACAAAATAGGTTTTTTTCCAGGTGTATAAAAGTTGAAAGAATTCATCACCAGCAGATGTGCACTATAAGAAATATTAAAGTCATTCAAAAGAAAAAAAATAATACTAAATATAAGTCTATGTCTATAGAAAGGCATGAAGAGCAGCAGAAATGGTTCTCAGTAGAGGAAAACAAGAACCTCCAGGGCTAATTATATCTAAGACTCTAGGCTAAACACAGATAATAATTTGAATCATTGGAATCACCCCTTCAACCAGAAAACAATCTCTCTTAGGTGCACTGATGTAAACATTTAATTAAATAACAGATTTAGAATCCAGTCTAGAAGAAAACACAATTTAAGCAAGCAAAGAATGTATCATAACCTTGAATTTAATAAAATATAAGCTCATAAAAGAGATAATAAGGCATCCAAAGGAAATAAAGTGGTAACTTGAAGAGTTGAGGCAATAAATTGAGAGCCAAAATAACATCATTGTAGAGCTAAGAGAAATGTTAGAAAGAAAAAAGAAAAGAATACATATGGCTAAAACCTGAATTACTGATGAAAGAAAACTGACCATCGACTGATTGCAGAAGAAAAAAATGAAAGATTAAGTCAGAAGAAAATAGATATGAAGGCAAGACAAGAAATAATCTAACATAAAGACAAATGATGTCCTTGAATTAGAGTATATAAAAATGAAACAGAAAACACATGCAAAAATATACACAAGAAAAATTTCCTTGAAATGAAGGAAGACCTTAATTGAAAAATAAGAAATTACATAAATAATCCAAAAGATGCAATTTAGAACAAAGTATGTCAGGCATATTCTATTTAAATTTTGGAACATCAAATTGAAAAAAGTAAAAACTCAAGCATCCACATAGCAAAAATAAATCATATCCAAAGCAAGAAGTAAGGTTCCAGAGGGAGGGGAAATCGGACTCTTCTCCATAATACACCTCCACAGCAACCCTGTGTTCCAAAAATGAGTAACACCTAGAAAGTTCTGAGGGAGGAAGAAGTATGACCCAATAAAATTACACCCAGCCAATTTATCCCTCGATTATAAAAACTGTCGAAATATATTCTCAAATATGTAAGCTCTTGATATATATAGCTATTTTGATTACTTAGGGAAAAAAAGACATATTTTCAATTATATAGCTAACCAAGGAATAAATCAAAATAAAGAATGCATAAATAGAAAGGCTATGTCTTTTAGAAAATGTGATGAATATTGAAATCATTATATTCAGACACACTGATTTTATTTTGCTTCACTTGATTTCGCTTGACGGATACTGCATTTTCATCAGCATCAAGACGAGGCCCTCCACCAGAAAAAAAAGATTATAATTATAAAGGCTTAGATGATGATGAACAGTTTTTAGCAAGAAATACTTTTTAATCAAGGTATGTGCATTGTTCTATTAGACATAATGCTATTGCATACTTAGCTGACTACAGTATAGCGTAAACATAACTTTGATAGGTACTAAGTAACCAAAAAACTTGGGTGACTAGCTTTATTGAGATATTCTATTTAGCATGGTGGCCTGAAAGTGTATCCACAATATTTCTGAGGTAAGCCTGTATAGAAATAAGAGTTTGAAACTAGGATCTCATTGCTACAATATGTAAAATTGTAGACTTTGATAAAATTAAGAAGTAATTTAATAAACAAAACTCAAGATGTGGGGGAAACAAGTGAAATGTTCTATAACAGTGCTAGTATTCTCATCTTGCATGGCAAAATGTTAAATTTTAATATGCCCTGAAATTGAAATATATACTTTAAAAATTACAAAGTAATTCCATCTTCAATAATTTTGGAACTTTTTAATCCTAGTGGAAACTTTTAGAAATTAATACTCTTGAAAAATGAAACATTTATCTAAAGTTTAATAGTTCTTTTCCTTTTACATCTGTTTCTTTTTATTTGGTTAGCTCCAAATAAAAATTATGTAAATATCTTTTTAATAGCATATGTTATGATTTTCTTTTTACACAATTTCTCTATCTGGGCTTCTTTGTATATTAGTATGATAAGATTTTTGATTTGATAGTTAATTTTGAAATTCTGACTTTCGTATGTTTGTGAGTTAGGAGTTTTTGATTTCTTCCTTTTATTCTTTCTTATTGCTTGAATGTTTTTAAGTAGAATGATTTTTCCAAAAACAATAAAGTTATGTTAAAAAGGTAAACCAAGGATAAAGTTTTAGAGAATCCCTACAGTTAAGGAAAAAAATGAAAGAAGTCCTAGTGGAAGAGACTAAGACACAGGAAACAGAAGTAGAAGGTAAAACAGGGGACAATCAGTGTTTCAGAAACTAATTACGGAGTACGCCTGAAATATAACACAAATCAATGGTGTAAAATAGAGGGCTTCAAATATTATCCTTGATAAGTCATCAGTGATCTAAGTAAGAACAATTGAAACAACAACAGTAATTGGGACAACAGCCAGATGAGTAATATATGAAAACTTAATTATTAAGTATAAATTAAGTAAAAATTAATCATTAAGTATAAATCATGGACACCTAAAAAATATAATGTTAACAATTAAGCTTTAAGAAGGTTAAGTAAATGAAAAGAAATCCAGTCAACTCAACCTTATTTACCTTTTTCTAATAAGGTACTGAAGTATGGACTGAAGTTGTATAGTAAATATAGTTATCCTGATTTCCACAAAGGAATAACCTTGCAATTGAAACAGATAGATTCCTCCATACTGAACATTTTTAGGCTACTGGTTTAGGCAGGTTGCAGGTTTACGGATCCCCAAGTTTCTTTCTAATTCTAAGATTTTGATTTCTGGACAATCAAAGAAACTAAATGATTTCCAGAAAAATGTATGTCAAACAAAAACATAAACACATTATTGATATTGAGTTCAATGACTCTATAATATCTATAAAACTTTAAACAAATATAACTAATAAAATTTCATCAATGAATATTAAAAATAAATTACCTTTTCTTCTTATAAAACAGCTTTCTAGAATTTTTAATAAATTATAAAGCTGACTTTCTGGTATTCTATTTGATTTTCTCACAACAGGTGAAAATGTTAATGAGATATCAATGAGTAAAGCAGTGGAAAGAGGGTGAACAAAGGCAAGACTCTTGGAAGAAATTAAAATAAAATATCAAGAACCAGATAATTAAAAAATGTCTGCATTAAATATTTATTCTCACAAAAAAATTTACCTTCTCTTTTCTCTGCTATACATGTATTCAATTCTTGTATTGTTGCTTTATCAATAGATATATGCACTTTAAGTTTATCCAATTCTTCTTCAAGATTCATCCTGTGAAAGTTAAAGCGATAAATGATTATTTTAAGAAATAATGTAGCAAACAAACACAGGTGGCAAGGTTGTTTAAAAACATATGAATTAGACAGTAGTAAAATAAAAGCAAAAATATATTAACAAATCCTAACAATTAAAACTGAATTTTAATAAGGATTTGAAGGGTAAAATACTTTAAGTGATTTTTCACTTTATCTAAATAAACATGCTAAATACTTTAAACACAGACTATATGATTTTAAAAAATCATGTAGTGAGTTACCTGACCACTTTCTAACACACAGATGTGCTATGTAGAACAATAATAAAAAAATGTAATACATAGCACTGAAAGCAAAGATAGTAAATTTCTAGATGCCAAGTAAAGATAAAGAACCCTTACTAGTAAAATGGAATTGAGCTACAGTGGCAAAAGACCTGGATCAAGTACTGTCCATGGAGACCTCAGACCTTGAGATCTGAGTATGGACAGAAGTTTATGCTCAAGGCCTTTCATGGCTAAGAGACAAAGTTGGACTAACTGCATGAAGCTAGGAGACAAAAAATTGCTAAACGAAAATCCAAATATCAGAGCTTATTTGGTTAGAATTCTATTAAAAAGGGGTTTCCTGGCCCAGTCTAAGGGTGAGATAAAATCAACCATGTGAGATCAGAATCCTAAGCCTGTATTACTGGTTTCAAAATCGAGTCATATATATTTGCAGAGAACTAACAAATCAATAGTAATGTAAAACCTGGCTTTTGGCCAGTGTACACCGGTAAATTCAGGCGGACATACGTATCCACTAAAGAGAGGCTTCCACGACTAAAAGAAAAATCAAAGAATCCACAAAAAATCATTCTCAAAGAAGTCAGGTTTGCAGATAAGAATAAGCATATAAATAAGTTCAAAGCTATAAATGACAGTCTACATATTACTACTCCTAGAATGGGAGAATGCACAAGGAAATAGAGGTAACAAAACAATTCAAAATGAGTTTTTATTAGAGTTTTTTAAATGTTGAAAAAGAAAGAAAAAGAGGTGATAAACCCATACTTAAAAGAACAGGATTTATGAAACAAGAGAAGACAAATAAGACAGCCAAATAACATTACAATGCTAAATAAAATAACTATAATTAATAATAAATTACTAATTGAAATTTAAAACTCAATAGATGGGTTAATCAGCACATAGACAAAGTTTTTGAAAATTGGTAAAATGAAAGACAACACAAATAAAGAGAAGAAAAATAGTAACAATATATGAATTAGAATGGAATGAAAAACCCAGAAAGCATCTAATAGAAATTATTCGAGTACAGATTTGAGAAAATTTGGTGGGAGGTGAGAGGAGGAAGAGAATATTCAAAATACAATGACTAAAGATTGAAAACTGATGAAAAGTATGAGTTAACAGATTAAGAAAGTTATCAAAAATTGCAAACAGAATAAATAAAACTAAACTCACACTTAGAAACATAGGAAAACTGCAGGACACCAGAGAAAAAGAGACGATTTTAAAATCAACCAGCTAGCAAAGAAAAATCAATTAAAAAATTTCAGAATGGTCCCACAAAGGAAAAACAGATGTAGCTCATCTCAACTTCCTTTTCCTTGGCTCTCAAATCACTAACCCCGTAGAACACAGGGCTACAGTTGTTGGAAATTTTATTTCTTGCTTCTTTAGAGGTATTTACACTCATAGTTTGTTCTTTTTAGGAAGAACTCATACCATCCCTACTTCTAACAAGACATATTTATAAATATTAGGAGCCACCTTGTTCTTGAGTCAAACTAAGCTCTTACAGACAAGAGCTATAAAGGAAACTATCCCAAGAGCTCAAGCAGTACTAGGAGACGTATGAATTGTGACCAGCTAAAGAGGAAAATCTTTGTTGAACCCAAGGGGTGTTCAACAAAGAACTCAAAAGGGTCATTCTAATGAATAAAGAAAGATAAGCAAGCCTCTGGTAAAGGATACCCTAAACCTGTACTAACAAGATGTTAAAAAAAAAAAAACTGAAAATGTTTAAATGGAGTTGTTTTTTTTTTTTTTTTTAACATACCTCTCTCAGCAATCAATGGAAAAAGTGGGTAGAGATCAGTAAGAACATAGAATATTTGAAAAGCGCTATGAAAATACTTGATCTAGTAGACATTTATGAAACACTCCACCCAATATTGACAAGACGCACATTCTTTTCAAATGCTATGGAATTTTTACCAAGATAAAACCACATGCTGGACCATAAATGATTCTTAGTAAAATTTAAAATATATAAATCATGCAGAGTATCTTCTATGACCAAGTATAATTAAATTAGAAATCATTACCAGAAAGCTGTCTGGAAATTTTTCAAATGTTTGAAATTAAAGAACCTAGTTTTAAGTACTTTTTTTCTCAATGAAGACTCTAAGAGAAATTAGAAAATATTTTGAACTCGCAAAAAATTAAACCACAACATTTCAAAATGTGTGAGGTATGAAAGCAGTGCTATATGGGCATCTACAGCATTCTATTCTTATATTAGAAAAGAAGAAAGATCTACAATGATTTAAGCTTCCAACTTAAAAAAATAAAAACAAAAAAAAGACAGATCAAGCTGCTCACTTTTTTATTATGTGTATTGACCATTTGGATGTGCTCTTCTATGAAATAACTATTCGAGCATTTTACTCGTATTTCTATTGGGTTGCATTTCCTTTTCTTATTTATTCATAGGAATTCTTCATATATTCTGAATGCTAGTCCTTTGCTGGACATATGTACTGCAATGTCCTTTTTCACTCTGAAAGTTAACTTTTAATTTACTTAATAGTATCTTTCAATGAACAGAAGTTCTTGATTTTAATATAGTGCAGTTTGTCAATTTTTAATTTATAGTTAGTCCTCCTTAAATCTGGTTTAAGAAACCTTTGCGTACTGTAAAAACAAAAAGATGTTCTATGTTTCCTTCTAAATGCTTTACTACTTTATCCTTCACATTTAGGTCTGCAGCCCATCTACAATTGACCTTTGCATACAGTATAACATAAAATATTCTACTAATTATAATTGTTTTTTAAAAATCGAAGTTCTTGGGGCTTGAAGAATACAGTTGTATCATCTAATATTTTGGTTGTTTCCAGTTTTTCATAATTAAAAACAATGCTGTAGTGAACATCCTTGTATATGTGCCTATATGCAAGATTGCTGTAGTGTTTTTAACTAGAGGTATAATTACTGGGTCTTTGAGTACATACTTACAAAAAAACAAAATATTTCAACATAAAAAGAAGTATGGAGAATAGTATAAGCAACATTAATATACCAACCATCTACAGAGTTAAAAACACTAACATTCATAACTTTTATTTTTGTGAAAAAAATAAAATGATCTTTAAGTAGTAGTACCCCATATAATATTACATTTCTTCCCTCTCCAGAAATTATCAGTATCTTTAATTTTGTATGTATATTTCTGTTTCATGTTTTAATACTATATGTGTTTGTATAGCTACATATAATTATATTTTTTGTGAATATGTGTGTAAATATGTGCACATACATATATATCTACAAAAATACAGTACTGTTCTATGATTAAAAATACTATATCTTTCCAGAATATATTATAGCATATATACTATAATTCAACTTCCTTCCTTTAACTCAACTTTTATTTTTAAAGCATTTCCCTTTTCATAAACGTAGATCTAATTTATTCATGTTAAGTGCCATATAGTATCTCATTATATTAATATACCACACTGAACTTACATCAACTATTAATGGTCATTTAGATTGTTTCTAATTCTTCACTATTACAAAAATACCACAATATCCTTATTAATATATCTTAGTTCGCTTTATTTAAAATATTTCTAAGAATCTATTTGAGTGAAATTTTTCTCTCAAGCACTTGTATATTCTCTAGATAGAATTACAAATATTGAGAAAAGATATCACTAAATTAAATGCTTTTTTACATTTGAAGATAATTTTGCCTACAACATTTCTACATTGATAATATGATAGTATATTTCTTATGAACATTAAGAAGCAACTGATCTACACTGAAAACAAACTATTCTGAAATCTGAAGTAGTTTTTAGAATAAGTAAATAATTTGTATTACTTGCTTATATCATTCAAAATAAATTTTTATATTTATATGTGGTCATTAGCATTCAATTCAGAAGTTCAAACTCAACATCCTTAACAAAATTATTTTCTCTAAAGAAAAAATGTGTTAAGATAAACCGAGTTATTTGGTGTAACGAAACACACTAAATACAAGAAAGTAACTCTGATAACGTTTTAAAGAAAAATCAGAAGATTATTCGATACTTAAAATTTACTATGTAATTCCTTAAGCAAATACTGTTATCCTTTAAGTAATTTAAAACATATACATATAGTGCCACAGACGTATGAAAACAAATGAAGACAGCAATTAAATTAATAATACTATATGAATGGCGTTAGGATCCAAATGTTTATATGCCCCTAAAATTCATGTTGAAATTCTAAGCCCCAAAGATAGGAGGTGGAACCTTTCAGAGGTGCTTAGCTTATGAGGATGGAGCTTTCATGAATAAAATTAGTGTCCTTATAAGAGACCCCAGAGAGCTCCATTGCCTTACTTGTCATTTAATGATAAGACAAGATATCTGTAAGCTGGAATAAGGTCCTCACCTGATCATGAGGGCACCCTGATCTCAGACTTCCAGCATTCAGAACTGTGAAAAATAAATTTCTGTTGTTCATAAGTTATCCAGTCTGTGTTATTTTATTATAGTGGCCTGAACAGACTAAGAGATATGACATCAAATATAAATACTATATATATATATATATATATATATATATATATATTAAATTGCTTTTAGTTACATTTAAAACTATATATGTGTATGAACATATATATATATACATGTGTATACATATATATATAGTTTTAAATGTAACAAAAAGCAATTTAAGGTAGTGACATCAAGTTAATCTCAAGAGTTAAAAAATAAAACTTCAAAATATGTTTTCCATTTACACCAATAAAATATCTGCCAATGGATACAAAATGTTCTTTTTCTTAGCCCACGATCTTGTTAACTATACACCAAAGCACAATGACAAAATATAACAGCTCAAAAGTGGAAACAACCCAATTATCAATCAATAGATAAATAGATAAACAAAATGTAATTTTTATATACAATGTAAAATTGTTCCATCTTAAAAAGGAAAAACATTCTAGCACATGCTACAACACAGAAAAACCTTGAAAATATTATTACAAATTAAATAAACCAGACACAAAAAGAAAACTATTGTACGATTCCACTTATATAAGGTACCTAGAAAAGGCATATTCATAGACACAGAAAGGAGAAAGAGACAAAGGCTGAGAGAAAAGAGAATGAGAAGCTACTATTAATGGCTTCAGTTTGAGAAGATGAAAAAGTTCTGGAGACTGATGGTGGTACCAGTAGTAAAACAATGTGAATATATTTAATGGCACTGAACTATACACCTAAAAATGGTTACAATGGGAAATTTTAGGTTATGTATATTTTACCACGATTAAAAACATACAACTCTGACAATTTAGATTGATTATACAGCAAACAAAAGTATAAACCATTTCTGTATTTTAGTCAGATAGAATAGTAGGAAAGATGGAGGGGGGTACAGAATGGAAAGAATGAGGAAAACACAAACATGGAAAGGTATGGAAGAGTTTTATCTTCATATTAATCAAAGTTTATAGTTATATATTTGTATGCTTATTGATTATTATTTGTGTTCTCCAGTAACCTGAAGCCCTGTGAGGCCTGGAGCCATATGTGTTTTGCTCGATATTTTACTTCCAAAACCCAGCATAGTTATTGAATTAGTGAATGAAAGCACAAACAATACAAAGGGTCCCACAGATTTAGTTATATGTAACTAGTATTTTAAATCTCCATAATTTAAAAGGCTTTTTAACATATAGCATTTACTTAGCTATAATGTTTACTTGCTTCCAGGCCTCAGTACATTGACAGTATATTGAATGAATTCTTAATGCCTATCTATGGTTCTTAAGTTCATCATATTCTGAAGAATTCTAGAGACGGAAAAGAGGGATATATGGGGCATTTACTTAGCTATAATGTTTACTTGCTTCCAGGCCTCAGTACATTGACAGTATATTGAATGAATTCTTAATGCCTATCTATGGTTCTTAAGTTCATCATATTCTGAAGAATTCTAGAGACGGAAAAGAGGGATATACGGGACCCTCAGTTTTGGGGCTCTAACTCAGCAATAAATTAGGTTTTATGCTAATCTTGTTCTGAAACTTCTCACTCCTACTGAGGAACACTTAATAGATGAGTTTACTTATTAAAGCTTTAATCTTACTAGATGAAATTCTTGTCCTGGTTCTCAATCATAAAGTAACTGAGATTCAAAACCTGTTGTCACATAGCCTTGAAATCCATTGCCTTTCAATGGACCTTGATAACTTGTACAACTCCTGATTACATTAATATCCCAGAACTTAAATTCTCCTTTGCACTTGAGCTTATAGCTTGTGCTGTTCCATGTTGTACTGATTTCTCAAGGACAAATATCTTTAAATTTTCATCTTATTAATTCATCTCATTAACTTTTACATGTAGACCATATAGACTGTCAAAGCTATACAAAATAATATCTGGAATAACTGTATATTCACATGCAAAAGAATAAAGTTGACTTACTTCACAGCATTAAAAAATAGCTAAAAATGAACCAAAGATATAAATATGAGTTAAAACTATAAAACAGAAGAAAACATGAGAGTAAATCTTTATGACCTTGGAATTGGCAATGGCTAAATAGATGTGACACCAAAAGCATAAACAGCAAAAGAAAAAATATAAAAACTAGATTTCACTAAAATTAAAAACTTTTGTATATCGAAGGATACTATCATGAAAAGAAAGACACAAGCTACAGAATGGAAGAAAATATTTGCAAATACCTAATAAAAAGAACATGCAAATCAATACCACAATGAGATATCACTTCACACTCACTGAGATGGGCATAATTTATTTACAAGAAGAAAAAGAGAAGAGGAAAGAGAGGGAGGGAGGAAGGGAAGGAGGGACAAGGGAAGGGAAGGAGGGTGGGAGGGAGGAAGGGAGGGAGGGAGGGAGAGAAAGAGAGAGAGAGAAAGAGAAGGAAAGAAAAAATAATAATAACAATTGTTGACAAGGATGTGGGGAAAGTGGAACCTTTCTTTCATAGATTGCTGGTGGGAATGTAAAATGATACAGCCACTATGAAAACAGTTTGGCAGTTCCTCAAAAAGTTAAATACAGACTTACCACATAACCCAGAAATTCTGCTCAAACAAGCGCTTATACACAATTGTTCATATAATAGCACAATTTACAATGGCCAAAAAGTAGAAGAAACTCAAATGTCCATCAATGAATACATAAATTGTGGTAATACACACAATATTATTTAGCTGCAAAAAGGAATGAAGTACTGATACATACTACAATATGGATGAAGCTTGAAAACATTATGCTAAGTGAAAGAAGCCAGACACAAAAGGTCACACTTTGTATGATTCTGTTTATATGAAATATTCAGAATAGGTAAATCCATAGGGGAGAGAGCAGATTAGTGGTTCCAAGGTGCTGGAAATGGAGAGATGGGGAGTAATTTTTTAGTGGGTATGGAGTCTCTTTGGGGGCCGATAAAAATGCTTTGGATTAGATAAAGATCATGGCTACCCAATACTGTAAATGCACTAAATGCCACTGAATTGTAAGCTTTAAAATGAAACTATTATGTAATTTGTACAGTATTGCTATCAAAAATATATTTATTTTCAAAATATGTCAGGATTAGCAGACATTTTTTTTTCCTAAAAATTTTATTTCCAACTCATGTTGGAGAAATGCAGTTCCTAAAATTTTCACTTTTATATATGAAAAAAATCCTTGCTTAAGAAGATAAGGAGTCTTGCTTTGAAGAAGTGAAAATGCAGCTGAACTTTTCTACCGTAATATTTTTATTTTAGTTCCTTAAGCAATTATTATTCAATTTTATAAAACGGTCTTTGAAATTATGGCCTATATATATTTAACATTTAACCCAAAAGAAAAAAAGTACTACATTCTGAGCTATGCCATTGATTTATACAGCTTGTTTACTTTTCGTCATTAAAGAAAAATTATCAAAGATCACTGAAATAAAGAAGACTTTAACTAGTTATGATATATGGGCTAAAATGCCTAGCTTCTACAAAATAAAATTGAAGTTTTTAATTATGAATTCTAAACCCTTAACCACTGACCTCAACTCTAACCACCTTCATTGACAAATTCATTAACCAGGATTCTCAGCATCAAGTAGGGAAAAATCAGTAATTCTTTGTGAATATTTTACATTCTTACACTTATTTTCAGTTAAGAAACAAAAGTGAAGCAGAAATATAAGCTATTCAAGTGTGTTATATAAAAAATTTAGATTTTAAGAGCAATGGAAAGATAATTCTATTTCAACAGTGGGGAGAGATGCTCAGATGTGTATTTTCAAAGATCCCTGAAGCAATGGGGAAAAGTGGATCCAAGGGGATAATAGCGGATGTAGGGAGGTGTGTTTACAAGTTTATTCTAGTTGGTAATTTGGATAAGGAAACTGATAATAAGAAAGAAACGGACCTATTCTAGAGATAATTGTGATGTAGAATCATTAAGACATGGTGTAGACTGTTAGAAGGAGGTCAGATAGAGGGAAAAATCTGTTATAACCCCTTAGTTTTCTATTTTGAGCAAATGAACAATCATAATGCCATTTTCCCTACTTTATGCTAGTACTATTCCTTTACTATTGATCTTACTACACTTTTGCCTGGTTTTCCTGCTGTGCTGTGAAGTTCTAATGAAAAGTGTGGCATATGATTTCTCTTTGTTTCTCTGTGCCGAGCAGAGTGCCCAGGTGCAAAATTTTATATAGGTGACAAATTAGGATACAAAGACCAAAATTACGTACCCAATGCAAACTCCTGGTTTATTTAGCCAAGGATATAGAAAACATATAATAAATGGCAGCATAACTTCCTTTCTCTTCTAGGGTTCCCAGCAAGGACATGCTGGATGCTCTATAAGAAATGCTTGGACCTGATATGGACCTGATTCCTTTTTAATAGTTTTATATCATTAGTCAGAAAGGATTTACAGAAATGCTTTTATAGTTTACAGTCATGCTACCCTGAACAAGTACAATCCCATCTGATCTTGGAAGCTAAGCAGGGTCAGGCCTGGTTAGCACTTGGATGGGAGACCACCTAGGAAGACCAGGTGCTGTAGATGTAAAAGGCAATCTATGAGGTCAATCAAGGGTTGGCTCACCTGAAAAAAATTTAAAAATTAAATATGGATAAATTAATTAAGAGACATGCCATATTCATAGAATAGAAGACTCAACATAGTTAATGTGTCAGTTCTCTCCAAACCGATCTATAAATTTAACACAATTTCAATCAAGATTTCTACATGACTTTGGTAGCTGTAGTTATTTTTCTTTTTTTTTTTTTTTTTTTTTTACCTATTTTTGTAGCTAAGACTTATATGAAAAAACAAAGGGACTAGAAAAGCCATAATGACTTTGAAAAAGAATAAAGCTGTCTGACTCACACTAAGTTTAAGACTTCTTAGAAAGCTATAGTAATTAAGACAGTGTGGTATTCACAAAAGCTTAGGTATTCAGATTAATGGAAGAAAATAAAGTCTTGGAATAGACCCACAGAAATATAGTCAGTTGACATTTGACAGTTACAAAGGCAATTTATTGGAGAAAGGAGTCTTTTCAAAAATGATGTTGATACTATTGAACATAAATTTGCAAAAGACATAAACTTTAACCTTTTACTCATAACTTGTACAAATATTAGCTCAACATGAATCACAGAGCTAAATATAAAACTTTTAGAAGGAAACATGGAATAAAATACTTCTGAGAGCAGATCTGGAAAATACTTATTAGATATGACATCAAAGCCATGATCTAAAAAAAAATTATAAATTGGACTTCAAAATCAAAACTTTTATCATGCAAAAGACATTGTTAAGAGAATAAAAAGGTAATCTATAGAGTGAGAGAAAATACTTGCAAATAACACATTGGATTAAGAATTTGTATAAAGACTTTATAGAAAATAATTATTGTTTAATTGGTTTACTAACCAATCAATTATTTTAATGGAAAAACGATTTGAAGACATTCATCAAAGAAGATATAAAAACAGCAAATAAGCATGTAAAAAATTATTAATACCATTCACCTTCGGAAAATGCAAATTAATAACACAATGGGATAGCAATGCACACCTACTGAAATGGTCTAAAAAAATGACAACGGTAAGTGCTGCCAAGGATGTGGAGCAACCTGACTCACATGCAGTCCTGGTGGAAACGAAAAATACTATATCCACTCTGGAAAATAGTTTGGCAGCTTCTCACTTAGTTATACATACGACCTAATAATGCAACTCCTAGGTATTTACCTTAAAAAATCAAAAAGTTATGCTCATATGAAAACATGCATACAGCAGTTCTATTTATAATTGCAAAAAAATAAAGGTGCAAAAGTTCTTCAGGGATGAATAAACAAACTGTGGCACATTGCTACAACAGAAGACCACTTAGCAATTAAAAGGAACAAATTGAATGAACCAGCACTGAATAAATCTCAAAGGCATTTTGCCAAGTAAAAGAAACCAGTCTCAAAATGTTAAAGCTTGTATGATCCCATGCATATGACATTCTGAAAAAAAGGCAAAGCTATAGCAAGAAAGAACAATTCAGTGGCTGGCAAGTATTAGGGATAGTAGAGGATATGACTATAAAGGGGCAGAACAAGAAAATGTTTTGAGTTAATGGAACTAATTTGTATCTTGATAGTGGAACTAATTTATATCTAGATTGATGATAGATAATAGATAGATGATAGAGATATAGATGTAACATTGTACGTGTTATAACTCATAAAACTATATGCTAAAAACTCAATGTCCTATATATAATTTTTTTTTAGGCGGGGCAACCCTTGGTTGACTTCAAAGATTGTAAGGAACTTGTCGGTTTACAATTCCTTTTAAAAAAATTTTTATGCCTACAGCACCAATCCCTTATTTTTTGTTTTTTTTACGTCTATATCACCTGGTCTTCCTAGGTGGTCTCCCATCCAAGTACTAACCAGGCCCAACCCTGCTTAGCTTCGGAGATCAGACGGGATTGGGCTTGTTCAAGGTGGCATAGTCATAGACATATAAATTTTTTAAAGTAAAAATCTGTCATTAATAAACAAACTTCAATGAATAAAAGATTGATATTTTTTAAGCCTTACTGTTTCACCATGATATTTTTAGTTCTATTTTTAACATATTTCATTAGAACATTTAATACAGAACATGTTTCCAAGGAAGCTTCTTCCTAGAGTAGAAAGTGTGATGTTCTCATTTCATTCACCTCGTGGAGTGTCTGTCACACAGTAGCTCAAACACAGTTGTTAACTGATAAATGTTTCACAAAATAACTCTCCCTCCAAAAATATTATTATATGGTTTAAAGTTTATATCAATTATTTAGCATTTTTTAAGGTTATCAACCCAAACTTCACTATCTTTAACTGAATTAAAAATTATCTTTATGAATGGCTATCACATTAATAAATTTAAACAGATTTCAGGGGTCAGGGAGTACCACATCTTTAGTAATGGCTCTTAGCATTTAATTTAAAGTACATGTATACACACACACTGCTAAGTAAACAGACCAGGATTCTAACGGATCCCTAACTCTCTTAAAAGGCTTTATAACTTTTTTTTTAGTTCAATTTCGTTAATGAATTTAAAAAATCCCCATTTAGCTAATCTCTCTTGATATTTTTTGTGTAAATTAGATGTTGCAATTAGATTAGTTCTTCTCACCTAACTCACTTTGTCCAAAATTAACTTTTGTTTATGTAGATAAAAGAATGTTAAAGATTATCAAAGTATTGATAGGTATTACAACATGGATAAACCTTATGAAAACATTATGCCAATCGAAAGAAGCTAGTCACAAAGGAACACATATTGTATAATTTCATTTAAAGAAAATGTCTAGAATAGGCAAAATTTATAGACACAGAATTGTAGTTACCTAGGACTGAAAATGGTAGGTGGAAGGATTGGAAGGTGCAGTTAATTGGTGTCAGGTGTGAGAGGTTTTGATGAAAGATGAAAATGTTCTAAAATTCATTGTGATGATGGATGCACAACTCTTCAAATATACTAAAAGCTATTGAATTGTTCACTTCATATGGTGAATTATATGGCTTGTGACTTATATCTTAAGAAAGCTATTAAAATTATCAGGGAATACTTCTGGGACAAATCCATAAAATAATTTTCAAGATATGAGAGTTTATTACCAGCATCAAACATTTACCACTAATAGAGTGTAGTACACTTTAAGAGGTAAATTAACATGATCATTTCCTCATAAGTTTATCATTGCATGCAAAAGGTGGTACTCTAAAGTTACATGTATTATCATATAGCATGTAGAATATAACTTTGATTTATAGCTAAGAAAGTTTAATGATATTTAATTACATTATACTACATAATACTAAATTCTAATAAATAAAAGATATTCGGCCTTTCAAAAAATTACATGGTGTGAGTGTCAAAAATTAACTCTACATGAAGAAATAGTTAAGTAGAAAAAGAGGCTAATTATGTTGGTCTATCTCCTATTTGTTTCAAAAAAAGTGCTTGCTTTTTAGCAAGATAAATATAATAGCCCGTAAATTATAAGATCAATGAAGCAAACTGTATGTTTTCTAAAATATGGGTATCCTTCATCAAGTTTTATACTTAGGGCAGCTAAAAGATCTATGCGGAGGGATCAGCATTAAGCCCAAAGGACAGGCAGTGCACAGCAAGAAAGAAAGCAATTCCCTCGTGCCTTTTGCAGGTCACTACCAAGGACCATGTTAGCAGATCCATACCAGACCGTTAACAGGCAGTTCTGCTGCTACCAGTAATTAGCTTGGACAGCTCTGGCTCCAAGAGTAGCAGCAAGGCTACACCATAATGAGCTCAGCTGGGATTAGCAGGACAGGGCAGGGAACCAAGAGAGCGCAGGCATTCTGCATTGCGTATGTATCTAGGAGATCAAACAAGGATGGCTGGCTAGGTTATCCCCTCTCCACCTCATTCCAAAACTGAAGCACGGCAGTGTCTAAAATACAAGCTAATGAAGAACGACACCTCCAACAGATGAGAGCCACATTAATTAACACAATCCCTAGATCATATTATACAGTTTCAGCTAGAGCTAGCAAATGTGCAACTTGTTATAGCATTATAAATATATGTTTTAAAAGCTAGTCCTTTTTTTCTTTAATTTTATTGGCAAAAAAAAAAAGATTATTTCATTTCCAAATTTTATAAGATAATTCTCTCATAGCCTTTAAGCCACAAAAAATTTCTCCCAAATGTTTATCTAAGTCCATATTGTTAAAAAAGAAACTCACTTCTGAATTATTAGCTCCTGGTTTTCCCTTCTGAAATAGGCCAGTTCATTCCATACAGCATCAGAATCTTCTTGTTGAAGTTGTTGGGGATCTGCTCTCTTTATTTTTCTGATTTCATTCCTATATTTAAAATGAAATTGCTTTCTTCCTTAACATGTTCAAAGTATAATAAAAATTCATTTACATATTCCCTAAAATTAAAAAATATCTATGCTCAAAATTCTAATTCAAGATCATTACTTACGGAATGAATTTCCTAAAACCTAAGTACATAGAAATTAAAATCTTATAATTTCCTAACAAGCTAAGCTGCTACTGCGGAAGGCAAGCTTAAGCAGATACATGATATTCCATTTCTCTCATTCATTCTACTAGTATTAAATTATACAGTATAGGACTGTCAGAGTTTCTAAAAAAGACTATAAGCAACCAACTCATCTAGAATTTGCTACCAACTAATATGAATGTGATATATTTGTTCTATATTAAAACAAGCTATCAGGATGAATACATCAGAAAGTAGTTTTCATAGTTCTAGTGAATACTAAAAAGTTAGGTGAGTGTAGTGTAAATACAGGACAAACTGTTTTATCACTGCTTTACTGACAAGTGATATGAAACATTTTCCAATCTTCAGTGAAAAAAATTAGATGTGACAATTACCTACAAAACATGCCAAACGCCCTTTATGTTTTCATTCTCTGTACATAAAACACACTCTTCATTTTTATTTTATAAAAGTGCTGTACTGGCCAAATTAGAAACAGTATTCCTCTATAGAACAGACCGAGGTGTATCATCAACACTGCCCTAAAGGATCCATCTCAAAAGATGAGAGGGTGGTAGATTTTCTGTACTCATTCAGTCCTTTGCCCTCTGCTGATACTGTTAACAGGGGAGCCACTTATGACTAACCAAGATCTGAACACCTGTTCAAAAGCAATTGAACTGAGACCACCAATTCATTCAGACAAGCTGCAGAATAAACTGGTGGATAGTAAAGATTTTCAAATTGCATACTAGGTTGAAATATTTTTAAGATTTCTAACTATATATGTGAATTTTAATATTTCTCTAGTCTTTCAATTAAAACTTAGTTTTTGAGTTATAAAAATTGTAACACCAGTATTTATCCAAAGTAGTTTTCCAATCAGATGACTGTTAACTATTTTTGCTTTAAGTTATATACTTTTATTAAGCTACTCTACTGATATAAAAATGTATACAAGAATTTATAATTACTTATGCTAATGATTTCTGCAAATGATAGGAAAATCTATAGTTACTGCTAGCATCCTTCTGTTTTCACTTATTATATCCTCTCTTTAAAAATTCACAATAAAGATTTGACTACCAAATAATTTCTTTAAAATCAAACAAAAGCCATTAAAACACCTATATGACGCTACTTCATTCCATTTAATATTTAGGAGAATGCCTTTATGAGCTATGTAACTCACGTGCCACTGGCTTCTTCCCACTGTTTTAATTGCTCTTTTACTGCTCTGTAGTTGGTCTGTAACATCTGTAGCCTTTCCTTGCGTTTTTCATGGGCATCTCTTAGCTCATCATTTTCTTGGCTCTGTAGAACACAAAAAACCAAGAACAGAAGTTTGAAGAAAGTATTAGTGCTATGGTACAGATAAAGGTTACTCATCTAAATATGAAATTTGGAAGAAAATAGAATGTAAATATGGATGAATTTATAAAACTTATTTAATTTAAAAAGAAAAGGGAAAATTCCTAAAGTCACAGAATAGGTTTCCTTGATAAATTCAATTCACTCACTGCATTTTCTTTAAAGCTGCTTAAGTAATTTCAAATTTTTGCTATCAAATTACTTTCCTTTCCCTGTTATTAATTAGTATACATACAAATATTTATGAGCCACAAGGATTTGTCCATACATAAAGCATGATTATTTTGTTAGTTATACATACATATATAATTTGTATAAGTGACTAGGAAGACCAATTCTTCAGCCCATGTATTTATGATGAGTTTGTTATAAGGCACAAGGATTACATAGGAGGAAGAAAATCAGCTTGGACCTGTTAAGAATAGCATAGTTTAAGCCTTTTTGGGTTGTACCATGAAGAACTAAAATGGGAGAGCCAGGCTTAGTACTCTTAAAAAAGTAATGGAATATAGACAGTCCAAACATTACTAGGTTAAACAATTATAGTCAGTGACTTCTGAATATTGTAAATAGAGCACATGAGATAAATCTTAATTTTTTGATACAACCACAAAATGAACTTACAAAGGCCAAATTTTCAGTTGAGAGGCTGTATTATATTACTTACGAACTGTGTTTCTTAAAGTTAAATAAGTAACTTCTTGAGTTTTATACCCTTGAGAATTTCAAATTTGTGTTTTAAACTTTTTCATATTTCTGTATGAAGGAATTTGTATTTTATTTAGTGGGGAAAACAGGTACTCTCTAATAGTATAGCAAAGTAAGCTGAGTAGGCACATGGCAGTCAGAAAGATCTGAATCCCATTCTTTAAGCATTCTCTTGTTAGCTGCATAATCTTAACAGTATTTAAATTAATTCAATTTCTTTTTCTGTAAAATATAAAAAAGGACACAGAGATTTAAATTATGATGACTAAATTAAATGAGCTAACTTATAGGTACTGTCCTTGCCTTATAGAGCAAATCAGCTTCCTTCCCATCTCTCTTCCCAGGTATTAACACTAATGCCCTTATCATTTATGAGCCAAATTCACTGTTTCCTTGACCATCTATCTCTCATATCAACAGTGAGGTAATACTTCACAGAGTATGCATTATTGTACTACAATTCTACCTGTCTCAACAGTATGGGTATTTTGTCTACTTTAAATATATGTCTAGTAGGAAAACTTAATTCTCTTAAATAGTTATTAGGAAGGATTTGAGCCCTATGCACACCAAGTGGTCTATATGTCATATGGAATGGAAGTACTTGATAAAAAAGCATGAGAATAACATCACTTGACAGGAACAAGAATAAATGTTATCCTAAAGAGTTTCGGAAGACAAATCACAGTCAATGAAAACTTGCTAAAAACGTAGCATGGTTTAATATCATGGTTAAAAATTCAGTATACTGAATTCAATTTTGTTCATTTCAATAGAAGAACCATATATTAAGAGCCTATTACATGCAGGGTGTTAAGTGCCAATGAGTTCAAGTCTCGCAACTCAATGTTGCTAAGTTTTACTTTGACACAGTTACTTAAATTCAGTGTGTTTCAGTAGCTCTATATTCAGAATTGAAGCTATTTTTATCTTTTCTTCTAGGACATAAAGAATGACCTTGAGTTCCCCAAATTGTTGTTAAAAAATCCAAATATCATTTCACTTCTTTGAACAATAAGCTTTCTAATCTTAAGTACGTGAAATAAACAAATAATTCAAATTAGCCAAATAGAAAACTGGTATTTAATGTTGATGTCATCTCATAAATAAACGTAAGTTACTTAGGAATGTTTATTAGGAATTTAAACAAGATGTATTATAAATTAACTAATAAAATAATTTAATTATAAGAAATTTACAGATATTAGAAAAGATTCACATCAAAACATGATTTTAAAATAAACTTATTTTACTTTGTTAAAATTTCAAAAATAGCCTCTTGTAACCATTCTTCATTGAATCAAATCCTTCCCCATAAACTGTTATTTTACAATGAATTCCTTAAAAATTATTACATATAAATCCAGTGTTTTTGAATCATTGAAAGTCTGTGTTAGAGTCCCTAGAAACTCTGAGTAAACAGAACCTAAAAGATTGTCCAAAAGGTAAAAATTAAGAGAATGGGATAGCAAATTTTTTCTATTATCCTTCACAATAATCTTCTGTTGAATTAATGGAATGAATTGAGTTTCTTATTGTTAGTACTGTTATTATTTTAGCATTTTTCTGTTCTGCCTCAGCTACCATTAATCACTGAATTTATGCCCAATGTTTTCCTTAATCGACTATATTGTGCTTTTAATCCAAAGATTAAAACTCAATACAAATTTTCTGAGTCCTGTATTTCTAAGGCACCCAACTCCGAGTTGCGGACTCCTATGGTCTATGGCTTGTTAGGGACATGGCCACACAGCAGGAGGTGAGTGGTGAGCAAACAAAAATTTCATCTGTATTTGCAGCTGCTCCCCAGCGCTAGCATCACTGCTTCAGCTGCACCTCAGATCAGGCACTAGATTCTCAAAGCAGCATTGGTCCCTGGTACCAAAAAGGTTGGGAACTGCTGCATTTCACTTATAATATGCCAGGCTCTGTAGCAGGCATAGTACTTAATCAAAGCACTTGATATGGCCACTTCTAATTCCTAAAACTTTAGTGTAATATATTGAAAATTAGAGAACAGTTTGGCTTTCCTATAGTATTTAAATAAGTTGCTCCTTCCATTAAGTAGGGATTATAAGAAAATAGTTTATAGATAATCTTTGCTTTAATTTTATATGCTTTATAATTCATTATACATAACTCTATACATAATTCTTATTAAATTATTAAAACTTAAACTATTAAAAATAAAACCAAACTACAGGTTATTTGATAAATTAATTTAATAGAAATAATGTATAATAATGATTATTTTTAAATGAAGCTTCATCATTGATTTATGCTTTATAATGCTGATAACCAACTGTAAAACATGGGTTAAGTTGGTCTGAGACTACTCTCCTTTTGACCTATTTTAGAAATAGATAGTAAAATTTTACATAAATAAAAATATAAGAAGGATAATTATATATAGTTTAAAGAAAAATGTTTTTTTCCCTATTTTACTGCAAGAACAGATGTTGGCTGAAGTCTTTAGTCAAAAGTTGGATATCTCAAAAGAAATGTTTAAAAAGAACAGTCAAAATACTTGTTTGTAATATTCTAACAAACATAAGTTAACTGTAGTTTGTACTATAATTTTTTAAGTACTACTTTGCCTAAGTTGAAACGATAGTACTTCATTTGGAAAATATTAGCCCCCAAAGTTCTTACAACAAAACCAAGTGTAAGGACTTAAAAATACTTTTAATTTCATTAATTACTACATTTTCCTAAGGGGCCACAGAAAAATATCCCACGGGCAGGGACTGAATTATGTCATTTATTAGACCATTCAATAAAACATTTAGTGAGTAACTTCTATGTAGTTTGCAATTAAACTAGCTAAGCTAGAGGCTCTAATTTCTGTGTACAAATAAGTCTAAATGACTAAAACATTAGAAAATATGAAAGTTGTGTCAATTGACTTTCCAAAATCATATTTGCAATTCTACTTTTGAGTTCATAATAATAGAAATGAAAAAAGATTATATGAAAAGAATTTTACTCTGAAAATAAACTTGAGGCCTCATGCAAGAGACCTTTTGTTAGGTAAAAGGAATGAGCAAATAAATTAGTATAATTCTGAGACTCTGAAATAAGAAATTCAAGAGGTGAAAGAGACTAGATCTAAAAATGTCTGAATGGCTCTACTCCTACCTGCCAAAAAGAAGGGATTATCAAAGACTCACAGACTCTGTGTGCAAATGAGTGTAAATCCTCTACTACTAAATGGAATACATGATGGGTAATTTTATGTGTCAACTTGACTGCTGCCCCGATATTTGGTTAATCATTATTTCTGGGTGTATCTAGAAGTGCGTTTCTGTATGAAACAAACTATTAAACTAGCGGACTGAAAAAGCAGTTTGCGGTCCCCAATGTGAAGTGAAGGGCTTCATCTAATCCACCAAAGACTTAAATAGAATAAAAAGCTGCATGAGAAAAAATTCTTTCTTTCTGCCTGACCGTCATTAAGCTTGGATATAGGTCTCCTACCTTCACATTCATACTTGGATTGGGACTGGAACTTACACCATCAGCTCTCCTGGTTCTCATGCCTTGGAATTGAAACTGGACCTTTACCATTGGCTCTCCTGCCTAAAGACTGCAGATCTTGGACTTCTCAGAGTACATAAAGGCATGAGCCAATTCCTTATAGTAAACCAGTCCCAATCTCTCAATCTCTCTCTCTCTGTCTCTGTTTTTCTCTTTATATATATTCTGAATATATATGTGTATATTATATATAATATGTATTATATATGTGTGTATATATGCATGTACATTGCATACTTATATACATATATATTCTGAAATATATATGCGTGCATTATATATATGTAAGTATATATATGTGCATGCATATATGTACACATACATATATAATATATATTATATATAATATACACATATATATTTCAGAATAATAATGTCCCAGTAGGAAAGATTAAAGGGTTATAGCCGATTGCTTCTGTTACTAGGAGAACCAAGGCTAATATAGAATAGAAGCCTTGGTATGTGAATTTCAGGAACTATGAAAAAGTAGGAAGATGATAGACTGGCTTCCTAAACATGCCCATAAAATCCTGTACGTACCCCAATGTTTACGCTAATACATCTTCTTAACTAGAGAAAGGGTCTTAAATGATAGAAACTCATCTTTTCTCCTATTGTACAAGGGACTAGCATAATGCCTGGCTAATTGCATTGCTCAATAAATTATGGAGTAAACAAATAAATGAACAAATAACTCCAAGTGTATAAATTTCAAGTAGGCTAACTGCTAGCAAGCTGAGGCCATCTGATTATTTCATTTTTAACAGAAACAATAGATGATAATTTTCTTTTTTTAGGACTAATAGTTTAATTCTGAATAAATATAAATTAACACTTAATGTTTAGTGAAGAGAAAGAAAAAATATTAATTGTAGCTTATAGTTAACTATATCTCTAAACCATATTTGGTTCCAGGGCACACATAATGTAAATCAAACTTTTTTCTAAGAATAATCTATATTATATGACAAAGAATCTGAGCATTAATGCATTAGATTCTAATCATGTATAAATTGAGCTTGTCATAGAACGTCATAAAATTATTTGAGATTCAATTAAATGGCTAAATCTCAAATAGTACAGGCCTTTGGGTATTTGTGAATGAAGAATGACAGATTAGCATATTAAATTCACAGAAAAAATAAAAACCCTCAATATGGTCACATAAAATTGGTTTGATATCCAAAACTTCTGCGAAAGAGAATTCAGAGTATGACTTTGAAAGTATAAACTCCCAAAGACTGACCAAAAAAGTCTATTTTTCTTAAACACTGGAAGAACGCTGATTCAAATGTCATGTATTCTGAGACGAATTCAATTAAAATAAAAATAATAATGTATATATATTTGCTATTTTAAGTATGTAATTTTGCTAAAAAGGACAATTTTAAGTGACCTGAGCTAGGTTAGTATAGTTTTTAACTCACTCGTCCTTTTATATATTTATTATATATATAAAAAATTCTCTTTCACTTGCCGTAGTTCTATTTTTTGTCTCTGAGAAACTGTAACAAATTTCTAATATAAAGCCAAAACATTCCCAAATCATTTTAAAGGGGTAGTTTTCAAGTAGCAAACATGTATTACTTTATGATCCTCAGAAATCTTAAAACAATACCAACCAATCGTACATTTTTATACACGTAATTAAAATCAGGAAAGATAAATGATAAGCAGTCATTTGTGAAATGAATGTTTACTTTGGTATATTTTTACCTATGCAAGGTTATTACTAAAGAAATGATTTAATGTTCACCTTTAGTTGTAGTGCCTTCTCTAAGTTTTCAATCTTTCTTTCAGCTTTTTTCAACTTATTTAGCTCCTCTGTGTCTGTGAAAGAGCTCTTTGGGGACAAAGACCTTGAACGTTTTACAGGTGGTTCCTCGAGAATAAAACAAGGACATGGTTGAACTAGTTGGAACACTGGATTATGAAAGACATGCAAAATTAAAGAACAAGTAATTTTGAATACTAATAATGAATTATAAAAAAAATCCTGCATGGAATACCAGAGAAATAACAAGCGGAATTACCACAGTGCTACCGCTAAAGGTTTCTCTGTGACTCGTTAATGAGAATATTCATTTACATTTACATTGTTTCTTTCAGAATAATGATGTCCCATTAGGGAAGACTAAAGGGTTATAGACTCAGAAATGCAAGAAACCTCATTACAAAGGAGGGGATAGAGGCTGGTCTAATTGCTCTATAAGGGTCCAAGGTTACACTTGATAGGACAACGAGAAACAAGAGGGAAAGGATTTTTTTCCCTTTGAAATAGTTTAACACACTGTGAAGTTGAAGGAACAATATGCTTGAGGAATATAAATACAACAGACAGTAGATCTTATACCATAATGACCATATGGTCATTAACTATAATGTGGCTAACTAGAGACAAGAATGTGTGTTTATATTATGTACAGCTTCATATACCAATCTGGAGAAGGAATGTGTGAAAGCAACTATTAAGCTGGGCAACATATTGTTCATACTTACTGCACGTCCTTATGAAAAAGCAAGAATTTTGTTCAAAATATCCCTCCTGTTTTCTTGACTTTTGTTAAAAGCAATGAAACATCAAAGCAGTATATTTTTAAACTTCAGCAATACAGCAAGCAACCAAATTAGGCCCTATAAGGTTTTCTCTCAATTTTAGGAATGTTTTATTTCATTTAAATAAAGCTCAGAGATGTGAAACTACTCCAAAATGGCAAGAAACATTTCATGCATTTATGTTTAAATATATACATACATACATACAGCTCATTTTTCTGAAAATTACTAATATTAGAGGCAATAAATAAAAGTACCACAGAAACATGGGTTTAATTTTAAATGCTTTCTTTACTAAAATAGTTTGTTCTACTTAGGAAAAAAAAAGGAAAGAACCAAAAACAATTATATGGAAAACATGGTTTTCTACTTTTAAAAACATTATTTTCTACTGCTGAAGTAACAAATGTGAGAAAATATATCTAAAACTCTTTACTTTCAGGAAAATTTCAATTTACCTAGAAATAAGATATTTATAAGGTGATATTATGAAATTTTTATATTAGTCAATGTTCATAGACTTTTTTGTGGCATAACAGGAATATGTATTATAAAAGCTGAGACATTAATAAACAACAAACATAATATAAAAAATGTGCTTATTTTTCACTACAGCTATGCCTTTAAATCTGAAAATATACAAATATACATATTAATGTTAAACTCTATTTAAAAGTATATTTTCCACATGGGTAGTATTAAAATATCATGTCTGAATGAAAAACATTAAGATACATTTTTCTTCTAATTAAAATTAGAATATTAAGTTAATGACAAATGTCAATTAAAAATTTTCCTTATATTAATTTACCAATAGTTAAATAGATGAAGGATACTTTCCAAAACTTTTTAATATAAAAATGTTAATTTACTGCAAAACAGGTATAATACTATTAATATATTTCAATAATTAAATCAGGAATATATTATTCAGTCTTTTATAAAAGGAAAACTCTACTCCCAACAATTATTGTATTGAACATTTGGCACATAATATTTTTTAAAAGCTACCAGAAATAAAAGCAGAAAAGTAAATGCTGCTGTTCGTTTTTAACTTTATTGCTTGCCTTGCCAGTCTCATCCTGACGAACTCACAAAATGATAAAATATCCCTACCTTTTGTTTCCCTTCAGCACTTGTCAAGATGCTCTTTTCTGAGAAAACCTTGTTGGTAGATCTGTTCTCTGACAGTTTTTCATTTGCTGTTTTCAGTTTCTCCTGTAAATACTCAATTTCGGACTTCTGTGAGATCATTAAGTTTTCTAAACTTGATAAAGATGGCCGCTGAGATACCTATTAAAAAAAAGTATATATTCAAATACATTTTCCTTATATTATTTACACACATATGCAAATATCTATATATAATATTACATTATATGTCATAAGTATTCAGAGAAAGAAAACTTCATTTCAATAATAAGTTGTAAATCAGCATTAGCTAAACCTACATCATCCTACTAGAATGGCATTTTTTAATAAATAACAAAGAGTCTGTATAAATATTTTCATGAATAATACTGTCATACAGATTTTCAAGAGAAAAAATTTAAAGCATGGTTGCATAATACACACACTGACCTATAAATTAATTATTTCAAATTTATGATTACACGCAAATGTATTTCCTCAGAAAATACTCAATCTACCTTCTGATCAAGAGTTACGCAATACTTCTGAAAATAAACCTGGGGAAAGGAAACCAATAGCACTATATGTCTAATTAGCTTTTAATGTATCACAATTTAAAAACAACAACTCAAAGAACTCTGATATTTTAAAAAGTCAAACAGTTCACAGTATTCTCTCTTGAAACATATTCCTATGTCAGATAAATTGCTAACAGTAAGCACCATATTTTAACAACAGAAATCACAGGAAAATAAGCTTGTAGGAAACCTGCTCATGAAAATTAGCATTCTGCAAAATTATACTACCAACTTGCCCGAATTAAAATCCATGTATATATACTATTTCAAATTAACCATTTTATTTACAAAAAAAAAGCAAAATAACTAAAGCATAGTGATAAATAAAAGTAAATTCTTATGATTCTAATATTATCAATATGGATCTAGTAGCCCTGAAAAGTTTCATTTAAAATTTAGAAAGCCTATACTTTCTAAATGATAGTCTTACAAACTATGAGAAAAATATATATGTTTAACCTTTCTGAACCAACACAACAATGGGAAATATTTTCCTTTTCTGGTTTGACTACTTTTTTTTAGGAAATAGCCAAAATTTTCCTAATTCCAGTCTATAATTTTTATAATAAGGATCACCTCTGACTTACACTATCATACTTTCCTCATATACAAATCATCTGGTTTCCCAACCATTATTATCCATTACTACTATTTTCCTCAGAGTATCGTTAATATTGTACTGTTACCACACTTGCAATGTAGGAAAAACTTATTTCATTACTTTTGATTTGAACATCAAATTAAAATACTTCAAGCACTTTTCTTCCAAATTCCATTAAAGGATTCTGCCCTAATCTTTCTTCCTCCTTTTAATCACTGTACAGCTTTGATTTTTTAATATTTTCTTCCTATTTTGTAAGCAAATGTATGTTTATAAATATTTCCTGTGATAGGGCTGTCAATCTAAACGATTTTCAAAGACTATAACTCCCCTGTCCAGGTTTCATTAAATAAAATTATGAAGAATATGTAAAACATCCCATCATTTGCCAAAGAAATTTTAAACAGATTGTTCAACGTCAAACAAAAATTTAATGTGGAACAGGAAAATCATAACATTAGTTTAATGGTATATCCAGTAAGCAGTCCTGAGTTCTTTAATAAGTGAGTTTTCTGTCATCATTGGATTACAATGCAATAGGTAAGAACGGAAAACATGAATATTAGGTCAAGAACCTGCAATGACTAAATAATGTAAATATTCGTTAAGACATTCTAAATGTTCCAACAGTGGATATGGTCATTATAATAATAAAAGATTTAGTATTCAGGCAGCATTCCTTCAAAAGACCTCAATAACCAATAACAGAAATTCAAATTTAAAAAAAAATAATATGCAGGTTAGTAACACAAATTCATATAGGAGTCAGGAAGATAATATTAAAAAATAAGTAAAATGAGTTGTGTTTAGTTTATTTTAAAATCACTGCTTTAGAATTTGTTCAACGAAGACACTCTATATGTATTAAACAGAGATATATTATTCACTTTTCTACAAGGAAACTGACTCATGCTCCTAGTTTTTTGTAAATGTGGTCTTTTCTTTTTTTTATCATTTTTGCTAGAGATATATGCACAATAAATATTTCACATTTCTCTCAATATGACCATTTTTAAAAGCATAAGTGAAATAAAATGTCAAATGGACACAGCCTCACTTTGAGTGAGTAGGAAGGTATTTGTGGCAGTAGTTAGTTACACAGCTCCAGTCATTCTTTTCATAGAGGAATGTGCCACTACCGCCAGAACTACTGACTTTTCGAAAGAAGCGAGAAATTCAGATTTCTACAGGAAATCTAATTTTAAAATACTAGCCAGACTTATGGCTCCTGTATTTTGAGAATTTGGTGGAGGGAGTATATAATAAGCTGCTACAAATTTCCTAGGGAAATTTTGAAATATGCATCAAAGCACATGAAAATGTATCAAGCCTTTGACTTAGCATTCTAATCATGCTGAGGGTTGATACAGAAAGATATACATGATAAACTGTTAAGTGAGAAAAGCAAGTTCCAAAAGAATATAGTATAGCATATAGAAATATGTTTTGCTAAATGTGCACAGGAAAAAATCTAAATGATATAGTGGTATTTCTGAATGGAGGGATTACATGTGAATTATTTTCTTCATACTTATCTGTATTTCCTTAACTTTTTACAATGAATGTCACTAAATAATTTTTAAAATGTAATATTTTTCTGCAAATAAAAGAAATTAAAGTTTAATATAAAAATTAGTATAGATAGTGGAAATATAAATCAATCTCTCCATAATTCCATCTCTCAGAGTTCACTAATAATAAGTTTAAGATATATTACCTGAACTTTAAAGGAAAATCATTGTAATTCTGCCCTTTAATCTGCTTTTTTTTTATAGACCTTATTTTTTCAAACTGTCATACTTACAGAAAAACTGAGGAGGTACTATGGAGAGTTCTCTTATACTTCTTACTCCCACCCACCCAATTTCCTCTATTATGCAAATCTAAAATTAATATGGTACAATGTTACAATTAATGAACCAATATTCATACATTATTTTTAACTGAAGTTGACACTTTATTCAAATGTCCATAGTTTTCCCCTAATATCCTTTTCAGTTCCAGAATTTGATCCACGATACATTACATTTAGCTGTCATGTCAAGCAACTCTTGGCTGTGACAGTTTCTCAGCAGTTTTCTTGTTTTCGATGAAAGTGACAATTTTGAGGCATACTATTCGGGCATATTGTAGGATGTCTCCACTGTTGGAATTTGTCTATGTTTTTCTCATGATTAGAGTGGGCTTATGTGTTTTGGGGAGGAAGATCACAGAAATGCCATTTTTATCATATCAAGGAAACACACTAACAACATGATTTGACTGTTGATGTTGACCATAATCACCAAGTTAAAATGTTTATCAGATTACTCCACTGTAAAGTTACTCCTTTCACACATAGTCAACTAATGGTGCTTTTTAACTTACTATATATATTATGTATAATGATATATACAAGGATGCATGTATATCATCATATATCTTTACTTAGCCGCTTTTAAGTGCTGTTTTACAGGCTTAGGAAAATCAAGACAACTAATCACCCTGTCTGTGGAAGTTTATTCTATCTATTGCCCTTAAAATCCTAAAATCTTTGAAAAGTTCACTTTTCTTGCTAAGAGTAATTTATAAATAAACTTTTTCCTCTAATATAAAAAATCCTTGTGCCCCTTTTCAGTTTACGGTCTTCGAAGATGATATGGTACTAGATCATAGTAAATCTGATACAAAATGATCAGTGGAGTGTATGTCCAAATGCCTCTAATTGGAACTAATCTTTTTAAATTGACCATTATTAATACATAATTTCTTTTTCCCATTGATGCACAGAGGTACTTTTGATTAAAAAAAAAAAAAAACCATCGAAGATATAGAGTAGAAGGGGAAGGAATAGGAGAAGACTTTAAGTGACATGCTAATTACTATTAAGATATATATATGTATATAATATTTAGTCATGTTGCATTAAATTCAAGCAACATTGTATGGCATTATTACAGCGGAGGCTGAGGGAATATTGCCTAATAAACAGAATTTTTTTTCACAGCTATAACAGTTGCACAGAATTGTAATTTCAATGGCTTTATCTTATTAGTAAGTTTTCATTAAATATATGAATGTTTCCTACTATATTAAAATAATAATAATTAGCATTTAATGAAAAATTACTGAATTCCCAGATCTAGGTAAACATTTCACATATATTATCACACTTATTTTAGAAATTTATAAATTCCAGACCCATCGACACATACACAATACAGTTTATTGCAAAATAAAAATATTTAAAAAGAACATGATGCCTCAGCAAAAAAATTGTTCTCCAAAAATAATCTCACTGAAAATTAAGTATACATTAAACATACGTGTGTGCTTAAAATCTGTAATGTTTGTGTATATAAAATATCTAACACATACATCTGATATGCATCAGAGAAAATGACATCTTGAATAACTTTTCTCTGAAAAATCAACTGAAATCCTCTTGGAAGAAGACAGAACGCAAAAAAAATGTAAAAATACACATATATTTTATTACAGAGTATATATATAATTTCCTTTTTATGAAATGCCTGAATCTCTTCAAAAACTTGATATTTTATTTAAAATTGATTTTAGAAAAGGAGAAATATATCATCAATTTATAAAACAATCAACGAATCATCCATAACCTGAAAATAGATGGCTTTAAAAATAACCATATATTCTTTTTTAAAAAAGCAAAAGAAAAATAATATCAAATCAGCATGATATTATAAATCAAAATAGTCTATAATCACGAAGTTCACAAACGGAACATTATATACCAGCTTAAACTCACATCTCCCTTTTAGACTACTAAACTGAGTAATAAATGTCTAATATCAAATTAAATGTCTCATATCAATTAAATATCTAGTCATGTTGCTCTTAAACAAATGTAAATATTTTCATTTCTTCCATACACTCACTTTTAACCCAAATACCCTCAGATTGCATTTAAATATCAC